>NW_012114400.1:6673717-6726013 GCF_000951035.1 Colobus angolensis palliatus | reverse complement strand
GGCAGCAAAAGCCAAAATTGACAAATGGTATCCTTCTTTTTTTAAGAAGAAAAAAAGAAAAAAAAAAGAAAGAAAAATCCTAACACCAGAAAAAAAAAAGTGAAATAAAATAAAATGAACAAAAGATCAGAATAGGTATGGCTTTTCAAAAGACACAAAAATGGCAGATATATGAAAAGGTTCTCAACATTATTAATCATCAGGAAAATGTAAATTAAAAGCACTATGATATGCCACCTAACATTCATTCGGATGGCTATTATGAAAAACTACGCGCGCACGCGCACACACACACACGCGCACACACAGAGAAAGAGAGAGAGAGAGAGATGTGCAGAAGGGTTGCAATGTATTTATCTGTGGAAATATTCTAAATATGAATGTTCTTGGCTAAACTGATCAA
Source organism: Colobus angolensis palliatus (assembly GCF_000951035.1). Taxonomy (NCBI): domain Eukaryota; kingdom Metazoa; phylum Chordata; class Mammalia; order Primates; family Cercopithecidae; genus Colobus; species Colobus angolensis. Next base: position 6,725,610 of record NW_012114400.1, on the reverse strand, counting down.
TTAAACATTTTGATAAATTATTTTGTATACTCTGGATATACCACCTTATGAGGGACAGTAATGGTAACAGGTTTTATGTCTCCCAGGAAGTGTCTTTGTGACTTGCTTTTTTGTACAAAGTGGCACTTAATCTCTCAGCTTAGTAAGTTTAATAAAACTTAATGAAACATCTTCAAACCTAATGAAGCACTTTAAAATGAAAAACAAAGGAAAATAAAGATTGGCCCACTACTAACCAAAAAATTCATATGTAAGTTTGGGGAATGGAATGTGAATAGAGCATAAGCCTAAAATAATGATTATTTATAAGAAATTTAAAGTTTACTTCACAACATATGTAATGCTCACCTCCATAATAAAGAGAAAATAGTTCTCTAATATATTTTGAATTTATGTACACTTATATATAAATATGCTTTTACATTAAATTTCATAATGCTACTACATTTAAAAGCTCTTTTGTACAAAATTACACTGAATAAATGACTGCTGTGTAATGTATTAAATTCAAAATGAGAGTAGAGGTCTAAGAAGCTTATGGATGGCAGAATGTTAGGGATGTCAGAGTATTGCAGAAACCAAGGCTCAGCTAAAAGCAATTGACATTATCACAGAGTTTAAAATCCTGTTTCATGGTCTATTCTAGAGATCAGAGTTTCAAACAATCTCTTTTTTTTTTTCAAAGCATCTCTGTTAAATATAACTTAAGAATTTAGTGCCACATTAAATACGTAAGTAAATAGATATAGTGAACATTGATAATAAAGCTAAATTCAGATAAAATGTATAGTAAAGTCATTTGACTTATACAAAACATCAATAAATCACTGTAAAGTCAGTAAAAAGTTGTGATGTATTTTGAATTACAACTTTTTATAAAGGAAGAATAATTCTTAAATCAATATACCATATCACCAAAGTATCTGAGAGTTGAATATGTTGAATATGTTGTTTTAATACAAATGTTATAATTAGTGTCATGCTGTGAATATTTCAACGTTAATTACTCAATGTGTTTCTGAAGATGAGTCCGATGGGGCTTGAGCCCCAGGGTTGCCACTACTGGGCAGTGTGACCATGGCAAATCGCTTAAAGTCTCAAATGTTGGCATCCTCTTTGGAAACATGAGAACTATAAATACGTCACCAACTTACATTGTTGCTTGAGGCATCACATAAACAATATAAACACAATACTTTTTAAACTGAAACAGTATGTACACAATTTGGTTGCTATTCTTGATAGTATTATTTTCTCCTAGCTCTGCATAGTAGCCAAATACATGTGATGCCTTTCAAGATATTGTGGAGCAATTAAAAACATGTTTATTTATTGGCTTTGTAAACACATTATCTCTTTATGAACAGATAGAAACTAAAATATTACTGTACTCCCTTCTAAGAAATTACTCAGCACCATTGGCTCTTAATTCAGGTTGTCAGGAAGCACTATCAATCTTTGTGTCTATGTGTCTTTCTATTTATACCATGGAAATTTAGTAAATGCAAAGTTGAACCATAATCATTGAAAATGAGAAAATACTTTATAAAAACATTGGGAGTGATTGGAGTTGTGCTCAAAAATAACCTCTCAAATTTTCTCTGCAATGGGGATGTACGCTTCCCCACCCATGTGATTGTGTGTTTGGCCATGCAACTTGCTTTGGATAATAAAGAGAACATGATATTAACCAAAGATCAAAGTGCACCTGAGTAATTTTGCTAGCTTTTTGGTTTGGGTCATCAACCATGAGACAAACATCATCCTGGCAATTGTTGTTATTTCAGCCTGAGACACTCACTTCAGACAAATGGAACAGAATGGAACCCTACAAAAGCCTGGGGCAATCCCTGATAACTCACAGCCTAAGGCAGAGTCATGCAGCGAAGCATAGCGTACATCAGCCAAAGTTTAGCAACTGACTTGCATATATACAAGCATAGAGTAAATGCTTGATATTTTAAGACTTGCACCTTAAAATAATTGTTACTGCACATCACTGCGACAACAGCTGGGTTAACACACAGCTAAATTCAAAAGTGGATTTAAAATTTAACATGTACTAATAAAAAAAATTAACACATAGAATATAAAGTTATGTGTTGGAAGATAATTATTTGAGGGTCTAATATTTCTGCACATCTTGTAAGCAGAGGCGTCCATAGCTTTTTCTCAAAACTAGAATTCTAGGGATGTTTGTACAGCAACCAACTTTAGAAGATAAAAGTTTTATTCCAGAGCAGAAAGCCGGTTTGTCTGCTGCCCAGTAATATTAAGGTAATGTCTTTCTGAGGCAAAGGTTAGGCAAGGTTTCTGCCCATTACAAAATATTTTAATTCTCTTAGCTCAGAGTTCACCTCCCATAACAAAAGCCATTGTGTGTTCCATTCTTGTGTGGTCCTTGTTAAGTATTCTTGTGGGAATTTGAGCTCCAGAATCAGCACATGAAAATAAGAATACTTTGACTACTGCCATTTATTTGAATAATAAACTGTCTGTTGCTCCCAAAAGTCATGTTTTTTTTACAGCATCTAAGAAATAGTGGTACACTAACTTGTTAACCTGCAAGTAGAATAAAATCTCAGGCCCTTTATAGTCTTGACAGCATGATCAAGATTCAACGGTTAGAGAAAGGGTCTGCTCTATGCACTAGATCTTGAAACTACACTGATTAAAGACAAATAAAACACATAGTTGTCATAATTTTCTCTTTGCAATTAATCAAGACATTAAGAATAACTGAAGGGCAAATATATTATAACAAATTAAATGTTAAACTTAACTGTACACACACACACACACACACACACACACATATATATATAATGAACTCCTACATATGAGTTCATGTAAGAGCCCTAGAAAGTAGTTTGAAATTTTACCTGAAAGAAACCTGACAGTTTTCAAGTACTCATTGTTTAAGGAGAACCCCCAAACAAACTTGCTTTAATCATCTAGTGTTTTATATTAGTAAACTATACAAAAGTAAATAGTTATTATATTCTAAAAATCAGATGCAATGGAGTATTAATAGTTGCCAATTTGTATGTATTTACTGAGGTTTAGGAATGAGACAGACAATATTTAATTAAAATATCAACTTCAACAGCAATTTAAAATTATAAACTGCAGTATTACATTTCATTAAACAATCTGCCTCAAAGGTTTCAAATAAGGTATATACTAAAAGGAAACAAGTAAAATGCTATTGTGTGTCTGTGTATACTTACTGACAAAAGTAATAACGTGTATGGTTGGCATTGTCAGCTAAAGATTTCCTCTGTTGTATCTAATTTAATTCTACATGTTAAGCTATTTTTTTTTTTATTTTTTTGGCCTGTGCTTTCTGTTGGAATATAGCTTTTCTCCACATGGAATGTCATATTTGACAACTTAGAGATCTGTTGAGGCAACTGCTCCATATTTTGTGTTAGACACAACACCAGTGCTATTTCTCTGCATGACAAATGACTGTTACTACCAAAGCCATCAAATAAAAGATACAGTTGTTGTATGCATGCTCAAAAGCCCACATTTTGGAGATGGAAAAAAAAAATGGTGTTTTTGATTCATTGCCTATGTGAATAGACACAGGCATAATTTGTTTTATTGCACTTCACTTTATTGTGCTACACAGATATTGTGTTTTCTACAAATTGAAGGTTTGCGGTAACTCTGCTTTGAAGCAAGTCTATCAGCACCATTTTTCTTACGTTGTATGCCCACCTTGTGTCTCTGTGTCACATTTTGGTTATTACCACAATATTTCAATGTTTTCCTTATCATTATATCTATTGTGGTGATCCATGACCACTTATCTTTGATGTTATTATTGTAATTGTTTTGGGGTGCCATGAAACATGCCCATATAAGAGGGTGAATTTCACTGATAAATGTGTGGGTTCTGACTGTTCCACTAACCGGTCATTTCCTCCCTCCTCTCCTTGAGCCTCCCTACTGGCTGAGACACAGCGATGTGGAAAACAGTCTAATTAATAATCTTACAATGATCTCTATGTGTTCAAATGTAAAGAATTGCACATCTCTCACTTTAATTCAAAAGCTAGTTATTAAGTTTAAAGAAAAAGGTGTGTTGAAAGCTGAGACAGGCTGAAAGCTAGGCCTCTTGCACCAAACAGTTAGCAAAGTTGTAAATGCAAAGGAAAAGTTCTTGATCTTTTTTTCTATATTGACAATAAAGTCATTTTACTTTCTTATCATTCCAGTGAACGCAGGAATATCAGCTTATGGAAAGTTGAATATTTTCTATGTCTACCTTATTGTTGATATTGAAACACTTTTAGAGGTCTGGATAGAAGATCAAGACAGCTTCAACATTCCCTTAAGACAAAACTGAATCCAGAGCAATACTCTAACTGTCCAATTCTGTAAAGCCTTAGAGAGATGAGGAAGCTGCAGAAGAAAAGTTTGAAGCTAGTGTTGATTCATGAAGTTTAAATAGAGCAGCCAATCTTTATAACACAAAAGTACAAGGTGAAGCAGCAAATGTTGAGTGTAGAAGCTGCAGCAGGTTATCTAGAAGATGTAGCTGAGATAATTGATGAAGGAAGCTAAATTAAACAACATATTTTCTATGACAGTAAAACTGCCATATATTGGAAGAAGATGTCGTTAGGTTTTTCATAGCTAAAGGGGAGAAGTCAATGACTGACGTCAAAACTTCAAAGAACAGGCTGACTCTCTTGTTAGGGTCTAATGCAGCTGGTGTTGTTAAGTTGTAGCCAATGCTTAGTTACCATTCTCACACAGAAATGAACATGAGAGCCCTTAAGAATTATGCTAAATATACTCTTCCCATGCTCCATCAATGGAAAAACAATGCCTGGATGAAAACACATCTGTTTCCAACAGGGTTTAGTGAATATTTCAAGCTTACTGTTGAGAATTCCTGCTTAGAAAAAGCAAATTTCCTTCACCTTCCTGTTTTAAGAAATTGCTACAGTAACCCCAATCTTCAGCAGCCACCACTCTGATCAGTCATCAGACATCAACACCAAGGCAAGATCCTCTACCAACAAAAATATTGCAGCTTTCTGAAGGCTCAGATGATTGTCAGCAGTTTTTAGCAATAAAGGATTTTCAAATTAACGTTGCACATTGTTTTGTAAGACATAACCTACTGCATACTTAGTATTTTATACTAAGTAGTTATCATATACTTTGTGAATTTTTCTATTTCTAATTTTTATGTGCAGTGAGAAACAAAAATAAATTCGCAAAACCTGTTTTATAATGATATAAACTTTATTCCACTGGTCTGGAACTGAATCCTCAATATCTTTAAGATAAACTTGCACGTGCTTTCACTGATCATGGCTATAGCAAGATAAATGCATTGGTTTCATGTTATCATTGCCACATCTAAATCCCTATGTCAACTCCTGATCCATCTGTTACTAAACAGAAGTTAAGCAGAAGTTTTGTTAGCTATTAGAAATGCACAAATAGATACTTTAGTAGTTAAGTTTAAGTAGTATCATCTCCTGCTTTAAATTTTTTAAATTTCATCTAACGAATAAAAATTACTTCATAGAACCTTTTCATTCATTTCATTTGTGTATTCTATTCACTTATTTATGCATTCATAAATATATTCATCAAAAATTTATTGAGTGGTTATTAGATGTCAAAGCCTATTTTTGATGCTGAGGAAATAGGGGGAATAAGAAAATGTGCTTGTCCTCATATAATTTTCATTCTAGTGGAAGACATGGATAATAAACAGATTTTAAAAATTAATATAATATAATTATAAGAGGCCTAAGACAATTTTATCCCAATAGGGGTCTATACAGTGAAGGAAGAGTTTATTTATGGAATGTCTAAAGAAAGCCATTCTGGGGGAGTACATTTGATACAGCTCTAAAAGTTTTGATGGGGCTAGTCATAAAAACATCTGGAGCAAGAAGGTTTCCTGGGAAAAGATCTGAAGAGGGAACTTGCTGGTATGCTTGAGGAAGAGCTAGAAGGCTAGTATAACTGAAGTGGGTCACAAAAAAGAGTCAAGGTCAAGGTTAATATCATTTGTTCTAAAAAATATTTTAACAATTTCATCCAATTGAATACAAAAAGGAAGTTTTCATTTAGTTCTGTGGAGTTAAGTGTTTATTGTGGGTACATTTCTGACAGTCTCATATTTAAAATTAGCCCATTTTGAAAGTCATGAGATTTTGGCAATGTCTCTCATATGTCACAGCCTGAAAAGTTATAAACATTCAATATTTCCTTTTATGATGATTCAGTGAATATATTATGGAACAAATGTAAAAGAATATAGGTAAAAAAAATCAGCTTTAGAATATTCCTTTACAGTAAACAGAGTACCTTCTTATATATTTTTACATAATTAAATGCTTATTAATTTATGAATACATTAATGAATCAAGCTTATTCATAAGTAGTTTTTAAACTTTCATTGTCTATTATTCATTTGCATATGTATTGTAAAGTCAGCAAAGGCTAGAGGTAAAAAACTCTAGAGAAAAGAAAACTACATTTTATACATGAACAGATAGATTTCCTGAAGACCTACTTACTCATATTCTTCAGGAAACCATACAGAGGCGTCTGCTTAATGCTAATGCAATAGATTACATTTCCCTTATCATCTTGCTCTCTCATCCTCAATTAATCAGGATATTATTTTAGGATTATATAAAAGGACTAAAATCATGATTTGGCAAACATTTATATTGGTAAATATAATTACCATGAAACAGAATCATGGTTATATTTTCTAGTAATTCATTGATATCTATTTTCCATCACCTTCAGTATAACAACCTTAGGCTATAGAAATGCCAACAATTATTGTCTTCCTCTTTCACACTAAAAAAATGACCACAGATAATTGAATGACTTTCCCACAACGCCTATGGTTATAAGTGGAACATGGTATATGTGGAACATGAAGCCTCATCTTAATATTTGCTATTATTCTACTTACTCTATTGTGGACAATGTTGTTCATTGCCTATACTAAAATGCTTTTAGATAAAGTACTTGTAGACCGTTGATGGGAAGTTAAATTAGTTCAGCCACTATGCGAAGCAGTTTGAACATTTCTCAAAGAACTTGAAACAGACCTAGCATTCAATGTAGCAATCCCATTACTGAGTTTGTATCCCAAAGAAAATAAATCATTCTGCCCAAAAGGGACACGCACTTGCATGTTTGTCATAGCGCTGTTAACATCAGTGAAGACATGGAATCAACCTAGGTGCCCATTAATGATGGACTAGATAAAATGGTACATATACATTTTGGAATACTATGTAGCCATAAAAAATGAAATCATCTTCTTTGCAGCAATATGGATGCAACTAGAGGTCATTATCCTAAATAAATTAATGCAGAATCAGAAAACCAAATACTACAGGTTCTCACTTTATAGGATCTAAACATTGGGTACTCGTGGACATAAAAATGGCAACAGTAGAAACTGGGGGCTACTAGAGGGAGGAGAGAGTTGTGGGGCAAGGACTGAAAAACTACCTATTGGGTTCTATGCTCACTAACTGGGTGATGGGATCCTTTGCACCCCAAACCTCAGCATTACAAAATACAGCCATGTAACAATTGTGCAATTTTATTGCCTGAATCTAAAATAAAAGTGGAAATTATTTTAAAAATAAACAAATAAAATGCTTTTACTTTGGAATAAAAATAAATGTCCATGATAAAGTAATCAATTTGTAATGATGTATATACTTTTAAGAATATATTAATTGGTAATAAGCTTTCCTAATGAACAATACAGCAATTATAAAGTTGCAGATTAGTCCGACAAATATTTGTGAGGAAATGTCACAAAGAAAACAGTGAAGTGGCTTCCAAGGTTTATAAAACAGGAGAAGTTGAGTGTCTTCATAAAGGAAATTGGTAAAATAAATTAGATTAGATACAAAAAAATTAACTTACAGGATCTAAATGGTTCCAAGCATTGAAACATGTTTGTAATAACAATTCCATTTCAAGAAAATTGTCATATAGCAAGGGTCTAAATTTAAAACTTATTTGTGTTCATCCTATACTTCAGATATGTCCAGATAGCTCATATCACAAACCCACCATTACTCTGTTCTACATGTACCTGTAGAACAGAGTAACTTCAGGGGAAAGAGACAGAACAGAGAGAGATTTGAGGTGCACAGTTAACTTTAAGCTGCCCAAGAGATTAAATGTACTGAATGGTGATCTCCAAATGGTGCTACCAAGCCCATGGAGTTTGTAGTTCAGTCATTAGTAGAAACATTTCAACAAAAAACAGATAAACACACACATGCACAATAGTTAAATATGTTGAATTAAAAACTACGAAACTACAAATAAAATACATTAATGATATTGTTGTCAGCAGCTTTTAATATCCTTTGTATTCACAAATAGCATGCCTGAAGTGAATATTAGCAGGAGTAGGATCAATGATATGAGTAGCTTAGAGAACAAAGACATAGGGATTTGATGGTTTCAATATAAACGTATCTTGGACATCACCTAACCTGACATATCAGAGAACATAAAAAATACTAACATATTGGCGGCATATCCAGTAAGACTGCTATTTTTGTTATCAGAAACAATAGAAGCACAGATACATCAACAAGCATCACAGCACTGTGAGAAAGGAGGGAAATAACACATAACACATTAGGGCCAAGAGGATGAATCTGAAGAACACACAGGAAATACCCTGCAAGAATACTAAAAATGAACATGAAGAGATTTGAGGAGGATTTAAGCATAGTGTTGGAGAAATAGTGTTTTACTGCTATGTTAAACATTTTTTTCTCTTTTTTTAATTGTGATACTGGCAGAACATTGAAATGTGTTTTATGCTTGAAAGGGTAGAAAATATTGACATTCAATATTCTAACTGACAGTACTGGGCAAAGTTCTGACTCAAGGACTCAATTAGTTTTAGAGGCATATCTATGTGGAAGAATCATACATTGGGCCATTTCAACTAATTGTACTAAAGATTCAACGTATAATTTTTTCCAATGCCACACTGTATTTTCCCTAAAATAGTATATTTGCCAGTATCTTTGTTAGTTTGAAATACCTTTGAAAGCAGGAAAAGTTCATCTTTTAAAAATATCATATACCAAAAATTAGCTGGGTGCGGTGGCACACGTCTGTAGTCCCAGCTACTTAGGAGGCTGAGGCAGAAGAATCACTTGAACTCAGAGGTGGAGGTTGTTGTGAGCCAAGATTGCACCACTGCACTCCAGTCTGGGCAACTGAGCAAGACTCAGCTCAAGACTGAGCAAGACTCTGTTTGTCTCTTTCTCTCTCTCTCTCTCTTTCTCTGTGTGTGTATGTGTGTGTGTGTGTATGTGTGTGTATATATATATATATACATACTTGTACATGACAGGTAGTAGGTATCGAAGAAGTGTTCCTTGAGATTTTTTTTCAGTGAATATAGTGCTTGTCAATTACACAAATCCCTTGACTATTATATTGCCTTTTAAATCGCTCTACTTGATAATCTATAATTCAATCCGTTAAGTTCCAAGTCTATTCCCAAGAGTCTGATCAATCCAAAACTCTAAGAACAATTTTGTGTACCCATGAGTTTGACTATCGCCTCTGGATAAGGCTCAATTTAACAATTCTATTCTGGGATGCCCTCTAGCATCAATCTTGATTTCCAATAACAATGTATTTTATTTTCTAAAATTCTTCTTTCAAACAGTTTCAAGTTTTAAAAATTCAATTTCAAGAAAAGATAATTATGTGTTTAACAAGTACAGTTACAAGCAACCCATTTATACTAACAGCTCTTGTATTGAGTAATGGCCTTGATTAGTAAAGTCATTTGTTCAGTCAGTCTATTTACTAAAAGTCTTCATCGACCTTATGGTGGAAAACTAAGAAGATAGAAAATTGAAGTGATACTTTAAGTTATCAAAAAATTTGGTCATGTACACAAAATGGATAAAAAAGTCTTTCCTAGTTTTGGTCTCCATAAAAACAAATATTCAGTGAACAATTCAGTCAAGCACACATTCAGTGACAGGTTAATGACTAGAAGATTCCATGAGAATAGTTAGACTGATTTGCACAGACAGACACCTTTAATAATTGAATGTCTCTAGATTTTTACAATAAATTGAACAAGACTCATCTGAGTAAATGGAGTTCACATTACATGCATTCAACGGGATTTAAATAACTATTAAGATAAAACTCTCATTAGAAGTTTCATTAGAAAACAAAGAAACCAAAAACAATTTTGAATGGTTTGCTTTAAGGAAGAGTTTAAGAGAGTCTAGGAAAACTTAGTGGGGCAGTATAACTACCTTAAGTCAAACTTAAAAAATAATATTTCAAAGATTTTTTATGGTAGCTAAGGTATTGTTACAAGTGAATAAATTTTATATGATGTAATTAAGGGAGTTGAATATATTAGGAATTTGGTGTCAATGATGAATACATTGCATGTTTAATTTTTATGAAGACAGTGGCAAATATTACTTCATGTACTCAGATTTTTGATTGATGTTATGAACTCTCAGGAGAACCATTTCATTTAGAATATTTACTTGAATATCTAAGTCCAACATTTTAGATCCTGTACATTCTATTTACAATATTTTATAAGTGGACCTACTCTAGATTTGCTTCATTTGAAATAATTATCTGTTTGGAAAAATATACCTTAGAGAGCAATAAGAAAAAAATATACTCCTTTGAGTGCTACAGTAGTAGCTTTATACAAGCTATAATTCAAAAACAAATTAAAAATTAATCATTCCAAAAAAAATGAGGAGGAGGGACTCCTCCCAAACTCATTCTATGAAGTCAGAATCAGTCTGATACCAAAACTGAACAAACACACAATCAGAAAAGAAAACTACAGGTCAATATCCCTGATTAACATAGATGCAAAAATCCTCAACAAAATATTAGCCAACTGAATTCAACAGGACATCAAAAAGTTAATTCACCACCATCAGGTAGGTTTCATCCTGGGATATAAGGTTGGTTCACCATACACAAATTAATAAATGTGATTCACCATATAAACAGAATTAAAAATCATACATTCATCTCAAAAGATGCACAAAAAGCTTATGCTGAAATCTAACATGACTCCTTGATAAAAAAAAAAAAACCCTTAAGAAACTAGGTATTGAAGGTTCACACATCAAAATAATAAGAACCCTGTATGACAAACCCACAAACAACATCATATTGAACGGGCAAATGTCAGAAGCATTCCCTTGAGAGCTGAAACAAGACAGGATGGGATGCTCACACGCACCACTCCTATTCAACATAGTCCTGGATGTCCTAGTCACAGAAAATAGGTAAGAGAAATAAATAAAAGGCATCCAAATAGAAAAAGACATCAAACTATCTCTCATTACAGACAATATAATTTTATTCCTAGAAGAGCCTAAAGACCCCACCAGAAGGCTACTGGAACTGATAAACAGCTTCAGTAAAGCTTTGGAATACAAAATCAATCTACAAAAAATCAATACAATGTCTACACACAAACAACTTTCAAGCTGAGAACCAAACCAACATTATAATTCCATTTACAATGAATACACACACACACACACACACACACACACACACGCACACACACAGAGAGAGAGAGAGAGAGAGAGAGACCTAGGACTATATCTAACCAAGGATGTGAGGGATCTGTATAAGGAGAACTAAAAAACACTGTTAAAAGAAGTTACAGATGACAAAAACAAATGGAAAAAATATTGCATGCTTATGGATTGGAAGAATCAACATTGTTAAAATGGCCATACTGCCCAAAGTAATGTACATATTTGACACTATTTCTATCAAACTACCAATAGTCATTTTTCACAGAATTTGAAAAAAAATCTTAAAATTCATGTGGAACCAAAAAGATCCCGAATAGCCAAAGCAATCCTAAGAAAAAAGAACAAAGCCAGAGGCATAACATTATGCGACTTCAAACTATGAGACTACAGTAACCAAAACAGCGTGGTGCTGCTACAGAAACAGACATATACATCAATGGGACAGAATAGAGAACCCAGAAATAAAGCTGCGCTTCTACAGCCATCTGATCTGCAACAAAGCTGACAAAACAAGCAATGGGTGAAAGACTCCCTTTTCAAAAATGGGTGCTAGGATAGCAGACTAGCCAAAAGCAGAAGAGTAAAACTGGACCCCTACCTTTTCACCATAAACAAAAGTTAACTCAAGATGGACTAAAGATTTACATATAATTACATGCAATACCTCAAATTATAAGAATCCTAGAAGAAAAATTAGGAAATAACATTCTTAAGTAAGAACTTATGAATAAGTCCTCTAGCAATTACGACAAAAATCAAAATTGGCAAGTGGGACCTAATTAAACTAAAGAATTTCTACACTGCAAAAGAAACTATCAACAGAGTAAACAGACTACCTACAGAATGGGAGAAAATATTTGCAAAGTATTCATCCAACAAAGGCCTGATATCTAGAATCTGTAAGTAATCAACAAGCAAAAAACAACCCCGTTAAAATAGACAAAGGACATGAACAGACACTTCTCAAAATAAGACTTACAAGTGCAACAAACACATGAAAAAAATCCTCAGTATCACCATGAGGAAATAGCAGAAAAATAAGATAAACTAGAATATAGCAGATTATTTAAATTTACTCCAATTTTTTGCATTTCATCAGAAAAATGCAAATCAAAACCACAGTGAGGTACCTACCATCTCACACCAGGAAGATGACTATTACTAAAAAAGGCAAAAAACAACATATACTGGCAAGGCTGTGGAGAAAAGATGTGAAAGATACAATTAATGCCTAGAATTTAGATAAAAAGAAAATAAAATTAAAACAACTAGAGTATGACAAAAACAAATCAGAGATGAAGATGCAGCAAATTATTATATTACTGATTTTTTAAAGACCAAGAAATTAAAGATAATAATTTTAAATAAATACAAAAAGAATCCCAAGCTGAAGAAATATCAGGGTGTATGAATTTAGTACTCTGTCATCCATATAGAAAAATAAAAAGGAACAGTCCAATATACCCACCTACATACATGTACAAGTGCAAAATGAAAGGACATTTTTGGTATTTTGTTGACAGCACTATCGGGACAACAAACATAAGGTTTGCTTTAAAACTGATCAATAATTCATCTCCCAAGATGTCTAACTTTGAGGATCACATATTGGCTAAAAAGGGTGTAAATTAATAGCTGCTAAATTCATCTTTTATGCCCCTTTCCACATCCTTAAAAAAATTTAATGAACTCTTTAATCATGTCAGGCTTTGACTTAAAAATAACAGTTTTCTTATGGAAGTGGTAGCACATGTTTGTCCCATTCATTTGTCCCAACTGAATTGGGGTAAGAAATCAGTTCACATTTGAGAAGAAAGCTGATCCAAAGATCATTCCATGATTGTGCAACACACTAAACTGGACAGCAGCAAATTTGAGATTCAAGAAACAAAATATCCTTTAAAATCGGACACTGTTAGAAACAAGTGACGCTGTACCAGAAAGCACAGATAAGACTCCAAAGAGAAAAACCTTGTGACTATCTGTTAAGGCACAATGTGAAAGGTCATTATTCCATTTATTATGTGTTGTTTAATCTAAAGTTATAGATAAGCAGATAATTATTCATTGACAGTCAATCGTTTTATTAAAAAATTTCTGGAATGGTATTAGCAATGATTGATGGTCAAAATAAATATTTACCAAATTATCTAGAGCTCAGGGGGTTGAAATGCCATTAATAGAGTTTGGCAGTGCTATAAAATACTTCATATATAGAGAGCTCTCTCTTGAGCATTTACAGCACACATCACGTACTATGTCTCTTCTATAAGGATACGTAGTTGATTCCACATTACTTGGGCATGTTTTTGACACTGACTCATTGTAATTTAGTAGATTAATGTTCAATAAATAGCAATAGCAAAATATAGATAAGGATAATTGACAGATCAGACAAGAGGAAACAATAAACTCTTATAGGAAGCATAAAAGCAGAAACACACAAGAAGACATATAAAGTATAACATAACACCTATGGGAAAAATTCTCATATTTAAAACATTATCCCTGATTCTGATTAAAAATAAATTACATTAATAACTAACTAAATAAAAGGTGACAAGAAAGATTAAACCAAATATTTGGAAAGACATTAATTACAGCAAAACATAAAAGATTGCGTGACAAACCAATAGCATTATATTTCAATACATTACAAAAATATTAACATTTTTTAATACACTAAGGAAAACAAAAGGGAAAACTAATAAAATAAAAAGCAAAAATAATACAATAGAAATGACAGAAATTTCTATGAACTAATTATTTGGAGTAAGCAATACATAGATTAAAAATATATCTGGAATATTTTAACAAGATAAAATAATAAACACACAAATGCATAAAATTAAGAATGATATAAGGGTATAAATCTACCATTATCTTAAGAACCAAGTCGAAGAAGGTTTTCCATACATAACTTCATGAAAACTGCAATTATCAAGATCACCAGTGACTTACATTTTACTAAATCCAATTGTCTTTGTCATCAGTTTATTTGAACTATCAGGAACAGATGAGGCAATTGAATTTTTTCTCTTCTCCTTTGCTTCAATTTTTTTAAAGGACACCACAAGTTCTGAGTTTGTTTTTACCTTTAGGATTGTTCCATTGCAATCTCTTTTGCTGGATACCTCTCTATAGACTTCTAAGTACTGGGATGCCCTGAGGCTCAGTCTTTAGTTTGCTTGTATTCTCTTCCTTTGGTTGATTATCTGATGACCGTATCTGGCCCTCTGATCTTAAGAATCAGTTAAAGGCTGAGGGTTTCCAAATTTTTATCACCAGTCAAGACTTCTCCCCTTAACTACAGACCCATAGGCCTATTGAACTATTGAAACTTCTACTTCAAAACCTTTAGAATGGACACTGCAAAGTTGACAAACCAAAAAATGAGCTTCTATTCCAAAGTTACAATAACCCCTAAAATCAACAATCGGAAAGCAAACGACCTAATTTAAAGTTGTGCAAAAGATATGCACAGACACTCAACAAAAATAATATACAGATACAAAATTAGCATGTGAAAGGATGGTCAACATTATATGTTATTTAAGGGCATCACAAATCAATATACCGAGATACTATTGAATACCTACTAGAATGGCAAAAATCCAAACCACAGACAACACCAAAAGTTGATGAGAATGTGAAGTATTGAGAACTTCATTAATTGCTGGTTGTAATGCAAAATGGAGTATCCACTTTAAAAGACAATGTCACATATTCTTGCAAAATTAGACGTACTTTTACTATATAATTCAGCAATCATGTTCCTTGATATTTACTCAAAGGAGTTGAACACTTACATCCACACAAAAACTTGCACATGTCATGTATATCAGTTTTATTCATAAATGCTAAAGCTGAAAAGCAGCCAAGAGTTGTCCCTCAGTAGGTGAATGATAAATAAAGTACGTCCAAGCAATCAAATATTACTAAATCAAGAAAATAAACGAGCTATCGAGCCATAAAAACACATGGGGGAAACATGTATAAACACTGTATATTTAAAGGGGCAAAAATAGGTTTCAAATTGACAAGCAGCTGTGATGAATCATAAATTTAAAAGAATATGTATATATAGGCAAACTAGGCTTTTTAAAAGGTCATTTTCATAGTAATAGAAAAGAATATTCAACTCAATTAGCTAACAATTTGTATCAATTAATATAATGAAAAGAGAGCAAAACAGTAATATAATGAAAAGAGAGCAAAACAGCTTTAGCAATATTGGAACAAACTTTTAAAATGCAACTGAGTACAAAGTATAAGAAAAAATGTATGTATTTATGCTTATCCATATGCGTAAGAAAACATGAATGTAACAGTGTAACGCAAAAGTATATAACAAATATTTTTGTATATGCAGATTTGACAATTATCTCATTTTTTAATTATGTGAGAAATGGAGATGGCAGTCAGTACACTGTACTTTTTAATAATTTTTTAAAATGTGTCTCATTTATATACCAATATAAATTTTAAATTAAATATTTAAAAGAAAACCTTAACATATACAAAATATTAATAAATAAAACATACATGGATAAATACAATTCATTGTGAAGGAATTAGTTTTCAATATTACAAGAGCTCTCAACCCAAAAAAGATTTTTATTTTACAAATATTCAAAACTTTCTCTGTAAAAATAGCATTGGCAATATTGAAATGTCAAATGCCAAACTGTGAAATAAATAATTACAGCATTCTTCAAATATATAAATACTATGAGAACAAAAATTTGGCTTTTTTGCTCTCTATTTTGTTCCCTAAAATATTGCTTTGCATATTCTTGACACAGGACAATATTTGTTCAATGAATAATATTTATAAAATGTGACTACTATCAAAAAATAATGTTTAAAGGATATGAACAGGCAATTTAACACAGTAATAATATAATGGCGAAGGCACACATGAAAAATATTTACATCACTTTGCACACACATGTGAGCACACACGTGTGCCTGCATGCACAGAAAAAATAAATAAATAACAAGGCTCCCGGTGAGGTTTCATGACTCAACTTTCTTTAGGCCTGTAATGACCTAAAAGGGATGCTGCAGAAGATAGATGGTGGAGGAGATTTACGGTATTAGTCGAGTAATCAAAGAGCATCCTCTCAACCAAACTGTGGGTCAACCTGTGGCACAGGCATCTTTGTATCTGCTAACTCCCGATCTCTCCTCCCTTTTTCTTTTCTCCTTCCTGAGGAGATAGTCTTTTATTTCCATTTTGGAAACGAGCTTCTTAGCAAAAGACTATATAGAAAAACTATCTTAAAAATTAGAAACCAAACACCTAAAAGTTCTTCTAAAATGATCACACAGTATGTCTTCATAGAAGAATAAGAAGAAAATAAAAAGGTTAAGCCTAAAATCATAAATTACAGTCATGTGCTTTATAACAATGCTTTGGTTAATGATGGACCACATTAGAAAGGGTGGTCCCATAGATTGTAATTAAGTTGAAAAATTTCTATTGCCTACTGACATCATAGCTATCTGAATGTCAAAGCACAGTTACTTTATTTTTTATAAATGTAGTGTAGCCCAAGTGTATAGTGTTTATAAAGTCTAAAGCAGTGTACAGTGATGTCCTAGACCCTCACATTTACTCACCACTTACTCATTGACTCATCCAAAGCAACTTTCCGTCCTGCAAACTCCATTCATGGTAAGCAACCTATACAGGAGTATTATTTTCAAAAAATATTTTATAGCATATTTTCACTGTAGGTTTACTATGTTTAGATATGCTTAGATACACAAAATACTTACCATTGTGTTATAATTGCCTACAATATTCAGTAAACATTCTGTACAGGTTTCTACCTCAGAAGAAATAAGCTATACCATATAGTCTAGGTATGCATTAGATTATAGCATCCAGCTTTCTGTAGGCATAGCCCATGATGCTTGCACAATGATGAAACTGTCTAAAGACACATTATTCAGAATGTACCCCCATCACAAAGTGATGCATGACTGTACATGGAATCCAAACAAAAAAAAAAACAACAGTTTCTCTGCGGAGCGGTTTCTTCACTCTTTGACCCTTCATACTGCTCCCTGTCTTTAAGTCAGAGGGCATGAGCTTATACCTCTGGGCTTTGCTTAAAAGAATCCACATTAATTACTGCTCATCAGCATTCATCATGGTGACAGCTCCTGTTAGCAGCACTGTTTATTTTGTTCTTACCTTTTCTGCTTGGCTGTCAAGTGGAAGAATTTTATGGTTCTTGAGGGAGCAATTCTTTGCTATGACCAGCTGCTTTGAGGAAAAAAAAAAAAGTCTTCTCTTCAGTGTTGTACTGGCTTTGGTAATTCCTTGTAAATAAAATGGCACAAATGCAACAATTAATAGTGTTCCTTAATTGAGTTCATTTATAACATAACAGAGTTAAACCAACCAAAAAGCTGTTGAACAAAATCCTGAACTCTGATAGTATTTCAAGGACTTTTTATAGCTAATAAGAGAACTTTACATTGTCTTCTATAGATCACATTGCTATATTGTTTGGCTTAAACTTTATAATCATGTGTTATTACTTTATAATGTCATTTATATTTATTTTGTATTACATGCTAATAAGTTATGTTTTGGATTTTTTTGAATTAATCCTTTTTTTATTGCTGGAGTTTTCCTTAATTTTATCTTAAACTCAGTTTTTAATAAAGACTTTTTGGCTTTATTAGCATCTCTTGTAGTCTTTCTCAGCTTATCAACTCAATGTCTTTGCTTATGAAATAAGTTTGTACTAAAAGTAAAGACTGAACTTCAAATAATGAGATGCACTTAAGAATACTGTAGCGGTTTTAGGAGAGGTATTTTCCTTGTGGTAATATGAGTTTGGTAATTTTGGAAGTATATATCACTGAATAAAGCTAAAAAAGCTAAATTAAAATATTTTTTAAAAAATCTTAAGCATCAAGTAACTAACAGAATAGTCCAAAATTACTGGCCACAATTCAAAAGAAGAAGACAACATTTTAGAGAGATAAGACCAGAAATAAGGGCTTCTGTTGTCATGGGGGGCATTCAGGCACCCCAGAAATTGTTAAAATAGAAAAGAGATTTGACAGCCTTACAGGGCTAAAGAAATAGAAGCACAAGAACCTAAAAATAGTAAGTATGAATCAGAAATAAATTAGCCTTTTCAAAGACTTCAGTTCTATTGGAAATCATTGTTACTGCCTAATAAATCTCATGAACTAAAATTTAATTAAGGTGAAGGTATGCTGCCAAGTACTATCCAAAAATAATGCAAATACCTTCTGGAAAAAATAACTTTTAACTCTCAAATTTATTCTGCAAAGATTTTGTTTTTAAATTTAATGTCTCATACACTATCAAAGATATTTAGACATGCCAGAATCAGTGACAAGATGAATAAGAAATAGCATAAGAAATAGACTTGTTTTGTAGTAGATTAACATATACAGACTGTAAAACAAAGATAATTTATATGTTCAGAGAGATAAAAGCCAACATTAAAACTTCTTTAATGAGCCCCAGTGGAAATTCTAATCTCAATGTTTCAGTGAGTGAAATTGGAATCCAGTGGATTAGCAGTAGATTACACATAGCTTAAAAATGATTTAGTGGTTTGGAAGATGGGTTAGAAAAAAAAATCCAAAATGAAGATCAGGAGTTATAAGAATTATAAATACAGAAGAGGATGTAATTAAATTAGAAGATGCAGAAAATATTCTAACCTGTCTTTAGTTGGAGTACAATGAAAAGGGAAATAGAGTAGAATGGGTCAGAGGTTATATTATTTAAAAGCGCAAGCTGAAATGTTTGAAACTAATAAAAAAATTAACCCACAAATTTAAAGAACCCAGCAAATCCCAGGCAGAAAAGATAAAACAGGAATTCACACCCAAACATATATACCCATCCTACAATAAAATTAAAGCAATTAAGCACCATAAAGAAAATCTTAGAAACAGAATGTGATAAGATTAGGAACAGATCTTAGCACAAAAGAGGTAAAAAAGATTAAAAAGTACCAGAAGATTTGTAATGAAAGCCTCAAGGGCAGCAAAGGAAGTTAGAATGAGTGAATAATAAGTAAGTTGAGGAACACAACTCCTAACCCAGAATTCCATACTGGCTACAGTCTAGCTACAGTATGCTTTGTTCCGTTGTATGTCAGCTATGTTCTCTCTTTAGCTGTTCTCATAGTTTTTATTTCTCTTTGTTTTTTCGAAGTTTCTTTAGGTGTTTAAGCCCATACTTCTGATTTCTTTGTTTCTGTTTGTTTATTTAAATACCTTTTCTTTGGAATTCATCAGTTTTCTGAATTTTCTTTCTATAATGGAAATTTTGTACTCATTGTAATTCCTGTCACCACTCTATCACTCTACCACTCTATTCATTTCCTTTTGGAATTATGTGTGCACATACACACATATAGATAGAATAGATAGATGGATAGATAGATAGATAGATAGATAGATAGATAGATAGATAGATAGATAGATAGATAGATAGACAGATTGTCCCTCAACTTACAATGGGGTTAAGTCCTAATAAAACCATTATAAATTAAAAATATTGCTAAGTGGAAAGTTAATATTCACTTTACCATATTTTCAACTTATGCACAACATGCCAGATTGTCAGTCATGCTGCATACTAAATGCTGTATTGTAAAGTTGAAAATAAATTGGGAGTCATCTTTGTGTCTGTATATACATACATGTGTATGTGTGTATGAATGAATACACGATGGTCTCTTTATACTTTTTATCTCTTACAATTTCCTTGTTAAAGTTCTCCAACTCATCTTTTCATACTGCCACTCAGACAGTTTCTTCAACTCTTCTTCCAGTTCAATAATTTTCTATTCTGCTCTTTAAATCTGCCCCAACATTTGTATTATCAATTATTGCATTTTTCATTTACACATTATTTTTGGTTCTTTTCAAAATGTGTCTAGTCAATTTTCATACTTTCAAATGCTTTTCTCATACTCTAAATGACTTCATTTTCTTTTAAGCATTAATCTACGTATTTTGAATTTTGCATCTGTTAATTCCAGGTTTTCCACCATTGTAGGTTTGTGTGTCCCTTTTTAAAATCCTAACGATTCCTTTCAATATTTCTTTCTTTTCATAGTTTAATTTTATTTCTAACTTTATGACCCTTGAAACCTAACCAATATAAAACTTTTTGGCCCAGATTTCATTTTTTTCCCTTCACAAAGGAGTCTCCTTTACTTCAAATACTTCAGATTCTTCCCTCCCTCCTCTCCTCCATTTCTTCCTCTCTCTGTCCCTCCCTCCCTCCTTTTCTTCCTTTCTTCCTTCCTTCCTTTCTTCCTTCCTTCCTTCCTTCCTGTCTTTCCTTCCTTCCTCCTTCCCCCTTCTTTCCTTCCCTCCTTCCTTCTTTTCTCCTCTCTCTCTTTCCCTTTTTCCTTTCTTTCTTTCCATATTTAATGTTGGAAATTATTGCTCCAGAGCCATAGTCATTCAAACTTATAGTTAAAAGTTATCTTGGACAAATTTTATTTTTTATGTCTCTTTTATTATTTCTTCATATTTGCTCTAAATCTAAAGTGAAATGAAAACATCACTCTTACTTTTTTCCTAATTTCTACTATATTTTTTAGTAAATTTAAAAATTATCTTCGTATAGATCCTGCAAATTTCTTCCCTAGTTTATTTTTAAAGAATTTATATTTTTGTTGCTATAGTGTGTGATATTACCTACAGTTATAAGTTGATCTAGTTATTGTTTATAATGTTTGTAATAGGCACAGAATATATGTGGCTAAATGGCTAATAAAAAGCAACCTTTTCTATCTTTTTCTTTGGTCTTGAGTCAAAAGGGCCTTCTATTTCATGATTTAATAATAATATTCATCACCTTTGGGCCCAGTGGTAGATTCTATCCATTAATTTGAGACATACCAAAGCAGAAGTCTTTCTTTATAACATGTTAAATTGCATCCTCAAAACAGGTGGATCTAAGGATGTATAAGTAAGTGCTACTTCAGGCAGCCAGGTCTTATATCACTTGAGAAAGACTGTCTGAGAAAATAAACATATTAAAAGAAAAAGAGATGAAAGATAGAGATGTCTATTATGATCATCCGTTTGTACTACTGAAATATACTTATGCGAGACAATGAAGTATTTTTATTTATTATTTATTCATACATTTGTCTTGCTTTGGCTATTTTAAGCTGTGTTTCTGGTAGATCATAGGATCGGGCTCTATGCTTTTGAAAATAGCTTGAGCATGGGCTCTTCCATTTGATCAAATCTTCCTATAATTTGGAGTTCTGCTTGGTCAGAACTGTGTTCAGTCTTTTATGATTTCATATCAACATTTTCATTTTATCCCATAAGCAGAACATTATTTTCCTTGATTTGATTGTCTATAGAGTTCCTAGTTCAGGTAAATAGTGTATAAAGAATAAATTTAAAAGGATGAAAATTAATGGAGAATTTGTAATGTCTCATTAGTTAAACAAACAAAAAAAAGCTAAAAAAGATTCTTAGAGTAATAGAGCAAAAGATTTGAAAGACTAATTAATTAATGCTTACTTTCCCTCCTGTGTCAACATATTTTTGTTTCTGAAGCTTCAGAAAGGTAAAGAGGCTTGTTAATGTCACTAAGTTGTTATGACAAGACCAGCTTAGCATGTATCTTTGAATGTTTAAGGGCAAGAGTGGGGGATGGGGGTGGTATTTTAAGGTTGGCAAACAAGTAAGAGAAGGTGTTGTGGGAAGTCAGGAATCCTAAACAGTGGGACCAGCTGGAGCCACAACAGAGGAACATAAATTGTGAAAATTTCATGGACATTTACCAATTCCCAAATAATACTTTCATAAGTTCTTATGTCTGTCTTACTTTAATCTCTTAATCTTGTTATTTTCGTAAGCTGAGGATGTACGTCACCTCAGGGCCACTATGATAATTGTGTTAACTGTACAAATTCATTGTAAAACACGTGTGTTTGAACAATATGAAATCAGTGCACCTTGAAAAAGAACAGAATAACAGTGATTTTCAGGGAACAAGGAAAGACAATCATAAGGTCCAACTGCCTGCAGGGTCTGGCAAAATAGAGCCATATTTCTCTTCATACAGAGAGCCTACAAACAGATGTGCAAGTAGGGAAGATATCATTAAATTCTTTTCCTAGATAAGAATATTAATAATTAATACCCTGAGGAAGGAATGCTTTCCTGGGGGTGGTCTATAAATGGCCACTCTGGGAGTGTCTGTCTTATGCAGTTGAGAAAAGGACTGAAATGCACCCTGGTCTCCTGCTTACTAAGCTTACTAAGCTTACCCTCAGGCTTACTAGGGTGGGGGAAAAACACAGCCTTGGTAAATTTGCGGTCAGATCAGTTCTCTACTCTTGAACCATTTTTTCTGTTGTTTAAGATGTTTTTCAAGACAATATGTGCACAGCTGAACATAGACCCTTATCAGTAGTTCTGTTTTGCCTTTTGTCCTGTTTCCTCAGAAACATGTGACCTTCGTTCTCCTTTTTGCCCTTTGAAGCATGTGATCTTTGTGACCTACTCCCTGTTCATGCACCCTCTCTCCTTTTGAAACCCTTAATAAAAACCTGCTGGTTTTGTGGCTCAGGTTGGCATCATGGTCTTACTGATACGTCATGTCAGCCCCGGAGGCCCAGCTGTAAAATTGTTCTCTTTGTACTCTTTCTCTTTATTTCTCAGCTGGCTGACACTTATGGAAAATAGAAAGAACCTATGTTGAAATATCGGGGGTGGGTTCCCCCGATAGGAGGGGCTAGAAGAATAGTACAGATATGAGCTATGAGCTATGAAGCACAATTTTCAAATTAAAAAATTAAGAAATCCAAATGTTCCTTCAAAAAAATTTAATTGTGTTTCTGTTGCTTGATGACAAGTGTGTTAAAAATATTTATTTGTTTTTTTTAAATTACCTATTTGGTCAAAATAATAAAAATAAAATAAAGAAAACCTTAATCCCAAATAGATGTGCCTACATTCATCGATCTTTCCAAAATAAAA
This sequence comes from Colobus angolensis palliatus, assembly GCF_000951035.1. Lineage (NCBI taxonomy): Eukaryota > Metazoa > Chordata > Mammalia > Primates > Cercopithecidae > Colobus > Colobus angolensis. The sequence goes on along the minus strand of NW_012114400.1, from coordinate 6,701,983 downwards.
TTATCAATAATGATTGTAGTGCTCAGCATTACTTATGATATCTGTTAACAATTTATTGCTTCTTAGCTATCAATTTTCTTTCTTTCACCCTGTTTTGAAGTACAGGAAGTAGAGCTTGTAACCATTTCTCCTTTCCAAGTTGGCACCATGTTAAGATTTTGCCCATAAAGGACACTGGGAGGACACTGCAAGGCGTAACTGAGAAGAGGTTTTGCTTTCTGGTTCCCTTTTTTGAAAAACAAATTTTCTACTTTTTATTTTTTTAAAAGAAAATAATATTATTTTAAAGTGTTTCCTATCTCCAAAATCTGAAACCTCAGTGGATATATGTCTAATATGTATTTATTTTCCATGATTCTTGGCCATATTTTCTTGACTTTTTGTATGTCTAGTGATTTTTAAATATGTTTGTCTGATATTTTGTATCAAAACCCTGTAGAGTCTGCTTCAGATGATACCTTTTCTCATGGAGGATGGTTGATAATCTATCAGTAATGGAGTTGAGGCAACTCGGGGCTTTAATTTTGATGAAACTTAATTCACGTCCAATTTATTCCTTTTCCCTGAATGTGACCCTCATGGGTTTTTGTTGAGAAAAAGTATGCAGCCTTGTCTCCAGATCTCTGTGAGACTGGGAAATACATGCATGCTATTGAACAGTTTCTAAATTAGTTTCTTACCCTTTAACCCTACAGCATAAAAATTTGGAGAAGTTCTTGAGTGAATGAATATCTAGTAATGTGTTTGAGGCAGCCACCATTTTAGGATGCAATTTGTCTCCCAAGCACTTTGAGATTAAAAAGATTTTATGCTGTTATAGCAGATTAGTCTAGCCCAAAAATCAGTCAGAGTATGAGGAAACCTAGGGTTGGCATTTGAAAGTCATCCAGTTTTCAACCCACCACAACAGTCCTGAATGACCATGATGCACTGCTGGTTCCCATCTCGCATAGTTTTGGTGTCTCTGCTGGGAGCAAGTTGGAATCTTAGACTGTCCCCAGAATCAACAAGAACTTTTCAATGAAAAAAATGGTCAATAACTACCTAGAAAGGACTGTTTGCTCCACAGAATCATAATATGGTGAAACATATTTCTTGTAGTTTATCTGCGAATCTGCGTGAAAATACTGGAACCTCACAACCTATCATATCTTATCTGAAAGCAAAAGCTATTGTTTTTCCTTATTGAGACTTACTAATATGGAATACATTTACTCAATTTAAGCATGCACTTCAAAAGGTTTTGGCACTTGTATATAGTCATATAATCATCATTGTGATTCATATTTCTATTACTCTAAAATGTTTCCTACACTTCATAAAGATGATTTCTTGCCATATTTTGATTTAGTTTTTCTCTTTGAAATAAATGTGTCTTTTTATTTAAATATTTTTCTGAATACCATCAATTCTTATTTTCCAACCTTTTTTGTATATTTCTATTCTAAGCATTTCCATTTCTGACTTGCATCTCATCATATCTTTCATTGGTCATTTAATTATATTTAATTCATTTTGAAGTGTTATAAGTGTTCTCCCCTTTGTAGTTAGATTTTGGGGTAGTGTTTTTGTTAGCTAATTAGTATTGATTATCTCCTTCTGTTTTACTCTATAATTTAATGACTGCCTCTTCCCATTTATTTTAATTTGTTCTCTTTCTTTTCCAGACCATCAATTACAAGTATTTCTAAGGAGAAATTGGCATTTGAGGGAAGTTTCTGTAATACATAACATCTTTTTTTGAATGACAAGTTTTGGTGAATCATCTGATTTTGTAATGGGCCTCAGAGGTTCATCCTCTGGTTGGTACATTTTCTTTGCCATCAAGCCTCTAAGTGATATCATTATCCTTCAACTTTCCTTACTTTCTCTCAAAAGTAGTGTTTTCCAAATATTATTGTGTCTGTAAACTGACAAACTGATGACACTATGCCTTCAGATACCATAGTAGTCAGTGTTCTGATCACTTGCTCTTAGACTACTTCCCAAAATTCTCCCCAAATTTTCTCTCTCAAGATAAAAACTTTTGCTTTTTTGGGTGATGCTATCAATTTGTCTACCAGTAGGACCTAAATGTATTTTCCTTTATCTTCACTTGATCTTTATCTGTCTCTGTGGAGTGATGTGAAGTTCAGAGTAGGCTCTAACATTTTCAAATATTGTTTACATATAGGTAAAACAAATTTTGAAATCTCTGTCTCCTGGTTTTGATTATGTGTGATTTTTAGAGAAGATGAGAGATATGTTAATATTATCTTATGGGAAGCCAGATTTCATATTTTAGATCCATTTCCTTAATTTCATATTCTTGTCCTATAATTTGGGCCTTCAGCTGAAAAAACACACACACACACATGCACAATTATTTGTCCTTATAATCTACTTCTTCCTTTCTCAATATTCATTATGTTCAAGTCACCCTGGATTCTTATTTCCATCTCAAAACATGGAAAATCACTCTATTCTTTAAATCTTTGCATATCTTATTCCCTCTGCCTGAGTGCTCCTTTCCCCAAAATCACACCATTGCACTCCAGCCTGGCTAACAAAAGCGAAGTTCTGTCTCAAAAAAAAATCCTTCCCATTATTAGTGGTTCTTCAATGCTCACCCATTCTGTCAGATGTCTGGCTACCCTAGTCAAAATAACCTCCATGCCTCAATTAATATAACCGCTTCTTTCTTACTATTATCCTATCTCATTTTATTGGTAACATTTACACTCTTTGCAAATTTATTATCTTCATAAGAAATTCATCTATTTATTCATATGTTTATATATTTACATTCTGCCTACTCCAATAAAAGAAAACTCAATACAAGCAGATATTATGTTAGTTAATATTGTATTTCTAGAACCTAGAATCATGACTACACATAGTAGGTTTGTAATATATCTTTGCCAAACTAACAATTTTGGTAAAATCCAGTTTTGTTTTGTTTTTACCGGTGTATTCATAGTAACACATTGAGAGAAATCCAATATTTCACCAGAAAACTGCGTCAACTTTGTATTCCATTTTGATTTGTCACATCAGAAGTATTGTCTATTCTGTAAGTAAGATTACTAGATCAAACTGAAGCTTTGAATTATGATTCAGTTTATAGATTTGTGTAGCCATCACCTGAAACTTATTTAAACTTCTGTCATTATCAATAAAAAGCATTTTATGTCATTCTGACCTATGCACAAGTTCAGAGGAAGACTTTTCTGCTGAAAAGGATTTCTTGTGATGTATATTTTCTAAGCATCTCTGCATGATTTTTCTCTATGAACAACTTCCACACTGCAGGAATTATTATTTACCGAATATTCTTTACTCTATCTCAAAGCAGCAAGCACTTTCAAGGAGCTCACTAACAAGATACAAACATCACATTTATCATTTCACATGTGTTTTGCCTTTCTTTGAAATTCTTTCTCCTTAAACTTAAGTCTACAACAAATCTTAGTCTTGAAACATCCATAAAAAAAGAAAACTGAAAGTGAGAAAATTGCACAATTCTATGGGTACTCTTCCTTTGAGCTCCATAGGGTTCTCCATTTTTCCAAAATATTTGAGCCAAAGGAAGAAGAAGCAATTTGCCTTCTCCTACTTTTAGCCGTATTCCTGGGGCAGAACAAAGTCCATTAAATAGAAAGAGAGAATGGGTATTTTCATTTGTTATTCCTGAAGGCAGTATTTCACAAACATCCTTGTGCAACATCCTAAAGAGTCACGTTATATTACAGAGAATCCAAATTAGGAAAATTCAGAAATATGGACAAATAAGGAATAATAACATGGAGAATAATTATTACTCCAGATATGTGATAATAATGTCTAAAAATGCTATCAGTACATTGAAATAGTCATTTATTCCCGACTCTCCTAAGCAAATATTACCACAGTTATTGAACAATGTTTTATATATTAATCAAATATACTTGGATGTTATTGTAATGCTATAACTAATAGAATATCTAAAAAGCCAAAAGCACATAATGGTATATTTTCTTCTTGTGTAATTAATTTATTTAAAGCATGCTTACATATGAAAGAAAAGTACAGCAGTTATTTCTTATGTATGGCAAGGTTCTGTTTTCCCTGGTACCAACTGCCTACTGTCAATTGTAATCTGAAAACATGAAATGGAAAATTCAAGAAGTAAGCAATTTCTAAGTTATAAATTTTCTGCCATTCTGATTAGCAAGATAAAATTTTGTGCTGTCCTGCTCCCTCTGGTCCAGGACATGAATCAGCTCTTCGCCCAGGATATCCATACTTTATATGCTGCCTTCAACTTAGTCACTTGGGAGCCAGGTCGATTACTAGATTGAGAAAACATAGTATATACAGATGGTCCCTGACTTATAATGGTTTGACCTATATTTTTTTTACATTATGAGTTTATTGAGTTATTAAATGCATTGTTGACTTAAAAATATTTTGTATTTATGATGTGCTTATCAGAGCATAACCCCATAGCAAATTGAGGAAGACCTGTATAGGGTTTAGTGTTATCTGTGGTTGCAGGCATCCAGTGGGGGTCTTGAAATATATACCCCACAGACAGGAAAAGACTACTAGGTAATGAAACTGAAGTTGCCATTAGGAAACCAAGTTTTGTTCTTATTTCCTCCAGTTCTATTACTTAAGTACAAACATAATGAAAGTTTTTAAGGCAAAGTATTGAGTACAACTAGAAAATATGGTCATGTGTTCCACCTCAAAACTCCTGGGATTTTCTCACACATTGCTTTCCTAGTTCTTCTTTGACTTATTTAAGCAGAATTCCATTTAATCTGACATATTTTGACATATTTATTGTTGCTCTATCCATTCTCATCTCATTGAATTTGTTCATATTGTTATCTTTATCTTGAGCTATCTGTCTATTTTTTTTTTTTGGCTTACACAACAACCTGACTATAACAAGCAATTAGTCTAGTTTTACATAAAAGAATTCAAGATGCTAGGAAGTAATAAAATGTAGGATTGGATTCTAAATGTCCTTTCACTTTACCTGTGGCAGTACTGGAGAACTTAGCTACATAACTGGGGATCACATGGAAAGGGAGAATCAGCCATGAGAGATTTCCAGCCATGATGGAAACAATGTGAATAGAAAGATAATTTATTTTTAAGAAAAGGATGAAATCATGACTATCATATAGATGTAAAGATAAGCACAATTTAAATATTTTATTTAATTTGGAGGCAATTGTGTTTTTTTTTTTTTTTCCACAGGATATCCTCCACAGGACAGAAATCCCCTTGTCTTCTGTCTACAGACAAGAGATATTTTGTATTACTATTGGTTATCTATGACTTATGGACTTATAAAATAGTTTCCATAAAATCAGATTCAGGTAACCTGGAGCATGCTACGGAGCATGGATAGAGGTCTCTACTGAACTACAAATATTTTTCTGCAAATATAGGGTGATGATATATAAGAAAATATGCAAGTAACTCTACCAGATAAAAGACAGAGTAAAACTAAAATGTCTCCAAGATTGTTCAGAGGTTACAATATTTGAAAACAGACTAGCAGTATTTCTTGCAGGTAAAGATTAGAGAAAGGATAGATTATTAGCTAAGTGTAGAAAATCTTATGATGATTTTGGGTTTATATTAACTATAACATACTGGTTTATTATGTGGAGCATTTGATATTTAATTTGGATTTATATCACCAATCTGAGCAAAGTATTTATTTTGTTTATTAAGTTTTTTTGGTGAACAAATGAAGTGAAGGGACAACTGAGGCAATTACATATATACTACAAATAAAAGAGGGACATATCATCATATAAGCTGTTGGATAATTTGCCCTCTGGCCTGTGGTCTAAAGTACATGTACAGATTATTAGAACATCCTCTTTTCTTTAGAATAATTGCCTCAGATTTTGATTTTGGCGTTAGTAGGTGTTTGTCCAATCTGTTTGATAGAATTAGTCCAATTCTGAGTAAAAGTGAGGAGGCTGACTTCACATTTATTGTTTAATTGCCTCATAGTTCCTCATCACTTTGGCTGTGCAAGTCTGGACTATAGTTGCCAGTAGGGAAAGGGAGCTCACCATTCTCTCCAAATAATATCATTTTCTAAATGACTACTGACAATATGAAGCTATTCAAGCTAACCTATTAAAAACATAAAAAGGCAATTAAGTTAGCTTACTAACATTTACAGCAATATTATATACAAGAGATTGAGAAGCTGAGTTTTCAGTATGTTAATATGCAACTCTGACAAAGACTATACGAATACCAAAATTCATACATTCAGCAAGAGCAAGGTGTCTAGACTGGGGTCCTTAAACACACACTAGGTTAGAATTAATCAATTACTTTTTAAAATTATTTTCAAAAGAAAAGACAGTTGTTTCTGCTTAGCTGTCTCTATCATCCTCTCTGGTGTATTTTACCTGCATTATTTACAGAGTATAATGTTGATCTGTATCTTCCCATTAGTATAATTTTTTATTACCAAAATAAGACTATAAATCAGTAACAGCTACAATAGAAATGCAGTTACATAATGCTATTTGAGGTTTGGTTACTATCATAAGCAATCTTGTGTAAGATTCATTTTTCCCCTTGTACAGTTGTATACAAGTTTTAGATTACAGAAGAAATGTTTTAAAAATGATTGTCTCTCCTTATGAAATTTATTCTAACACTTTTTGAGGAAGAATAAAAATGCAATTTGTTTTATTTTATACCACTGTGATAGCTTCTTTACCTCAAGGTTGGATATTATACAAAAAAAGCATTTCATGAAATGGTTGAGTATGACAATATATTTGAATTATTAGAATGTTAGATACAAACACAAAAATTGTATTGAAGTTGTGCAAAGAGAGTGTTTTTTTGTCTTTCTATTTCAGTTTTTTTTTAATTTTTGAGATTTATTTTTAAACTGATATTTTCCATTTTTAAACTTTTGAAAATTTATTTGTCAAAGACCTCTTCTTTAGTGAGGAATGTCAATCTTGCATTTATATAGAGACTGCTTTGCAATGCAGGGATATACATGTTGTGAACTTTAGCTACTTCTTAGACTCGTCAAAGAATAATATTCCTCAGGGCTTCATTTTTTGTTTAGAATATTCTCTTCTTAAATAACAAAATGTTTTATCTATTACCAAATGTACTGAAACATTTATAAACCAGACTAAGTAATATGAGACTATGTGTCTCTTTAATATTGTCATCCAAAAGTAATATATTGAAAATAATTATGAAAATAATTTTATCCATTGTCTAAAAGTTAGAAGAATAACACTTTATTTTAGGAATGAAACAATCAAATAAAATATTAAATTATCTTTTATTAATGCAACTCGTTGGAATGGGTATGAATGTGATTTTATAGGTAATTTAAGGAAGTGTTTTACTTAATGTATTTTTATTTTATCAAGAGTTTTCCATTTGCTTCTATCAAATTTTTGCCACTTTTGTGAACAAAATGACAATGTATTTTCTCTTCAGTACGATTGTACTATTTATGTTAGCTAAAGATATAGTGTGAGACTAGAAAAAGTATTCTTATCTTTCTGCACAGTTAGGACTTTCTGTGAAATTTTTACTGAAAGTTAGAACCTCTACTAAAAGACAGCCTTGGAAGTAAAATTATGCTGACTAGAAAGAGAACTCTAGATCAAGTTTTACTTCCCTAGAGGTATGCATTTACATTTCAAGGAGGATGAGAAACAAGACTATACAGATATTCTGGTGCTTTTAAAGCTTGGGGCATTAGTTTAATCTTCCTCCTAAAAATATAAATTTATATCCTAAAGGGAAGTAATCCAGGATCTTTTCCCTGTGAGTTCTCAAGAGAAACATTTATTAGGAAGCAAAATATTTCTCTGTATCTTTCTGGAAGGGAATACATGACAACTGATCCACTGCTACATAATCTCCTAGATTCATATAGTTGGGGCTTCTGTACTTCTTACCACTCTGGTGCTTATGAATGACCTCTTCACTTACTCTCACAGTGTTGCCCTGGAAGGGCATATTGGGACTTGGGGAACTGGCATGGTTGTCGCTTTAACCGGCAAGGTTATTGATTTTAAGTGAATGAAAATATGCTTTGCTCCAAAAACCGTGAGAATACATTCAGGATAATATTAATAAATATAGATATTAAAAACTTACATATTGTATTTCTAAAGAGATCATTATTTGAACATACCATTGTTGTTAAATCCCAGGGGAAATTTTTTTCAAGTTCCCAGCCTATTGCTAAATTTTCTAACTCTATCTTGTCTTTAAAACCACAATGAGAGATTATATTCAAACATCCATTACATCTTAGAAGGAATGCCTATAGAAGAGCAGGTCAGAAAAAATTTATAATGCTTGCTTAAGAAAATGAAAGTTCTGTGAACATTCCTGAATTGCTGAACATTTTTTATATATAGTAGTTTATCTTTCGGAACTTCCAGAAAAATGAGATAAATATATTTTAAAATATTTAGTAAAATGTTTAAAATTGTCTTAATGATTGATAGTGCTGCTGATCCTCAGTGAGACCCTCACAGGTCACAAAACAGTTCACAAAGTAGGCAAAGTTCACCTTAAGATTACTCAGCTCTACCTGAGGTTCTTATCTCTTCCTTTATAAGGGCAAAACCCGTGCAGCCACATACAAAAAGCCAGAAAACTAAAGTTAAACTATAAGTTAACCCAGATAGACCCAGAGACAAGTCAAGCAACTATCATAATTTGAGATTTTCATAGATATATTTTTACTATTGGTTAGTACATGTTATGAGACAAATTAAACCAAAGTTATTAAGATGTAAGTTAATATTTGAGATATTCCTTTTTTTTTTTTTTTTGAGATGGAGTCTCACTCTGTTGCCCAGGCCGGAGTACAGTGGTACAATCTCGGCTCACTGCAAGCTCTGTCTTCTGGGTTCAGGCCATTCTCCTGCCTCAGCCTCCCAAGTAGGTGGGACTACAGGTGCCCACCACCAAACCTGGCTAATTTTTTAATTTTTTTGTATTTTTAGTAAAGACAGGTTTTCACTGTGTTAGTCAGGATGTTCTTGACCTCCTGACCTCGTTTATATAGCATATATTTGCTTTGGTACAGACAGTTGTGAATTTCAATGTGTTTCAGGAAAGAAAGTTCAAGGGTGCCTTAAGAATTTTTAAAAATAAATTATTTTGAAGGCCAATTTTTAAAACTAACTGTAGAAATGACAAAATAAAATTAAAATCCTAAAAAACTTACATGTAAAGCTACTTCAGATACAAGTGTCCCTAGATACACAAAGATTACAGAAATTAAAATGTGTATGGTCACTGTTGTATAACAGATTTCCTCTTAATGAGAGTGTGATTGTTTATACTGCATGTGAATTTTTAAATCCCAAACTGTCTCTTTAATAAATTTAACCTGATGCATCTTTTGAAGTCGAAGGATTTACTGCTATTTTAATTGACTCAAAGGCAATATAGCTTTCTCTGGAACCATTGCCAAAAACAAATGACAAGCCATTGGATCTATGCCTTCAATTCCTGGGGCAACAGTATCTTCAAAGGGAGAAGCAATTGATTCATACTATGCAACCTCAGGCTAATTCTCTAATTAGGTGACAATTTAGATGCAGTGCATGCCCTAAATGCTGTGTGGAATGTGAGGTGCAGACAGGAAGAGGCCTAACTGTGGTAGTGTAAAGAGAGCAGATGGCCGAGAACAATTTCTACAATTATTTTAGAGTTGTAAGTCTGTTAGTCAATTAAGCATTATTATTAAAACTTAATTTTTGGAATATTCATCAGAAAAATTATGCAAATATTTTCAGTCGTCAGAAATAATTTACCAAGTAGATCAGTAGATGAGCATTCAAAGTTTTGCCATGGTATAAAATATTAATAATTTTATCCCTGCAATGTGCTATGTGAATGACAAAAATGAGTGCAGAAATTCAACGTTAGTGCATTTAGCATAGCTTTGTCCCTGCAATCTGCTATACAAATAGTATAATAGTAGTAGAGAAAGACAACATTCTCATTATTGAATAAGCATTAAAACAGAATATGATGTGCATCACAGGCGATCCACTAAAAGATTGCAAAGATGGAAAGAAATATCCCTTTTTTATAGGCTAAAGAGATACAACCCATTACATACATGTTTTAAAAATAAATATTAACTGGTCCTCAAGTAAGAGGATTTGATAGCACCACTCATCACACATAGCTCATCCTAACGTGTGGTAATTGGGAGGGCCACTTGTCTTAGCTAATTGGCTTTATCCAAAGGAGAAGGTGTCTTCTCATATCTTTAAATAGGAGGTCGTTTTCCAAATTGGAGCAAGTAAGTCACCAAAGTTAGAGTTCTGCTTTTCCATAAAAACGGGGAAATAGAGGTACTATCTACTTTATTGTTTACATTTAAAAGAGATGGTCTTCAAGTCCTTGAGAAAGAAATTTCTGGGTCATAAGTTGATAGAAAGCCTAGCGAACTTTCAAAAGGAAATATATATCTTTCAAAGACAGGAGAACATGCTTAGAAGTTTTTTAAAGTAAATATTTTAAGAAAACTGAAAGAAGGAAAATTTCTTCCCTTATTTTCAACAGGAAAAATGAAATCTCTTAATTTTACTTGTTTTGTTTACAGTAGAGCTGAAAAACATGAGTCAAAGCAATACATTAAAATATCTACCAAGCCCGCATGCAATCCCAGCTATTCAGGAGGCTGAGGCAGGAGAATCGCTTGAACCGGGAGGTGGAGGTTTCAGTGAGCTGAGATCACACCATTGCACTCCAGCCTGGGTAACAGAAGGAAAAAAAAAAAAAAATTCTACCACAGAGCAGCAGAAGTAAGAGAGAAAAAACACACAAAAATTGAGAAATACAGAGTTAGAAGAAGAAATCTGAGACGTCTACTTTCCTATTTTAAAATATATTTAAAAGTTACAGTAATAAAAATGTACACAGTATGGTACTAGGATAAAGAAATAGGCATAGACCAATGAAATAGAGTGAACCAGAATTATATCAGCATAACTTACAGTCAACTAATCTTTTACAAGGGCACCAAGATTACACAATGGGGGAAAAAAATAATGTCTTCAATAAATAGTACTGAAAAAGCCAAATAATTATGTGGAAATAATGAAATTGAATTCTTATTTTAAAATATACTTAAAATATCAACTCAAAATTGGTTAAAAACTTAAATGTAATACCTGAAACTATCAAACCACTATAATAAAAAACAGAGGAAAAGCTCCATGACATTCATCTGGACAATGATTTTTATTATTATTATTATTTTATCTACTTTTTTTTAGATGGAGTCTCACTCTGTCACCCAGGCTGTAGTGGAGTGGTACGATCTCAGCTCACTGAAACCTCTGCCTCCTGGGTTCAAGCAATTGTCCTGTCTCAGCCTCCCAAGTAGCTGGGATTACAGGTGCCCGCCACCATGCCCAGCTAATTTTTGTATTTCAGTACAGCGGGGGTTTCACCATGTTGGCCAGGCTAGACTTGAACTCCTGACTTCAAGTGATCCACCCCCACCTTGGCCTCCCAAAGTGCTGAGATTACAGGCATGAGCCACCATGACCAGCCAATTTTTTTTTTTTTTTAATTGAGAGATAGGACTAGCTGGATTTCTAGGCTGACTAAGAATCCCTAAGCCTAGTTGGGATGGTGACTGCATCCACCTTTAAACACGGGACTTGCAACTTAGCTCACACATGACCAATCAGATAATAAAGAGAGCTCACTAAAAAGCTAATTAGGTAAAAACAGGAGGTAAAGAAATAGCCAATCATCCATCGCCTGAGAGCACAGTGGGAGGGACAAGGATCGCGATATAAACCCAGGCATTCAAGCAGGCAATGGCTACCCTCTTTGAGTCCCCTCCCTTTGCATGTGAGCTGTGTTTTCACTCTATTAAATCTTTCAACTGCACTCTTTTCTGGTCCATGTTTGTTATGGTTCAAGCTGAGCTTTCCCTCGCTGTCCACCACTACAGTTTGCCACCATCGCAGACTCGCCGCTGACTTCCATCCCTCCAGATCTGGCAGGATGTCCACTATGCTCCTGATCCAGTCAGGCATCCGTTGCTGCTCTTTACTGGGCTAAAAGGCTTGCCATTGTTCCGGCATGAGTGCCCAGGTTCGTCTTAATCCAGCTAAACACTAGTCACTGGGTTCCACTGTTCTCTTTCCTGACCCACAGCTTTTAATAGAGCTATAACACTCACAGCATAGCCCAAGATTCCATTCCTTGGAATGGTGAGGCCAAGAACCCCAGGTCGGAGAACAGGAGGCTTGCCACCATCTTGGAAGCCACCCGCTGTCATCTTGGAAGCAGACACCACCACCCTGGGAGCTCTGGTAGCAAGGACCCCCAGGTAACAATATGACCCCAAATGCAGGTAACAGAAGTAAAAATGGACAAACGAAATTATTTCAAATTAAAAAGTTTCTGCATACAAAAGAAACAATTCAACAGAATAAAAAGAGACCTACAAAGTGGGAGAAAATATTCGCAAGCCACTGTAGATCTAATAATGAGCTCATACCATCTCAAAAGAAAGGAAGAAAGAACAAGTAGCTGACTTAAAAATAGGCTTCAGTAGAGATTTCAAAGACCTACAAAGACCTACAAATGGTCAACAAGTGTATGAAAAAAATGTTCAGCATCGTTCATAACCAGGGAAATGCAAATCAAAACCATGAGATATTGCTTTGCATCACTTAATATGACTGTTGTCAAAAAAAAAAAAGATAAAAAGTCTTGTCAAGGCTGTGAAGAAAAGGGAACCTTTGTACATCACTATTGTTGAGAATATAAAATAATGCATATTTTAAGAAAAACAGTATGGAAATTCATTAGAAAATTAAAAATAAAACTACCATATGATCTTACGGCACCACTTCTTTATTATTATTATTATTATTATACTTTAAGTTCTAGGGTACATGTGCATAACGTGCAGGTTTGTTACCACTTCTGAGTATATATCCACAGAAATTTTAATCAGTATTCAAAAAGGTATCTGCACTTACCTCTCATGGCAGCACTATTCACAATAACAAATTTATTGACACAACCTAATGCTCATTGACAGATGAATTAATAGGTATGTTGTCATATATACATACAGTTATATGTTTAGCCAGCCTTTAAAAAGGGGGAAATCCTGCTATTTGCAATGACATGGATGAACCTTGAGAACATTATTCTTAGTTAAATAAGTCAGTCACAGAAGAATAAATACTGTATTATCTCATTTATAAGGCAACAAAAAATTGTTGCTGAAACTCTTGATTCTGTCAATATGTAATATTTATTAACGGATACATTGGAGCAAAAGTAGCTATCTCATTAAAGGATACATTTTAAGTAACATTATACTTTTTGTTAAATAGTGATTTATCTACATTTTATAACCTATTTATGATTTTGATTGATTGCATACCAATAATAATTTTGAGATAACTCACTGTAGACATTGGCTTAGGCAAGGATTTCATCAAAGAACCCAAAAGCAAATGCAATAAAAACAAAGATAAATGGCTGAGATCTAAAAAACCTAAAGAGCTTTTGCACAGCAAAAGGAACAGTCAGCAGAGTAAACAAACAACCCAAAGAGTGGTAGAAAATCTTCACAATCTATACATCTGACAAAGGACTAATATCCAGAATCTACAATGAAGTCAAACAAATCAGTTAAGAAAGAAACAAACAGTCCCATCAAAAAATGAGCTAAGGACATGAATAAAAAATTCCCAAAGAAAGTATACAAATGGCCAACAAGCATATGAAAAAATGCTTAACATCACTAATGATCAAGGAAATGCAAATCAAAACCACATGGTGATATCATCCTACTCCTGCAAGAATGGCCATAATCAAAAAATCAAGAAACAGTAGGTATTGGCATAGATGAGGTGAACGTGGAACACTTCTACACTGCTGGTGGGAATGCAAACTACTACAGTCACTATGGAAAACAGTGTAGAGATTCCTTAAAGAACTAAAAGTGGAACTACCGTTTGATCCAGCAATCCCACCACTAAGTATCTACCCAGAATAAAATAAGCCATTATATGAAAAAGATACATGCACAAGCATGTTTATAGCAACACAATTCACAATTGTAAAATCGTGGAACCAACCCAAATGTCTATCAATCAACTGGTGGATAAAGATACACAGACACATACACACGGTGGAATACCATGTAGCCATAAAACCGAATGAATTTATGGCATTTGCAGCCACTTGGATGAGATTGGTGACTATTATTCTAAGTGAAGGAATTCAGGAATGTAAAATCAAATATCATATGTTCTCACTGATATGTGAGAACTAAGCTTTGAGGACACAAAGGCGTAAGAATGATACATTGTACTTTGGGGACTTGGGGGAAAGACTAGGAGGATGGCAAGGTTTAAAAGACCACAAATATGGTGCAGTGTATAACTGCTTGGGTGTGGGTGCACCAAAATCTCACAAACACCACTAAAGAACTCACTCATGTAACCAAATACCACCTGTACCCCAATAACTTGTCGAAAAGTAAAATTTAAAAAAGAAAAACACAATATTCTTATATACAATGAAAAATAAAGTTAAATTTAAATTACATAATCATTACACAACGTATAGTATGAAATTAATAAGGGATAAGAAGTATATTGCCACAATTTTCTGATGGTAATATAATTAGGAATTTGAGTCCAGTGAAAATAAGGAGTGATGAGAAGGGTATGAAATTACAGTGACTTTTAGATTTCACTGGAAGCATTTAAAAGTACTGCAACAATTTGTACCATTACAATAAAACAATTCTATTCTAGTGACAGTTTTCACAAACTCTCACATACTCTCCTTCCAAATCTATCTGTATAGCAAACAAGTTTGGAAGGTAGAAATAGTATCTCCCTCTGAGGAAGAGTTCATATTTGTCATTCCTAGCAGTATAATAAAGAAAATGTTTCTCTACAGGGCAAACATCGGGCAGGTTTGCTAGCAAATTGGTAACACTGGGGGTTTCAAAAGGTCATGGTTTCTCAGTTGAGACAACTCCACTGTCTGTGTGTCATCTACACAGTCATACCTCAGCATTGCCCCCGTGGGACTTACAAACATGAAACATGCTGTCTGCTTAGTGGAAAACAAACAAACAAACAAAAATCCTTTTTTCTGACCCTGGCGTCTCATGCCTTCTGCCAGTATCTAGGAAACTTTGCCATGCTAGTGTGTTAGCACATGAGTAAAACCTCACACCGTTTGCCACTCTTGACAAAATATTTATGTTTCTAATAAGAAAAACTGTATCATTTGTATTTATAATTATGATGAGATGTTTAGATCAAAATATAAATATATGTGCTCAAATGTGAAGACCATGGCTATATATTTAATTTATTAATTATGTAACTGTTAGCCACTGTAGTGGAAGGAAGAAAATTTTCTTGTCTAGATTTTTGTTTCCTACTACTACTATATCCCTAATGATCTGCCTGCCTGCACACAGTAGGTGTTCCAAATCTCTATGCTGAATGAGTGAATACTTTAAGCAGTCTACCACTAGTAAAAAATTATGAATGAAAGGCAATATTTTGAAATTTTGATAATTCATATTTGTGGAAAATAGAAGAGAAGCTACATTTTGTGTTTTATTTCAAAACTTACTTGTACAATTGTATAAATCCACGCACAATTCCTTAAAATGACAGACAATATTTGTTGATTCAATTTTTCAAGATATTTGAAGAAAACATTAGCAACCATCTCATTTAATGACATATTCTGGGGTTTCATAGATGTTGAGATAATTATGAATAACTTGTATGATGTGGAATATCAGAGTTTATTTGATAATGTGTGGCCAATTTAAAAACTTGATACGGGTTCAGCAATTTTAAGTAGGGACACACTTTGCACACATGTTGTCATCTGTATACATGGACTTATTTATAATTCTTTTTAGTGATAAGATGAAGAGCTCCAAAACCTTCTCAGTGTCATCAAGTCTGCATAAAATATTATTCAAATACATGTAAAATTCAATATACTTTCCCAAACATTTGAAAGCAGAAATAAATACTTAGTCTTCAGAAAGTTTTGCAGTTAGTCAAAAACCTGGTGGACACTGACAGAGGACTTGAACTGTAAAGGTTATGCTTATATAATGACTGGACGCTGACACTTGTATGAAATTACGATTTTTTAACTTGCTAGTGAATTAGTGTTTGACTGACATTGGATTCCAAACATGAATGTAATCTGAGTATATTATTACTATTATTATTGTTAAATGCTAGGTGTTAGAAAAATTATTTCTAAAGAACGGAATTTTATCCTCAAAATAGAAGAATCTGAAAAATCTGATATGAATTTCTAAATCATTTTCTACAGAAGTAGATCCATATGTGTGCCATTAGAAAATGTATGAATAAATAATTAAAAATTATAACTGGCAATTTTGGTAACATATTTTATTCTATATTGTAAGAAGATTATAAGTAGCTGTGTGTTTCTAAATACTGCCAATAAAATAACTATCATAAAATGCCAATAATTCCAACAAGAATATCTGGATTATAAAAAGTTTAAATTTGCTTGTAAATAGAAGAAATTAATTAATTACAAGATGGACATTCTTGCTTGCTTGTTGAAATATTATACCAAATTCCTTTTTATCCTTGATATATGCAAAATTTAGCCTCATCTATGGTATGGCTATTTTAATCGATAGTGGGTATTTCTTTATCCAACATGTTCTTCAAAATAATGTCCTTGCATTACTTTATGCACAGAATATTTGGGATCAAATTTCAATTGAATGCAACCTCAGAGTACTATAACAGAAAACCTATTCCTTGACCTGTAAGATATTGAATAAGAATTAATATCTAAACTTTTGTAGTTTGAAAGGCTCAAACGTAAGTTCACCAATTCAACAAAGATATATGATTCCAAACTAATTCATCTCTTTTAAATAAATTTCACTGTGTTAGTGTATATTCTACATGATCTTAGACCTTGAGGTTATAGTTGTAGGTGATAATTTAAAAGATACTTTATGAAATTCATCACTGTTTGACCAGGTGCAGTGGCTCACACCTTTAATCCCAGCACTTTTGGGAGGCTGTGGCAGGCAGTTTACCTGAGGTCAGGAGTTTGAGACCAGCCTGGACAACATGGTGAAACCCCATCTCTACTAAAAATACAAAAATTTGCCGGGAGTAGTGGCACATGCCTGTAGTCCCAGCAACTCAGGAGGCTGAGGCAGGAGAATCACTTGAACTCAGGAGGCAGAGGTTGCGGTGAGCATAGATCATATCATTGCACTCCAGCCTGTCTCAAAAAAAAAAAAAAAAAAAAAGAAAAGAAAGAAATTTTTCATTTTTGAAAAGACAATTAAAAGGGTTAAACTAAAAGTGTTCAAAAGATCTTATATGTTTTCAATTAAATTTCAGTTGTAGAATCATATGCAATAACTAAGACCACTTAAATATTTTTAAATTATACTATACCAAATAAATTCAGTGAGTAGTATGATCCGTGCACAGTATATTCACTTGCTCCAAATTGTTTAGATTATAAAATGTAGATCAATGTTAGATAAAAAAAGCAAACAAATAAATCTATGGCCAATTTGTTTCAGTGGGAACAATTTGAAATGTCTGTGTACATATACTCTATTGTATATTACTTTCTTTCACTGCTAATAGGCAAGTAGTGCAGCTTTAAATGAAAGTCAGAATCTATTAAATAATTATATGTGTTAATATGTAATATTATAGCCATCCCAACTTACAAAAGATAATCTTTCAAAGATAAATTACTATGGATATATCCAGAATATCACCATCTTGTCTTCCATAACTTATTTTTCTAAGATTTTCATTTATTTTTGTTTTTCAAAAGTCCTGTCATTTCGACTATTTTGCAATGGTTAATCTTAAACACATGTAGACCATAGAAATAAACATAATGACAAATAAAGTCTAAGAAAAGTATGTTTTTACTTTGAGTGGATGATAATGATTATTAATCATACAGAATGTTTTTTACTTACATAACAGTGCTGTTAAATACTCAGTTGAGATGCAGACAGAACACCAGTAGAAAAGAATTCCACTCTTCTCTGTTTAATAAACATAGTAATTAATATCTTCTCCAGAATAGCTTACAAAATTACAGTCTCTGGTAAAAAAAACCATTATGAACCTTAGGGTGAAATCTAATCATATTTAACAGTAACAAAAATAAACAAATAATTGACTTTATTTTAGTAGCAAATATAATCCATAGTTCTATCTTCTTCCTGGGAGCTTGTGACATATTTAGAAAAGCATGCTTGCAAATGTTTTCAGTATTTTTGAATATCTCTCTGTATTGATTTATAAATATAGTTATTTATGGGATCAATTAAAAATACTTCCACAAATTTTACTATTGAATCAGAATGGCAATGAGGGAGAAAAGAAAATGCATACCACAAATAGTAGTTGAAATTATATTTATAAATCATAGCTAAGTAAGAAAATACTGAAAATTTCTTGCAACTAGAGCTTCTTATTCTTAAACAGTCTGTGTAGGGGACACTGTAACAAACACTTGATGTGAATACTGAACTCTTTCTGCGAATAAATAAAATCTCTATAAAATTCTCATATCCATTTACTAGCAGAAATAGGTAAACACTAAATCAACAAAAAATAATAAAGCAAAAATGACCATTTAAAAAGTGTAAGTTTAAAATATAGAGTATGAAGTCAAGTGACATCTATTTAAATTTGCTTCTTTTCTTATTTCATCTTCAAATTCATTAACAAATGGGTGATGCCTCTTGAGATTCACTGCATCTAGACAGCTCTGTAGATGGGTAACACTAAATATTTTAGGCCTAGAATTTGGAATAAAACACAGTTGTCTTAAAACCTTATGATATTATTTGATTTTATAATCAGATTGCACGAATAAGTGGGATCAAAATCTCCTTTTAAAAAGTAAATGCTCTTACTCTATTAAAAAGTAAATGCTCTTACCCTGTGCAATAGGCTAAAGTATGTTCATACATTCCTGCTTTCAGTCATAGCAAGAAAGCCACAAAATAAATATTTGGGAACATTGACATAAAGAACCCAAACTTAGATGCCAAGGGACAGCTCTGGGGACACCTATATACTTACAGTCTGCAACAACCCCTTCAAGTGCCTCTGAAAACCTGAAAATCTAAGAGAAAAATATCTTTATGTGTAAATTCACCAGATTGCTGTTCCCAAATCATTTCTGAAAATAAATTTCAGACACAACCTCTAAAATTTCTTCAAAGTAGTATAGATATTTCTGGTGGGCTGGTGGGAGCAGAAAAAAACATTATCTTAAAGTGACAGAAATTTCAGGTGCAATCCAAGGCAAGGAGTTAGCTTTCCAAGAGAAAGACAATCTTCAGAAGGAAAACTTGGAACAAATTATTAATAGCTGGATATTTGATATAAAATTGAATGCTTGGAACAGATCATATTTTAATATATTCTTCTACACTGCAAGATTATTTTAAAATTATTCATGCAATAAGAAATATTAATAATGAATACAAAAGATACTCACATAGTGAAAACTTTCCTTTATTGAAATATCTTTATAAGCCACTAAAATATACTATTGTAAAAAATTACAAAAGAAATAAATTAGTATTTTTTAATTACATTAACATATTTTCTTTTAAATGAACTTTACTGTGGGGGGAAGAATTTTAGCTTCATAGCAAACTTGAGGGACACTACTTTAACATGCCTTATTCTTCCCAACTCCACACACCCATAGCCTCCTCCATTATCAACATCTCTCATACTTGTTACAACTGGTGAACCTACATTAATGTGTCATTATCAACCTAAGTTTGTAGTTTACACTATGATTAAGTCTGGGTGTTGCACTTTCTTTGAGTTTCACAAATGTATAATGACATATGTCCACCATTATAATATCATACAAAATAGTTTCCCAGCCTTAAACATTTCTGTCATCTTCTTATCTATCCTTCCCTCCTCTTAATGCCTGACAATCACTAATCCTTTTACTGTCGCTGCAAATTTGTCTTTTTCAGAATGTCATGTAGTTTCAATCATACAGTATGTAGCTCTTGCCAATTGGCTTATTTTACTTATTAATGTTCATTTTAAGTTTTCGCCATGTATTTTCATGGCTTGATAGTCCATTTCTTTTTAATGCTGACTAATATTCAACTGCTTGGATATTCAGTTTAATCACTGATTCACTCACTGGAGGACTTTTGGTTGCTTCTAAGTTTTGGCAATTATGAATAAAACTGCAATAAATATCTATGCGCTAGTTTTTGTGTGGACTTAACCCATTAATTTAGATAAATACCAAGGGACATAATATGCTGGATTGTTTGGTAAGAGGTTTACTTTTATAAGAAACTGGCAAACTGTCTTTCAAAGTAGTTGTACCATTTTGTATTCCCGTTAACAGTCAATGAGAGTCCTATTGCTTCACATCCTTATCAGCATTTAGTGTTATCAGTGTTCTGGATTTTGCTCATTCTTTTAGGTATGTAGTGATAACTCATTGTTACTTATTATGCATTTCCTTAAAGACATATGATCTGGAACATCTTTTAATATGCTTATATGTCATCTGTACATTTTCTTTGGTGAAGTGTACATTCTTCTCTTTGTCCACTTTCAATTGGTGGCTCAATTTTTTAAAATTTAAATTCAAAGCTCTTAAGGTGGCGTATCCAGAGTTGTTCATTCCTCCCAGTGGGTTCATGGTCTCACTGGTCTCAGGAGTGAAGCTGCAGACCTTCGCAGTGTTACAGCTCATAAACGCAGTGCAGACCCAAACAGTGAGCAGCAACAAGATTTATTGCAAAGAGCGAAAGAACAAATCTTCCACAGTGTGGAAGGGGACTCAGCAGGTTGCCACCACTGGCTTAGGCAGCCTGCTTGTATTACCTTATCTGGCCCCACCCACATCCTGCTGATTGGTCCATTTTACAGAGAGCTGACTGGTCCATTTTGACAGGGTGCTGATTGGTGCGTTTACAATCCCTCAGCTAGACACACTACTGATTGCTGCGTTTATAATCCCTGAGCTAGACACAGTGCTGATTGGTGCATTTAAAATCCTCTAGCTAGATATAAAAGTTCTCTAAGTCCCCACTAGATTAGTTAGACACTGAGCACTAATTGGTGCCTTTGCAAACCTTGAGTTAAACACAGAGTGCTGATTGGTGCATTTACAAACCTTGAGCTAGACACAGAGTGCTAACTGGTGCATTTACAATCCTTAGCTAGACATAAAAGTTCTCCAAGTTCCCACTAGATTAGCTAGACACAGAGCACTGATTGTTGCAGTTTACAAACCTTGAGCTAGACACTGAGTGCTGATTGGTGCATTTACAATCCTCTAGCTAGACATAAATGTTCTCCAAGTCCCCACCCCACTCAGGAGCCCAGTGGATCCTGCCAGGCCTCGCCTGGAGCTACCTGTCAGTCCCCCACTAGGTGACTCCAGGTGACTGCACTCCTCAGCCCTTGGGTGGTCTATGGAACCACATGTGCAGAGCAAGGGACTGTGTCCATCAGAGAGTCTCAGGCTGTAGTGGAGGCGGGCTCTGGCATGGTGTGCTGCAGGTCCCGAGCCCCGCCACGTGGGGAGGCAGCTGAGGCCTGGTGAGAATTTGAGCATGAGGTGGGCAGGTCAGCAGTGTTAGGGGACCTGGCACACCCTCTGAAGCTGCTGGCCCAGGTGCTAAACCCCTCTCCCCCACTCGGAACTCATGCTGGCCCGTGAGTGCCTCACACAGCCCTGGTTCCCATAGAAGCCTCTCCCTCCACACCTCCCTGCAAGCAGAGGGAGCCGGCTCTGGCCTTGGCCAACCCAGAGAGGGGCTCCCACAGTGTAGCAGCAGGCCAAAGGGCTCCTCAAGCATGGCCAGAGTGGTCACCTAGGCCAAGGAGGTGCTGAGAGTGAGCGAGGGCCGCCAGCACGTTGTCAACTCTCACTAGTGCACCAGCAGCCAAAGAGTGAACACTACCCAACAGGCAATTTTTCAACTTTCACTTTACTTTCAATTTCTCCCCTTTTGGAGTCCTCAGTGTCTATTATTTTCATTTTTATATCTATGTGCACACATTTAGCTCCCACTTATAAGTGAAAACGTGGTATTTGATTTTCTGTTTCTGAGTTATTTCACTTAGGATAATGGCTTCCAGCTTTGTTCATGTTGCTACAAAGGATATGATTTTATTATCTTTGATGGTATTCTGTGATGTGTATATACCACATAGTAGTCCACGGTGTATGTATACCACATTTTCTTTATTTGACAAACTGCTGATAGACACTGAGGTTGATTTCATGACTTTCCTATTGTGAATAGTGTCATGATATTGCTTTATTGTCAAGTGCTAAGTTACTTGTAAAATTTCAGTAACAGCCCTTTGTCAGAAATATCTTTTGCATTAATGCATTTTTTTTAAAAAAGGGGGAAATATATCAGAGGAAATGCTTCAAAAATAATTCTTCTGTCAAGTTAAGATAATAATTTTCATATGATGTGATAATAGAAGTAACTCAAATTTTGGTCCTACCAATTTGCAATCACTAGGTGCATGGTTTATGTAGAATCTATTGCTAAAAAGAAGAATGTGTAGCCAAATGGGCATCATAGACAAGAAAGACATGCAAAATGATTCTTATCTATTCTGAACCACTACAAACTTAACACTTGAAACAAATGTGTGTAGCTGGCCTGTTTGACCAATGTCATTATTATTTTTAAAAATTCTGTAGAGAATGGCTCATTATCCATATTCCCTCCACCTGGTGCAGACTGCTCCCACTGTCCCACCCTGCTATGGCACCTTTGAGTGGTATCGTCATATATATACACATAGGCACATCCCAACATCTTCCTACAGAGAAAATTAAGCAATAACACAGTGGAGATGAGCATTTTGGGGGAGACCTCTGAGTGAGAATATTCTCAGAATATTTTGCAGAAGTCCAAGAATTTTCATTATACATCTTGCACTGCCCTTTATTTACTTTATGTACTATGGTCAATGAGGTTGACAGCAGGGAAATATTGAGGTTTGTTTTGCAGGATTGACTTTTGTGAAGGTAAAAATAAATCACTTTCTTTATAAAAGGCTTTCATATGGTAAAATGAAAGTAGTTCTGGTCATTTGTAATACCTATACCAAGTCTCATCAAGAAAGTAAGTTTGTAATCCCAGCACTTTGGGAGGCTGAGGTGGGCAGATCACGAGGTCAAGAGATCGAGACCATCCTGGCTACTGGTTAACATGGTGAAACCCTATCTCTACTAAAAATACAACAAGATTAGTCAGACTTGGTGGCAGGAGCCTGTAGTCCCAGCTACTCGGGAAGCTGAGGCAGGAGAATGGCGTGAACCCAGGAGGCAGAGCTTGCAGTGAGCCCAGATCATGCCACTGCACTCCAGCCTGGGCAACAGAGCGAGACTCAGTCCCTCCCAAAAACAAAAAAAAAAAAAAAGAAAAGAAAGTAAATTTGTTCTCCTTTTCCCCAGGGTGAAGACATACGGCTTCACTAAAGAAGAGCCCACTTAGGCATCTGTTGCTTCTTATTAGGCAATTATATAAGCAGACAAATATATGATCCCAAAACTATATTATATAGTTTTTTTAATTCTCCTGAATAATGTATTACCAAATATGGCTCAGTGTCAATGCTACAATAGTGTTTATACATTTTTATTTTTCATTTTTTTCTTGTAACTTTACTTTATATTTGTTTCTATATGGTATTATTCACAGTTACTATTATAATTTGCTCAATATAACTTAACTGTTGTCCTCATCATAAATAGTTGTGGAATGGGATATTTTCATTATTATGCAGCAGGTCCTTGAATAATGTCATTTTGTTCAACGTTGTTTTATGAAAATGTAGATGAGAAAAGATAATTTGTTCTTGGCTGGGACCACTGTGTGCAGTTTGCGTGTTCTCCCCATGTCTGTGTGGGTTTTCTTTGTTTGCTTTGTGTCAGTTCGAGAATACCTTTACTAGTCTAACACCACAAAAGTTTGTTGTTTCATTTTCAACATTTTATTTACTTCATACTTTAAAAGTATTTAAGTTGATTATTTCACTGTAGAAGAATGTTAGTAATGTTGTAAGATAATTTAGCATTTTGCTATTTGCAGAATTCTATTAATTCTATTTTTGTTGCTTATATTAATTTTCACATAAATATGTTTATAAATTATTTTTCTTCAAGTTATGTAATTTAATTAATCTTAATAGTCTTATTGAACTATGACTTACATCTAATATTATCATGCATTTAAAATATATAGTTTGATGAGTTTTGATAAATGTATCCATTCATAAAACCACTGCAACACATGAACATTTTCATCACTCCAAGAAAAGTTTCCTTTTGCACTTTTGTTTTTAATGCCCTTGTTCTACTTCTGTTTTAGACAAGTCATTGTTTTGCTTTCTGTCATTATACTATTGCCCGTCTTGAATTTTATGTAAATCAAATCATATAGTATGTAGACTTTGTGTTTCACATTAGCATGATATTTTTGGAGAGCCAAACATGCTGTTTTGAGTGTCAGCAGCTTGTTCTTTTATGTAACTGAGTATGGTTCTTGTCATATACTTCATTTAGTTTCTATATTTAACTAATGATAAACATTTGGGTTATTTCACATAATTGACTATTATGATTAATGAAGCTATGTTTATGTCCATACAAGTCATATTGTAGACATATGTCTTAACCTTTCATTGATAAATACCTAGGAGTATAATAACTAGGTTATGTGATAAGTGTATGTTTTATTCACAAGAAAATGTCAAGCTGTTTTCACATGTAGCTGCATGATTTTCTATTTCCATGAGAAAAGCAGAAGAGTTCCAATTGCTCCCCATCCTTATTATCAATTTATATTTTTGATCTTTTAAAATATAAAAAATATAGGTATGCAGTGATGTCTGAATGTGTATTAATTTATAATTCCCTGCTAACTATTCTTTATGAGAATCATTTCACCTGTTTATTTCCAATTAAATTTCTAAAACTGTCAAATGGACTTTGCCATTTTTATTGAGTAAGTCATCTTTTATTGATTTGCTTAACTATAGATTGTGTAATGAAGCACTTGGTCAGATATATATTTGCACAATTTTCTTGTGTGCTGTATTTCACTTTTTTATTTTCATAACAGCTTCTTTCGAACAACAAGTACTTTAAATATTGACAACGTCTTATCATTGTTTTTTCTTTATGGTTCATGCTTTTGTTTTTCTTATGTAAGAAATGTTTGCCTGCTATATGGCCACGAAGATTTTCAAGTCTCTTTTGTTACAGAATTCTAATGGTTTCACACGTATTCTTACATTTAAGTTTATAATTAATGATTAATTTCAGTTAATTTTGTATATATTGTACATGGTTTGAATAAAGGGGTAACATTTTTTCCTATAAGAATATCCAATAGTTTCTGCAACTTCAAAAAAGCAAATAAACTACCATTTCACCCATTGAGTCACTTAAGCACTGTTGTTAAATTCAACTGACGATTGAAGAGTGATTCGTTGAAAGTGTTCCTTTAGTCTATATGTCTATAATTAGCACAATACGACTTGTCCTTCTTATTGCAGACTAATGGTATTGACTCTCACCTGGGAGTAAATTTGCTTCTGAGGGATCATTTGACAATGTCTAGAGGCACTCTTTGTTGTCACAACTAGGGTAACTGTCATCTGGTGGGTAGAAGCCAGGGATGCGGCAAATCATCTCAAATTGCAAAGGACAGCGACAAACAACAAAGAAACATTTGGCACAAAATGTATTTGGTATCAACCTTGATCATCTCTGTTTTGTAGTAAATTTTAAAATTAGATAATACATATCATCCATTTTTCTCCTGTTATTTTAAATTCATTTTATTTTTGTTAGAGGTAAGATTTCAGAAAAATTATTCTGTTAAAAGAAAGAGAGTTAACGTTTGTGGGCCATATGATTTGTTTTGTAACTACTCACCTCTGGTGATGTAGCACAAAGTACATAAATTAATGTGTATAGATATGTTCCCCCCAGAAATCTGAAATACCAGGAGTCACCTGGACTTCATTCCTATTTTATCCATCTTTGTTTAAGTGATTTGCATATCCATGTAAATATTAGAATTTACTTTTATGTTTCTATAAAAAGCCTTCTGAGATTTCAACTGGAAATATGTTTAATGTATAACTCAGTTTAGGGGAGAACTAACATTTTAAAAATTAGTATCTTCAAATTTATAAATTTATCATTCTATTTATTTGTCTTCTTTAATTATTCTCAACAATGTTATTTAGTTCCAGGGTGCAAGTCTTGCATATATTTTATAAATTGTTGCTCGTTTCCTTGCTCTCTAGTCCTGATGGACTTAGCTAGCTGCTTTCTGAACAACTAGGAGGAAGAATGCCTTGTTCACAAAGTGGAATTGGGATGGTGCACTACAGCATCCACCAGAGATTAAAATTAAAGCAAAAAAACAAAAACAAAAACAAAACCTCGACTGTAAAATCTTCATATTCTATGAATAACTTAAAGAATAACATTTGTGTCTATTTAAGCTATAGTAAAAAGTTAGAGGATATATAAATGCATATGAGACCATCATTTCTGACACCAAGTGCAAGTTCAACATAAGGTCCCCTAAATCTCCTCAGATTTCATCATTTGCTAGAAGGTCTCACAGGATTTGTTGAAAGTTGTTATATTCATTATCGTGGTTATTGCAGGAAAAGGATACAGGTTAAAATCAGCCAAGGGACAAAGCATATATAGCAGAGTCTGGGAAAAGTATCAAAAATATAACTTCTGTTTTACTCTCCCCATGGACTCACGGACAGTGATAATTTCTACACATTGATGTGTGGCAATGCATATGAAATATTACCAAACAGGAAAGTTCACACGAACCTGCAGCATTTATTTGGGCTTCATCATGTCAGTATGGTTGACTGACAACATGGCTAATCTCAGCCTCCAGACTCTCAGGATATCAAACTAATACTGCCAGACCCAAGGGATCCACACTAAACCACATTTTACTGTCTGGCTGGCCAAAGATCTCAGACAAACAAAGCCACTCTTAACAGGCATGGCATTACATGACATTAGAAATTACCTCTCATAAGCCAAGGTCAAAGGCAAGACCTCTTTTGGGACTACGTTAAATTATTTAATATACAGAGGAATATTTAATAACTAATATTATGTTTAGTAACAAGGTTTCAGTGGTAGACAAATTATTCTCTTGGCACATCATGTTTTCCATATCACTATGGAAACAAAAATAATATTACCTCAACAAATATTTATGACTTTTCTGTTAAATTCAAAGAACTTCTTTGATGCTGTTAGTGTAGGAATGAACAAAATAAAATGACCTATTCCTGAATGATACTTACATTTAAATTAGAGTTGTCAATAATGAAATAAGTTAATTTTTGGAAAGACTAATATTGAGATCCACTCCTGGACTCTGGAAATATGGAAGCAAACAAATAAACAATCAAACACACACACACACACACACACACACACACACACATGCATGCACGCACATGCTCCTAACCTCATGTAGCTTGTCTTTTTTTTGATTTTTATTTTAATTTCAATTTTTCCAGAAGTTACTGGGATACAGGTGGTATTTGGTTAAATAAGTTCTTTAGCGGTGATGTGTGAGATTTTGGTGCACTCATCACCTGAGCAGTATACACTGCACCCTATTTCCCTATTTGCAGTCTTTTATCCCTGGTTCCCCTCCCACCCTTTCCCCTAGGTCCCCAAGGTCCATTGTATCATTCTTATGCCTTTGCATCCTCATAGCTGAGCTCCCACACATCAGTGAGAACATACGATGTTTGGTTTTCCATTCCTGAGTTACTTCACTTACAATAATAGGCTCCAATCTCATCTAGGTCGCTGAAAATGCCATAAATTCATTCCTTTATATGGTTGACTAGTATTTCATCATATATACATATGTGTGAGATATTATATATCTATATATAACATACTCAAAGGAACATACTCAAAGGAATATAATTCATCCTATTATAAAGATACGTGCATATGTATGTTCATTGCAGCACTATTCACAATAGCAAAGATGACATGGAATCAATGCAAGTGCCCATAAATGATAGAATGGATAAAGAAAATGTGGTATGTATACACCATGGAATACCATGCAGTCATAAA
>NW_012114400.1:6665396-6673667 GCF_000951035.1 Colobus angolensis palliatus | reverse complement strand
CACTGATGGACATTTGGGTTGGGTCCATGATTTTGGCATTGAGAATTGTGCTGCTATAAATATGCATGTGCAAGTATCTTTTTAAAATAATGACTTCTTTTCCTCTGAGTAGATACCCAGTAGTGAGATTGCTGGATCAAATGGTATTTCTACTTTTAGTTCTTTAAGGAATCTCCACACTGTTTGCTGTAGTGGCTGTACTAGTTTACATTCCCACCAGCAGTGTAGAAGTGTTCCATGTTCACTGCATCTACAACAATATCTGCTGTTTCTTGATTTTTTGATTATAGCCATTCTTGCAGGAGTAAGATGGCATTGCAATGTGGTTTTGATTTGCATTTCCCTGTTCATTAGTGATGTTGAGCAATTTTTCATATATTTCTTGACCATTTGTATATTTTGAGAATTGTTTATTCATGTCCTTAGCCCACTTTTTGATTTTTTTGTTTGTTTGTTTTTGTTTGTTTTTACTGATTTTCTTGTATTTGTTGTAGATTCTGGATATTAGTTCTTTGTCAGAGGTATAGATTGTGAAGATTTTCTCCTACTCTGTGGGTTGTCTATTTACTCTGCTGACTGTTCCTTTTGCTGTGCAAAAGCTCTTTAGTTTAATTAGGTCCCAACTATTTATCTTTGTTTTTATTGCATTTGCATTTTGGTTCTTGGTTATGAAATCCTTGCCTAAGCCAATGTCTAGAATGGTTTTTCCAATATTATTTCTATAATTTTTATAGTTTCAGGTCTTAGATTTAAGTCCTTAATCTATCTTGAGTTGATTTTTGTATAAGATGAGAGATGAGGATCCAGTTTCATTCTCCTACATGTAGCTAGCCAATTATCGCAGCACCGTTTGTTGAAGAGGGTGTCCTTTCGCCACTTTATGTTTTTGTTTGCTTTGTCAAAGAGCAGCTGGCTGTAAGTATTTGGGTTTATTTCTGGGTTCTCTATTTTGTTCCACTGGTTTACGTACCTATTGTTACACCAGTACCATGCTGTTTTGTGACTATGGCCTTACAGTTTAGTTTGAACTCAGGCAGTGTGATGTCTCCAGATTTGTTCTTTTGGCCTAATCTTGCTTTGGCTATGAGGGCTCTTTTTTGGTTCCATATGAATTTTAGAATTGTTTTTTCTAATTATGTGAATAATAATGGTGGTATTTTGATGGAAATTGCATTGAATTTGGAGATTGCTGTTGGCAATAAGGTAATTTTCACAATATCGATTCTTCCCATCCATGTACCTGTGTTTCCATTTGTGTCATCTATGATTTCTTTCAGCAGTGTTTTTTAGTTTCCCTTGTAGATGACTTTAACCTCCTTGGTTAGATATATTCCTAAGGATTTCGTTATTTTTGAAGCTATTGTAAAAGGTTTTGAGTTATTGATTTGATTCTCAGCTTGATCGCTGTTGATATATAGAAGAGCTACTGGTTTGTGCACATTAATCTTGTATCTGGGAACTTTGCTGAATTCTTTTATCAGTTCTAGGCACTTTCTGGAGAAGTCTTTAGGATTTTCAAGGTAAACAATCATATCATTAGCAAACAATGACAATTTGACTTCCTCTTTACCAATTTGGATGTCCTTTATTTCTTTCTCTTGTCTGATTGCTCTGGCTAGGACTTCCAGTACTGTGTTGAAGAGGAGTGGTGAGAGGGGACATCGTTGTCTTGCTTCAGCTCTCAGAGGGAATGCTTTCAGCTTTCCCCCCTTCAGTATTATGTTGGCTGTGGGTTTTCCATAGCTAGCTTTTATTCTGTTGAGGTACATCCCTTGCATGCCAATTTTGCTTGAGAGTCTTAATCATAAAGGGATACTGGGTTTTGTTGAAGGCTTTTTCTGCATCTATTCAGATGATCATGTAATGTTTGTTTTTAATTCTGTTTATGTGGTATATCACATTTATTGATTGCATATGTTAAATCACCCCTACATCCCTGGTATGAAACCCGCTTGTTCATGGTGGATCATGTTTTTATGTTGTTGGATTCGGTTAGCTAGTATTTTGTTAGGGATTTTAGCATCTATGCACATCAAGGATATTGGTCTGCAGCTTTGTTTTTTGGTTATGTTCTTTCTTCGTTTTGTTATTAGGGTGATGCTGGCTTCACAGAATGAATTAGAGATGTTTCCCTCTTTCTCTATCTTGTTTAATGGTGTCAAAAGGATTGGTACCAATTCTTCTTTGAATATCTGGTAGAATTCTGTTGTGAATCTGTCTGGTCCTGGACTTTTTTTGTTGGTAATGTTAAATTACTATTTCAACCTTGTTACTGGTTACTGGTCTGTTAGGGTATCTAATTATTCCTGATTTAAGCTCAGAGGGTTGCATTGTTACAGGAATTTATCTTTGTCTTCTAGGTTTTCTAGTTTATGTGTGTAAGAGTGTTCATAGTAGTCTTGAATGATCTTCTGTATTTCAGTGATGTCAGTTGTAACACCTCCCATTTGATTTTTTAATGAGGTTATTTGGATTTTCTCTCTTCTTTTCTTGGTTAACCTTGATAATGGCCTATCTATTTTATTTATCTTTACAAGGAACCAGCTTTTTGTTTCATTTATCTTTTGTATTTTTTGTTGTTGTTTCAATTTCATTTAGTTCTGCTCTGATATTGGTTATTTCCTTTCTTATCCTGGGTTTGGATTTGGATTTGGTTTGTTCTTGTTTCCCTAGTTCCCTGAGGTTTGACCTTAGAATGTCAGTTTGTGCTCTTTTAGTCTTTTTGATATAGGTATTTAGGGCTATGGATTTTCCTCTGAGCTCCACCTTTACTGTATCCCAGAGGTTTTGATAGGTTGTGTCATTATTGTCATTCAGTTCGAATAATTTTTTAATTTCTATCTTGATTTTGTTTTTGACCCAATGCTAATTCAGAAGCAGATTATTTAATTTCCATGTATTTGCATGTTTTTTTTTTTTTTTTTTTGAGTTGAGGCAGAGTTTCGCTCTGTCGCCCGGACTGGAGTGCAGTGGCCGGATCTCAGCTCACTGCAAGCTCCGCCTCCTGGGTTCATGCCATTCTCCTGCCTCAGCCTCCGGAGTAGCTGGGACTACAGGCGCCCGCCACCTCGCCCGGCTAGTTTTTGTATTTTTAGTAGAGACGGGGTTTCACCGTGTTAGCCAGGATGGTCTCGATCTCCTGACCTCGTGATCCGCCCGTCTCGGCCTCCCAAAGTGCTGGGATTACAGGCTTGAGCCACCGCGCCCAGCCTTTGCATGTTTTGAAGGTTCCTTTTGGAGTTGATTTCCAGTTTCATTGCACTGTGGTCTGAGAGAGTGCTTGATATAATTTCAATTTTCTTAAATTTA
This sequence comes from Colobus angolensis palliatus, assembly GCF_000951035.1. Classification (NCBI taxonomy): domain Eukaryota; kingdom Metazoa; phylum Chordata; class Mammalia; order Primates; family Cercopithecidae; genus Colobus; species Colobus angolensis. Next base: position 6,670,358 of record NW_012114400.1, on the reverse strand, counting down.
TTGAGGCTCATTTTATGGCCAATCACATGGTCTATCTTGGAGAAAGTTCCATGTGCTGTTGAGTAGAAATAGAATGTATATTGTGCAGTTGTTGGATGCAATGTTCTGTATTTATCTGTTAAGTCCATTTGTTCAGATATAGTTTAAATCCATTGTTTCTTTGTTTACTTTCTCTCTTGATGACCTGTCTAGTACTGTCAGTGGGGTATTGAAGTCCCCCATTACTATTGTGTTGCTATCTATCTCATTTCTTAGATTTATTAGTAATTGTGTTATAAATTTGGGAGCTCCAGTGTTAGGTGCACATATGTTTAAGATTGTGATATTTTCCTATTGGATAAAGCCTTTTACCACTATATAATGTTCCTCTTTGTCTCTTTTTACTGCTGTTGCTTTAAAGTTTGTTTAGTCTGATAGAACAATAGCTACCCCTGCTAGCTTTTGGTGTTCATGTGCATGAAACTCCTTTATCCATCCCTTTAAGTTTATGTGAGTCTTTATGTGTTAGATGAGTCTCCTGAAGGCAGCAGAGAATTGGTTGGTGAGTTCATATTCATTTTGCATTTCTGTATCTTTTAAGTGGAACATTTAGGCCACTTACATTCAATGTTAATATTAACATGTGAGGTACCATAGCATTCATTGTGCTAATTGTTGCCTGTGCACCTTTTTTGTTTTGTTTTGGTTTTTGGGTTTGCTTTTTAACTTGTATTTTTGTTTTATAGGTCCTGTGTGATTTATGCATTAAAGAGGTTCTGTTTTCATGTGTTTCCAGGATTTGTTTCAAGATTTAGAGCTCCTTTTAGCAGTTCTTATGCTAGTGGCTTGGTAATGACAAGTCTCTCAGCATTTGTTTGTCAGAAAAAGACTGTTTTTCCTTCATATATGATCCTTAGTTTCACTGGATACAACATGTTTGGCTGATAATTGTTTTGTTTGAAGAAGCTGAAGATAGGATCCCAATCCACTCTAGCTTGTAGGGTTTCTGCTGAGGTATTTGGATGTCTAGGTCTCTAGCAAGGCTTCGGATATTCTCCTTGATTATACCCCCAAATATGTTTTCTAGACTTTTAGATTTCTTCCTCAGGAACATCAGTTATTCTTAGGTTGGATCGTTTAACATAATCCCAGACTTCCTGGAGGCTTTGTTCATATTTTCTTGTTTTTTTTTTTTTTTCTTTATTGGATTGGGTAATTCAAAGATCTTGTCTTTGAGCTCTGAACTTCTTTCTCCTACTTGTTCAACTCTATTGTTACTTTCCAGAGCATTTTGCATTTCTATAAGTGTGTGCAATGTTTCCTGAAATTTTGATTTTTTTTATGCTATTTCCCTCTATTATTTTCTCTTTCATTCCCTTTAACTTCTTGAACATTTTGCCATTCCTGAAGTATTCCAGGTTTGTTTCACCTCAACTATCTTATAAAAATGCTTTCCTTCCTTTCCTTTCCTCTTCTCTTTTTTTTTCTTGCTGTGTCATCTAGGCCAGAGTTCAGTGGTGCAATTACAGCTCACTGCAGCCTCAACCTCCCGGCTTAAGCAATCTTTCCTCTTCAGCCTCCGTGGTATCTAGGACCACAGGCATGTACCACCATACCTGGGTCTTTTTTTTTTTTTTCACTTTATTTATTTTTTAGAAACAGGATCTTTCCCTCTATTATTTCTCTCTTCACTTCTTGCATTTTTTTTTTTTTTTTTTTTTTGGATTTCCTTGCATTGGGCTTCACTTTTCTCTGGTGCCTCCCTGATTAGCTTAATAACTAACCACCTGAATTACTTTTCGAGTAAATCAGAGATTTCTACTTGGTTTGAATTCGTTGCTGGTGAACTAGTGCGATTTTGGGGGGGATGTTAAAGAGCCTTGTTTTGCCATATTGCCAGAGGTGGTTTTGTGGTTCATTCTCATTTGGGTAGGCTCTGTCAGAGGGAAGGTCTAGAGTTGAAAGTTCTTGTTCAGATCCTTTTGTCCCACGGGGTGTTCCCTTGATGTAGTACTCTCCCCCTTTTCCTATGGATGTGACTTCCTGTGAGTTGAGTTGCAGTGATTTTTATCTCTCTTCTGGGTCTAGCCGCCCAGCAAGTCTACCTGGCTCTGAGCTGCTACTGGAGGTTATCTGCACAGAGTTCTGTGATGTGAACCATCTCTGAGTCTCTCAGCTGTGGATACCAGCACTTGTTCTGGTGGAGACGGAAGGGGAGTGAAATGGACTCTCTGAGCGTTCTTAGCTTTGGTGGCTTAATGTTTTATTTTTGTGCTGATTGGCTTCTTGCTGGGTGGTGGCACATTCCAGAGAGCATCAGCTGTGGTATTACAGAGAAGAACCTGAGGCGGTTGGGGCCCCGGAACTCCCAAGCATATTGAAGACAGAGAGTGCCCTTTGTCTTTACCTTTCAGCCTGGATAGGGAAGGCCCAGTAGGTGCGGGCAGGGATAGCTGTGTCTGAGTTCAGACTCTCCTTGCACAGGTCTTGCTGTGGTTGCTGTGGGGGACATGGCTGAGGTTCCCAGGTAAATGGATTTGTGTACCTAGGGGGATTATGGCTGCCTCGGTTGATTCATGCCATTTCTCAGGGAAGTGGGGGAAAGCTGGCAGTCACAAGCCTCACCCATCTTCCACACAAGCCAAAGGGCTGGTCTCACTCCCACCATGCTCCCCTAAAAGCCCTGGGTCTGTTTCCAGGTGGTAGGCGAGCTGGGCTTGAGAACTTGCCCCAGACTACCAGGTTCCCAGCTGTGAAATAAAAGGACTTGGTTATTTCCTGTCCTATGGAATCAGCACACCGAATTCACACCCTCCCTGGAGTTCTGGCCAGGAGGCTTCTCTTCTGGTTCAAATTGTTACAAAGTTCAGCAGGAGACTTCCTTCCCCCTCTGACATTTTACCCCCACTCCTCTGGCCACCCTCCCAAAGGAACCCTGTGGTGCCACCCTTGGGGACCCAGAAAGCTCCCAAGGCCTTTCCCTCTGCTTCCTCTACCCCTGTATTTTGCTGAGCTTTCTAGATTGGCTCAGCTCAAGGTAAGGTCGGAAACTTCCCTCGCAAACAGATCTTCAGTTTCCCTGGTGGGAGTGTGTGTTTGGGAGAGAAGGATCTCCCTTTCCCAATTCCTCAACTGGGGCACTCACAGTATTTGGGGTGTCTCCCAGGTCCTGCAGCAGCATTCTGCTTCCTTCAGAGTGTCTGTGGTTCCTCTTGGGATTCCTGGTTTGTTTTTGCAGTTGATCTGGAGCTAAACTTCACGATGCGAATCTCTGCATGCTGCTCTCTCTCTCCGAGTTGAAGCTGCAATGTAGTCCTGCCTGCCGTCCACCATGATAATTCGGTGTTTCACCTCCCTGATGTCTTTTTGTGTGTCCAACTTTCCTTTTCTCATAACTACCCTCATGTAGTTTGTCTTCTTATGGAGAAGGCAAATAATTTATAAAATATAACACATAAGGAACTGAAAATTAAATATAGTATTTTAAGATATACTAGGGGATGCCATTTTCATTAAGCTAGTCAGAGACGATCCCTCTGAGGATCCAATGTTTATATGAAGAGCTAAATGAAAGAAAGGAAGGTGAGAATCATTAAGTAACACCTTCCTGGCCAGGGGCAGCGGTTCACTCATGTAACCCCAGTGCTTTAGAAGACCGAGGCAGGAGGATTGCTTGAACCCGGGAGATCAAGACCAGCCTGATCAACATACTGAGATCCTGTTTCTAAAAAATAAATAAATAAAGTAAAAAAAAAAAAAAGACCCAGGCATGGTGGTACATGCCTGTGGTCCCAGATACCAGGGAGGCTGAAGTGGAAAGATTGCTTGAGCCAGGAGGTTGAGGCTGCAGTGAGCTGTAATTGCACCACTGAACTCTGGCCTAGAGGACAGAGCAAGAAAAAAAAAAAAGAGAAGAGGAAAGGAAAGGAAGAAAAGTTTTATTGTAAGATAGTTGAGGTGAAACAAATCTGGAATAATTCAGGAATGGCAAAATGTTCAAGAAGCTAAAGGGAATAAAAGAATGAGCATACAAAAATGATGTTGGAGAAGGTAATTTCCAGAAGATTACATTAAAGACTTTCACCTAGTGTTTTGAAATGTCATTGGAGTTTTAAGGAGGGTAATGATGTGATTGAATAGAAGTTTTGAAAGGATCATCCAGATTCCTATGCCAAAATGGAAAATAACTAGGAAAAACTAACTAATAGAGAGTTTAGTTAAGAAATTATTGCAGTATCTTAGGAGAAAAGTTGATTATAGCTTTACCTAAGGTAAAGGTAGACAAGCTAGGAATAAGTGCATGGATTGGAGATCTATTTTGTGGAACTAATAGAATTTGCTGATGGATTGGATACACAACATAAGAAAAGAGAAGAATCAAAGATGAATCTAAACAACAGTGTACCAGTAAATGTTTGATAAATGGCTTTTCAAAATTATGTGTGTGTATATTTGTAGCTCACAATATCCAAATATTAATGAGATACAAAATACATATTATGCTTTTCATAAAGCAATTTATTCAAGACATATTGTTGATTGTTTTTTTTTGCCAAAATTTTGTATCTATGGATAACCTAAGATTTCAATTCAACCGTGATTTGACAAATGGAGTAGCATGAAAATTTACTAACTCTTATTAAGTACCTTATCATTAAACCTGATGTGTGACATACTGTTAATTTCTCAACTATGAATAATAACTTACTATTAATTTCTCACAGACAATTTTATATTTATTGAACTGAAATGTCTGTCAGCTAAATGTGATCAGTACTGATCACAATAGTTTTCTCACTTGAAAACTATTTCTCACTTAAAACTATTTATTACCTGAACTTTTTGTATAGTTTCAGGTAACGGAATATAGTTTGATTCTAAATAATTAATAGTGGAGGGGCGGAGCAAGATGGCCGAATAGGAACAGCTGCAGTCTCCAACTCCCAGCGCAAAGGACACAGAAGACCGGTGATTTCTGCATTT
>NW_012114400.1:6475509-6659416 GCF_000951035.1 Colobus angolensis palliatus | reverse complement strand
ACAAGTATACATATGTAACAAACCTGCACGTTATGCACATGTACCCTAGAACTTAAAGTATAATAAAAAAATAAATAAAAAAAATAATTAATAGTGGATTATTTTAAAAATCATGTCACAAAATTTATAAGGAAATAACAATAAGCTGTGAACAGTTATCTGAAAAAGAATTTGGAGGAAAGAAACATTATTCCAATGAAGTTTGCAAACCAGGAAGATGCGGACTTTGGTGTAAAATAAAGGTGTGTTCCAGGGAACAAATGGAGGGTTTGAGTTTTAAAGCCAAAGTTCCTGCTCAGGTTTCCAATCAGTTCATTTATGTAAATAAAGACACAAACTTGCTTAGTTCTGATTGGTCACTGCAGCTGAGTTTTGATTGGTTAATGCATATGAGCCCTGATTGGTTGATACAGCTAAACTTGGAAAAGTCTCAAAGTTAAACAGAGGTGTGTGTTTTAGGAGAACTTATTTTAGCTGTGTGACCTCTAGTCAACAAATGGCCATTTGACTCTATAAAAAGTTTAGACCCAGTTAGTCGCATGGGATAATCTTGAAGATTTGGCTCTCTCGGGCTCACCTCTGTTGTCAAGGCTTTCACAAATCAGTACCAATCACTCCATAACATACCTGATTCTCCGGTTCTGGCTTGAGCAACTCCATGTATGGTAGCATCATTTCTTGATATCAGGAACATGGTAAAGTAACAAGACTGGTGGGCAGTGGGTATTGAGAACTACATTGGGGCTTTTTAGTTACAAATGTCTATTACAGCTGTCCCCAATTTTTTGTCACCAGGGACCTGTTTTATAGAAGACAACTTTTCCACAGACCAGAGGGAGTGGTGTATGGTTTCGGGATGATTCAAGTGCATTACATTTATCATCGATTCTCATAAGGAGCACACAACCTAGATCCCTTGCATGCACAGTTCACAATAGGGTTTGCACTCCTATGAGAATCTAACGCCACCGCTAATCTGACTGGTGGTGGGACTCAGGCACAATGCTCAGTTGCCCACTGCTTACTTCTTGCTGTGTGGACGAGTCCCTAACACTCCTGGTACAGCTATTCGGTTGCAGACACCTGGTCTATTAGACATGGTTTCTAATTAACAATTACCTATATAAATTTGGAATTTCAGGGGAGGTCAGGGCTAGAGACAATTTTGCATGTATTAAAAACCGTAATAAAAGTATTTAGAACCATCAGTGCAGATAGAACCACAAATAACACTGTTTTTCAGTATTGATGCAGAAGAAAAGAGACTCTAGACCTGGATCCTGGCATATTTCACTAAGTAGAAATATCATCTGAAGATGCTTGAGAATGAATTTTGAGGACAGAGGAACACACATAGTGTGACACCTAGGAAGATTAAAAAAAAAAAAAGTGTTGCAAAAGGAGAGAGTGAGAATATATATTAAATGCAGGTGAGAGGACCATAAAGGAGTACTAAGCCTTAACCATTGGATATGGTGATTTTGACAAGAATTCAGTACAGTGGTGGGGAAGAAAGTGTAATTGTAATGCCATTATAGGAAGTAGAGATAGTAAAAGACAATTATTGTAGTAACTCTGTAATAAAAGGAATTATAGAAAAAAGATGCAGCCTACAGGGAAATGTAAGGTTAAAGAAAGGGATGATTTTAAGTAGGGGAAAGTATAGTAAGTTTGTATGTTATTAACATAATAAAATAAAAAAATGTTGTGAGTAGTGTTAGTCTGCTCAGGCTGCAATAACAGAATGCCACAGATTAAGTGACTTAACAGAAATTTATTTTCTCAAAGTTCTGAAAATTGCAAGTTCAAGATGAAGGTACCAGCATATATAGTTTCTGATGAGATCCCGCTTCCTAGCTTGAAGATAGGTGCTTTTATTCTGTGTCTTCACATGGCTTTCTCTCTGTGCCCTCACAGACAGAGAGGGATCTCTGGTGCCTTTTGATATTCTCGTAAGTATGCTAGTCCTTTTGGATTAGGGCCCCAATCTTATGACACCATGTAGCCATAATTACCTCCTTAAAGACCGTATCTCCAAACACAGTTACACTGGGAGTTAGGACTTAAACATATAAATCTGGTAAGGACACAATTTTATCCATAGCAAGCATATGTCTTTAATATTTTTCAACATTATTGTATATATATAGTGTGCTTACTCTTTTAAATTAATATGGAATGGAAATTCTATATCCTACATAAATAATATATAATTAGAATCTCTAAAATGAAAGAAACATTGGCAATCATTTAGTCCAGGGTCAGCAAGCTACATTTTATATAAGTGAAATCCAAATTTATTTGGTAAACAACATTGTTTTTTCTTTTGAAAACAATGTACATTCATTTGTGTAATTTACATGCTCTTTTGTGCTAAACCAGAGAGTTAAGTAGATGCAACAGGGACTATATGATCCACAGATCCTAAAATATTTACTTTGTTGCTCTTTACAGAAAAAAAGTTTGCAGATTCTAATCTAGTCCATACTACTCATTTTACAGAAAAAAAACTTGAGCTTTAGATATGCTAATTAAAGTTATTAAGCTTAACAGTAGATAGCCTTCAAGATAGCCTGGGATTAGTCTCAGTTCTTGATATACAGGTTGTTCCTCCAACATTGAAGAAGGGCTGGCCAGTGTGAACAACAGAGTATGGAAGAGGAGAGAGTATGTGACTTCTGAGGTTAGGATAGGCGTATTAAATCTTTCTTGGTCTTGATCTGGTTCTGGGGAAGCCAGATGCTATGGAATCAGGACACTTAAGCAACCCTAGTAAGGGGCCCATGTGGAGAAAAACTAAGACTCTATTATTATATGAAATAATAAGTACCAATTTGCTACTGTACATAAGTTAACCTTTTGCAAATGGCCTGTCCATCCCAGTAAGACCTTCAGATGACCAGAGTCCCAGAATAACTGATTGGAACCTTATGAAACACTCTGAACAAGAACTGCATAATCAAGTTATTCTGGATTTCCTGATCCTCTGAAATTATAAAGACATAATAATTACAATTGTTTAAACTACTTAGGTTTTGGAGTGATATGTTACAAAACATGAGGCAGCTAATATAGTGTCAGGAAAAAAGTTGTTCTTAAATATATCCATGAAGTAAAAGAAGGAAAAAAATTGCTAGAGAGTTTGTTGGGTTATGTTTTATCTTTATTCTTATACTTACACTAGATAGTTATAAACTACATAAGCCAGGTCAAAAACCTGCTTTTGGATTTAACTTAAAACGTGTTGAAATTTTTGTTTGCAGAATTTTTACACTTTATCTTAAAAATGTGAGAAATAAAGATAATTTTTGTTAATGAGTAATCATTAATTAAATACTATATTTGTAATCTGAGTAATTAAAGGAGAACATAAAATACTCTTTGAGTCAGGAGCCAGTGTTTACCAAGAAGTATATTTATGAATTTTGTAAGGACATATGTAATCCATATTCCTACTACCAATTTACAATAGATTTCCAAAAACATTCAATCTGAATTAGTGAACCTCATTGCAAAAACAGCACTAAGCATTAGTCTCTTAGACTTCTTAAAAATCTGACTTAAAATATCTTTTCTGTGTTTACCAAAATTTACAGAGACAGAATAAACTTATATTTCCTTGTACATATTTATTGCTTAAGAAAATACATTTGGAAAAGAGAGAATTATTCACTAACTCCATACAAAAAGACAAAACCAAGCACATTCTCTTGATTCAATTTTTTTAATTTAATTTTTTGAGGGAGGATAGTCATAAATGTAAATTAGAATATAAAAAAGCATTTTCTCCAGATGCTTATATATATTTCTTAAACTATTCCAAAAACTTTCTCCTAAGATTTTTTTCAAATTCAAAATTACTGCAAAATTCTGGAATTGGGAAAGCCATGAATCAGTTATTTTTACTGTGTATAAGATATTAGATGAAGAAATATATGCACTTATTCTTACAATTGTTTTCATAGATTTCCAAAATATCTTGAATCTGTAACTCTTAATTTTGGCTGTATATATTTTGCATAATTTATTAGTTCTACCCCTTCCCCTAAAATATGATCAAGTTCCTGCTCTTTGAAAGATGTGCCACCATGCTCTGTGGGTGATGCAATGATATATAAGTAATGTGACCTGCTTTGTGTCTATCAGGAGAAGTAAAGCATGAATACAAATTTAAAAAGACAGCAGAAAATGATTAGAGCCTTTAGAGAGAAATAAATTAAATGCTATCATAGTATATATAAAAAATAGTTCTAGTCCATGAAAGAAAAGTAACAGAGGAGATGTGTCATTTCATTTTTAGGATATATCTGATTTAAAAATCCGGAGTTGGGGAAATGAGGAAGGATGGGACCATTTTTTCTTCACACTTTTCCTGCATTATAGAAAAGCACAACCAAAGGCATGTTAGTGGAAGGAATCGCAGAATATATCGTGAGGCCATCGGTATAGCCTCTTTGCTCTGATCATAGGGGTAGTGTAGAGGAGCTGGTAATGTCAGCCGTAGCAAAAGTTACATGGCACAAATTACTCTAAATTAGAACAGAGCAATGCTATTATTTGACCAGAGCTTCAGGGAATTTACTAGGTATTACAGTGAGTTAAATAACCCATGGGATGAGATAAAATATTCATAAACTACCCATCTGACAAGAAATTGATAACCAGAATATATAAGCAATTCAAACAACTCAATAGGAAAAATATCTGATTTTAAAACGTGCAAAACACCTGAATAGACACTCCTCAAAGAAGACATACAAATGGCCAACACATATATAGAAATTTACTCAGCACCACGAATCATCAGAGTATTGGAAATCAAAACTACAATGAGATATTATCACACCCCAGCTAACAGGACTTTTATCTAAAAGACAAGCAGTAATGAATGCTGGCAAGGATATGTAGTGAAAGGAAATCTTACACACCGTTGTAGGTGGAAATGTCAATTAGTACAGCCACCATGGAAAACAGTATGGAGGTTCCTCAAAAAACTAAAAATAGAACTACCATATGATCCAGCAATCCCATTGCTGGGTATGTGTCCAAAGGAAAATAAATCAGTATTTTGAAGAGATGTCAGCACCTCCATGTTTCTTGCAATGTTGTTTACTATAACCAAGATACAGAAGCAACCTAAATGCCTATCAGTGAATGAATGGATAAACGAAATATGGTACATATACACAACAAAATATTCTTCAGCCATAAAAAAGAATGAAATCCTTCATGGATGGAACTGTGGTATGGAAGATTTACAATAAATGTTTTTAAATGCTTCATTTTACTATGATTGAGCATATAGATGATGAATTACTTTTGCCTTTTGTGTGATTTCCAGAAATTCAAATTTTCATAAATGTCCATAAATTCAAATGCTGATCAATCATTCCTAACATGCATTTCAGATTAATGCAAAATTTGTTCTGATTTATTTTAAAAAATAATGGGATGAGAATAAGATAATTTAGAAAAATAATCAATATATTCAATATGACTTTGATTTCTCGGACTTGCCTTTATATACGGAAAAATAGCAACGTGGAGGAATAGTATGAAATCTAACAGAATATTTTAAACAATTTAAAAGCTTAAAAATATGTAAATGAAGTGAGACTTTGTCCAATAATTTCTTTATTTTACTCTGTTAAATACGTGGCTTTTGATTACTTAAGGTAACCAAAGGGATATTATCAGCTTCTTACATTCTGGGAAAACAGTATATTCACAAATCTAACAGAGGGAGGAAAGGGAAACGACAGTGAGAGAAGAGAGAGAGTGAAGGGAGTGAAGAAACAGACAAAATGAAGGAAGTGAGTGAAGAAACAAAGCAAGGGAGAGAGGGAAGAGAGAGAGGGAAACAGAGAGAGAGAGACAGAAATTGTTTCTTTTTCCTTGAATGCCCCTTTTCTGAAAGTTGCTAGCAGATGACTCAACTAAGGCCAAGTAAATATAAGCAAATAGATGACTTCAAGGTATGTGAATGACTCACTGAATTATTCATTTGTATTTCTATATTTTGCATTTCAAAGGTAAAATTTTAAAGAATTGAATCCATATTCGTCCTATAAAACTTCTGATGAATGCTTTTCTAGCTCAGGAAGAAAAAACTACACAAAGACGAGATAAACAAAATAAACAAAAATGTTAATTAAAGGAAAAGAGATACCTTAACATTGGGAATCTCACTTTCCAACTGTGTAGAATTGACAGTGTAATGTATCTTTAAAATAATAATGTGAAAGAAAAACATAATTTATAAACTGTATAAAATCTAGATCGATATTTTGTGAGAGCAAACAAAATATTTTATGCTTTCAAGGTTAATATAGTCTTTCATGTGGGCTAAAAAGTATCAGTTAAGAGATAGTCAATTACAAAATTTGAATCATGATTGTGTCTTGTTAAAGCCTATTCCCAAGTCACCTCTGATCTTTCCTTTAAGCTAATTTGTATTCTCTGGGTTGTGATGTTGATACTTACAATTTGTGATACATTATAATATCACACTTATATATTTTATTCCCTGAAGCTGCTGATTTTTGTATATGTGGAAAATGGGCACGGTAAACACACAAAGTTACTTTTAAGAAGTTGCGGATAGAAATAAAAATAAAAAATTCTTTAAACATTTTTTTCCTATATAAGAAAAAACATAATAAAAAGTAATCGATAGGAACGTTTCCTCTTGATATTATTCTACTACTGGGGCATATGTTAATTTTTTCCTTATAACAATTTATATGTTTCTAAATATATTCCAAGTGTGAACATTTTTTTCCTGCATAGCTGCATCATGAAAACTTTCTTTTTACGTGATATTTCTGTAAGCTCTTTATTTTTCCATGAATTACATTTCTATAAAAATTGTCAATAAAAATATGTCTGTCAAAATGCATCTTCAAATTTTATGTCACATTCATGAGATAGATTTTCTAGAAATCTGTCAGTAATGCGATATTCGTGGTCAAGGTATAGATTTTAGAATTTAAATGTTAAATTTCAAATTCTGACACTGCTCTGACTCTGTGACCTTGAGCCTATTGCTAAGTCTCCCCCTGACTTAATTTCTTTGGCCTAAAATAAGAGTAATGCTGTAGCAGCCTCACAGGGGAATCTGCAGGAGTAAATGAGATGACACAAATACAGCGCATAGTGCTGTGTAAGACACACTGCTGGTCTTCAATAAATCTGACCTAGTTTTATTTTCAGCTTAGGCCAGCAGTTAGAAAATGACTGAAGGAATTTTCTTGATTTTTAAATGATAAAAGTTCAAATTGCACCTATACTTACATGAGGAACAATCATCCACTTTACTGTTAGAAAACTTTGGGGAAAGAGTTGAAACACTTGCATCAAAATTTAAATGTACTTCCTTATTTCAGAAAAATGGTAATACATTCCTACAGATCAATTAAAAAAAAAAAAACCTTCTCATAGTCTACAATACGAAAAGCTACAAGTCGTTTACATAATTTCTCTCATAGGCGTAAGTGCCATAAGAAAAGAGCATAGAAAGTGCTGTGCCAGGGCCCTTTTAAGTAGGAAAGCCAGGAAAGTTTTTCTAGGAGGCAGTATTATGCAGACTTAACAGACAAGAGGAAGGAGATGGGTAGGAAACTGTACTTAAGTGAGAGAAAACAAGTAATACAGCTTGGAGGCATATGTATCATTCTGTACATGACCCCAACTCCCTCAAAAATAGGATGTGTTTGAAACAGTCTGCTGCCAGAAAGTTTTAGTATTTTAAGTCGGAGGAATGAAACCCAAAGATATCTGTTATTGCTGAAAGACCAAAAGTGCCTCCCCTTGGCCAAGTTGTGATCATTTGGGCATAAAAAGAGAATGATAAATCTTGGGTTATAGAATATATTGATTCCATAGAAAGTCATGTGAATCTCATAATGTGAATATATAAAAACATCGATATTGAAAATCTAACATGTAATACACACCGAAACATTTGTTATTTCACTTTCAAAGTAGTAGGAATCCGGGAATGGTTTTACATGGTAGTTTGGCTCAAGGTCAGGTTGCAGTCATCTTAAGGTTCCACTGTAGCTGGAGAATCTGCTACTGAGCTAACACACCTGGATGCTGGCAGGCCTCTGATAAGGGTCTTCACTGAAGGCCTTTCAGGTGCTACTGGATCTTGGCTTATCCCAATAGAAAGAAAGAGACAGACAAATTAAGATGGAAGCCTCAGTACTTTCCATTTTTTGTATTTATTTTAAAAATAGATTTAGAGAGTGTAAGAACATTTTTGTTACATGGTTATATTGCGTAATGGTGAAGTCTGGGCTTTTTCTGTAACCATCACCCAAAATAGTGTCAATCATACCACATGGGTAATTTCTCCTCTCTCAACCTTCTCCCACCCCCCTGCCTTTTGGAGTCTTCGACGTCTAGTATTCCACTATGTATGTTCCTGTGTACTCATTCTTTAGCTCCCACCTATAAGTGAAAACATTTGGTATTCGATTTTCTGTTTCTAAATTATTTCACTTAAGATAATGGCCTCCAGTTCCATCCATACTGCTGCAAAAGATATCATTTCAACCTTTATGATTGAGTAGAATTCCATGATATGTAAATATGCCACCTTGTCTTTATTCATTCATCCATTAATGGGCACTTACGCTGATTCTGTGACTTTGCTATTGTGAGTTGTGCTTTGATAAACATATAATTGCAGGTGTCTTTTTTTATATAATGATTTCTTTTTCTTTGGGTAGATACCCAGTAGTGAGATTGCTGGATTAAATGATAATTCGAATTTTAGTTCTTTGAAAAACCTTCATACCATTTTCTGTAGAGATTGTCCTAATTGGCAGAGTGTGGTGGCACTGTTATCCCAATGCTCTGGGAGGCCTAGGGTGGAGGATCGCTTGAGACCAGGAGTTTGCGCTACAGTGAGCTATGATTGCATCATTGCATTCCAGCCTGGGAGACAGAGCAGCACTCAGTCTCAAAAAAAAAGGAAAAAAAGGTTCCTTTTTATTATAACCTATCCTTGAAAGTTGCTCATCATCACTTCCATCACTTCTGCTTCTTTTTTCTTTTCTTTTCTTTTTTTTTTTTTTTTTTTTGAGATGGAGTCTCATGCTATCACCCAGGCTGGAGTGCAGCGGCACAATCTTGGCTCACTGCAACCTCTGCCTCCAGGGTTCATGCAATTCTCCTGTCTCAGCCTCCCGAGTGGCTGGGACTACAGGTGACTGCCACCAAACCGAGACAATTTTTGTATTTTTAGTAGAAATGAACGTTTACCATATTGGTCGGGCTGATCTCGAACTCCTGACCTCAGGTGATCCACCCACCTTGGCCTCCCAAAGTGCTGGGATTACGGGCATGAGTCACCGCACACAGCCTTCTACTTCATTTTAATTGTTACAAGATAATCACTAAGTCCCAGCCACACTTAACAGAAGAAGAATTTGGGTTCAACTCTGGAAGACAGAAGTAGCAAATAATATGGATACATTTTTTAAAACTGTGAGTTATTACCAATATGGCAAAGAAAAAATGGTGTCAAACTATAATTTTGAAAGATTATGGCTTAATCAAATGTTGTAAATGGAAAAGGTGACTCAATAGACGTAATACATTATGATTGGAGAATGAAAATTTCAGGATTATACTGTTAATCAGAATGAATTATTTACAAAGATAGGCAAAAATTTTTGACAATATTAACTGATGAAGTCAGCATGAAACAAATGGCAGGCCAATTGACCAGGTAATGTCTGAAAAGCATAGCTGAAAGAACACGAGGAGAAAGAACTGGCTTTCATGACAATTATACATTCATAAAATTGATGAGTTTGAAAAGACTCATTGAAGTAAACATGAAGTTTGAATATAGCAAGTTGGTTTGCTGACTCATGGAGGTTTAGCTACGCTAGCAAATCTACTTCTTTTCCAGTAATCAATTATTTAGTAACCCAAAACTTAAAACCTTGGCTTGGATGAAGAAGTAGTCTTTTCCACTCATGTTTGATAAAGTTAATATAATTCCAGAGATACAGAAATTATTATGGATTAGTGCACTGCAATTTTTAGAAGATATGAGAACACATGGAAATAAGAAATTAATTAAATCAGAGATATTATTATTTTATATAAATGTAAGTATTATAATGAGTGTTGTTATATTTTGTTTATGCTTTGTCTATGATTGAAAGTGTTTGCAATGTTCTAAAAACAACCATTGTTAAGTTTATAAATAGCAGCCGAAGTTCTGGATGGCTTTTACTTTTAGTAAACAATCTTTTTATTCAATAAATAGTTTTTTAAAAAAAACATTAATTTTACCACATTTTATCCATAACTACATAAATATTTATTAACAAGTTGATAGTATTTATAAAGAAATATAGAATATGTACTTAATAGTAAATACTACCTTCCACAAACCTTAGATTCACACTTGAAGACCCTAATGAACAGTTTTGATGGACACAGAATATATAGAACAATTAAATAATTAATCTCTTCATTTAAAATGAATATTATGGTTGAAGCACTAGAAAAGGAGCAATAAAAACCCAAATGAAAAATCAAAAACCTTTATTTGATAATAGTGCTCAAGTTGATTGTTAGGCTCTTTCTAAAACTATCAACTTTACCACCAGGTAACTGAATTATTTTAAGACTATGCTTTACAATAAATAAAAAATCACAATAAACCTGTAACAATTTATATTGATCTTTAATTTAGTTGGTGTTTCTAGTACTTTCTTGCCATTGTGCCTTTTACTTTCTTCTTACAGCTACAGCCTTACGCCCTTTCCTATCAAAAAGCTTACAAATGCCATTGGAACAGCATAAGCTTTCTCAGAAATATTGGTTCACTTTTTTCAACTTAATGAATTGATTTGTTTTTCATGTTTCAACTAGATTTAATAGTGCAGATAAAATGAAATAATAAGCACACTTAGATCTCGAAATGTAACAAAATGATCATTTTTTTCTGTAAAGACTATTCGATGATTCAATTTTCTTTCCTCTTACTCTTACTCTTAATGACTTCGGTCATTTGATGTACTCAATGCATAGTTGAACATCCTGGTGCATTTCTAAAAACTGAATAATTTGAAAATAATTATGTATTTATTATAATACAAGTAAATTTCTGACCATTCCTACTAAAAGAAGACTTTCTGAGAAAAAAATCTGAATGACAGTAAAGAAAGCTAGAAAAAAAAAATAAATTCAATTTTATGATGAATTTAAATTCCCTAAAGGTAAGGATATGGTTGCCATTTAACATCTATTCAGGGCTAAAAGTGTAGTTTGATTATTTGCTTTTTCATTAAGAGTCAACAACAAGTTCTAAGCATTTCATAAAGTAAATTGAAGTAGTGAGTTTAATATATTGAGCAAAATGTGGGGCTCATAGTAATATTAAAAATGTTCATATTTTTAATCATAATCAAATAAAATATAGGTTTTAAATCATGGTTAAAGATTGTCATTTTCTTGGAGCTAACAAGTCAACTAAACAGAGACTGGGCTGAGGAACTGTCCATTGAATAAATGCTAAATGGAGTAGAGGCTACATAATAGGCAGGAGACACAGAGCTGTGGAAAATTCCAAGCCTGACAAAGTGATATTATGATTTTTTATTTATGTTTTCCATGTCTTAAGGGTCTCATTTTGTAGCACAGAGAATTAAACATATATTAAATATAACAGAAAATTAGGAAGCAATTGGAAGACACAGGAGAAAGCTAGCATTTGCTCAGTTTGTGTTCAGATAAACTCCCAATTATGTTCCATTGCCTTCATTAAAAATTAAATTCGGTACTCCAGAAGGTCAAGTTAGTGCAGGAATTTAGAATTGCTGTAGTACTTCTGTCAAAAAACTAAGATGAAAAACTCTTATGCAATATTCAAATAATAAGAGAGTTCAGGAAGATGGTCAAGTACAATATCAACTTACAAAATCAATAATGTTTCTTCATAAATACACTTACCAATTTGAAAATATAGCAGCCACAGATTACTGGGTCTTACCCCTCGAATTTCTGACTCGGTAGGATTGGGGTGGGGCTGGATAACTTGCATTATTAGCAAGTTTCCAAGTGGTATTGATGGTACTGCTCCAGGGTTCACACTGTGAGAGCCGCTGCACAACAGAAGTCTGAACATGTGCACCAAAAGACAACTATAGGAAAGCTTATAGCAGCATCAGTCATTATTATAAAGTATTTACAACAATTCATTACGTCAATCAACAACAGAAGCTATAAATAACTCAGAGTATATTCAGACAATTGAACATTCTATAGTGGTATCAAAGAATGAACTACACCTATATACAATAATGTAGCTCATTCTAATTTTGAACAGAAGAAAAATCTCAGAAAAATATACAAAGCATGTTTTAATGTATAAAATTCAATGTGAAACAAATTAAGATATTATATGAGAATAATTTTATGATTAAATCATAAAGAAAAGGAAGAACATGAATAACCCAATAAAAGAGAGAGTAGGTTTCCTCTATAGGGTGTGTGAGTAGTGGGGAGATGCAATTATGGATCGAGAGTATTGTTCTGTTTCTTAAGCTTGAGGTGAGTTATTGGATGTTTATTTTATTCTAAATTGTACAGACACATGATGCATACCTTTTCCATTTAGGGTATGTGTCAGAATAAAAAAAAAAAAATACAAGATAATGTGACCCCACTCCAAAAAAAAAAAAAAAAATAGAAAAACCTTAAGTCAAAGCAAAAACAAACAAAAAACAAACTATAATGTATGCAGAAAAAAAATCTTACCAAAATGCAAAATAATAAAAATCTAAACCAAAATAGATAAAAGAAGAATAAGTTTAAAGACAAAATTTGTCTTCTTTAAAAACATAATTCACCCAAGTTATTTATAAAACCACTGAAATATCAAGATAAATTTCAGCAAGATGGTTGAAGGAGTAAAAAAATTATGAAAGATTAAAGGTCAAAATATCTAAATCAATTTTGTTTAAAAGAGGAGGGGACTCATCCTGCAAGATTTTAAGAAATGCACCTAAACAATAGTTATCAAAACTCTGATGCTCTAGCCCCAAACAAAGATACGGAACAGAGCAGAGGGTTCAGAAATAGATCCATGTGGATATCATATAGATGAAAAGAGACATTAGTGAGAAAACATCACTTAGTACGTGCTGCTGTAAAAACAGATCCAAGACATGGAGAAAGGTAAAGCAGAATAGCTAATTTGCAATATACACACAGCAGACTCATATATATGACAAGTAAAAAACGTAAAGAAGAAAGGACAAGAAAGTATGTTTATTACCTTCCTGCAGGAAAGTTTTTCTCGGGATCGAGGGCTCAGGGTGTTGCCGCAGGAGCTGGGGAATGTGAAGAGCTCTTGGTGGCAGTGCCAGGGCCTGGACCGCGAATGATCTTCTGCCACAGCTGCCACATTGGCGGCAAGGACAAGAAACACAAGGCTCTGGCGGCCACGGCGGTCCGGTGGTCCGTGCCGCCGTGTCTGCTTTCAGAGCCAAATCCACCACTGGGGCTGGAACTTCCCAGGAGGCCCAAAACAAAAAGCCGGTGTCCAGGCCTCCCACCCGACGCCGCTGCAAGTACTAGGAAGCCTCGAGTCAAGCAAGGTTCAAAAATTTATAGTTTTAATTCTACAAATGATTCGGGTAGTCCTGCAAGTCTGGGTAAATCTCTTTTGAAAGTGGTAATTAATAACAAACTAGAGCATGGAATTATGGGAGTGATCAATGAACATAAAAAGCAAAACAATTACAAAGGAGTGATTTCTGGATGACTTACTGCCAAAAAAATTGCAGGATTTTTATACGGCTTTACAAGTATTTTTATTTAAGACTAAGACATTGAAGATGCCATGACCAATACTCTCTTACATGGAAGTGACCTTCAGTCTGCCTTGGACTGGCTCTGTTTAAACCTTGCAAATGATGCACTGAAAGATTCAGTCAAGAATTTGAAGAGTAACAACCTAAAAGTGGCCTGAAATTACAGTCTCCTGTACAAGCCACTATTTCACCTCCACTGTAACCTAAAACAAAACAAAACAAACAAACAAAAACAAACAAAAAAGAAAAAGACCCTAAGATTAAGCCAAAAAAGGAAGAAGGAAATATGGAAGCAAATATGAAAGAATGGATTTCACGGTACACTGAACAATAAATGAAGAAGAAAAGAATGAGAATTCTAAAAGTTTAGAAGAAGAGGGGAAAAAAATTATCCCAATGAAAGGTACTTACATTTTGCAGCAAAACTGCTGGATGCAAAGGAGCAAGTAGCTACCTTTAAACTGGAAAAAAAAAAAAAAAAAAAAGCAAAACCAAAAGGAGGCTCAGGAAAATAAAATAAAATAAAATAAGGAAATTTCAAAGAGAAATGGAAACTTTAGAAGATGATCCAGTACTTAATCCAGCCATAAAGATTTCACATCAACAAAATGAAAGAAAAAAGTCTCCTGCGGCCATAGAGGGGGAAAGTGCATTGAACTTTTAAGTTATTTCAAAAATCTGCAGCTGCTACTGAAGAAGAGAAAGATAAAAAGAACCTCATGATGTAAGAAATTTTGCATGTACTGCTCAAAGTTGAACTGGAAAATCTCCCAAACAATTTCTGATTGATTGGTTCAGGAAGTCTCTTCCCAAGAGTCCAAATCCTTCCTTTGAAAAAGTTCCAGTAGTTAGATACTGGAAATGTAGGGTTAGGGTAATCAAGTCTGGAGATGCTGTCCTGGCAGGATGCCTACAATCTTAACAGAGGACGGCATGCAAGCTCAGCGCCTGAGAGGTACTTTAGTTCTTTATCACTTAGTTAAAGGGCAGTCAGTTCATCAGTTATTTCATCCTACTTCCCAAGATGTTTGGCTGGAGTATAGTGATGCAGAAAAGAAAAGGGAAGAATTAAATAAAATGAAAACCAATAAACCATGTGATCTTTTTATTGCCAAACTTTTGAATACATTGAAACAGCAGTAACAACAGCATTCTGAAAGTAAGAGAGAAAATTCTAACGATCCTGAGAAATCTTGGGAAAACTTAGTTTCTGTTGATTTTTCTGCACCGTCCTTGGAATCAGCAAACATGGAAGATTTGGAACCTGTTAGAAATCTCTCTAGAAAGTTGCAAGGCACACCTAAATATTAGAAACTTCTAAAGGAAAGACAACAGTTTCCTGTATTTAAACATCGAGATTCAAGTGTTGAAACTCTTAAAGGCACTGCTGAGTGGTTGTGGCAGGTAAAACAAGGAGTGATAAAAGTACTCAGGTACTATATTTTTTGCGTTGGAAGTTTTGCTTCTAAATGAGTAGGGAGCAAGTAAATGTAACATTGCCTGTACCCAACCTCAAAGGATCTCAGCAGTGAGTTTAGCCACCAGACTGTGTGATGAATTGTGTTGTGAAAATGGACCTGGAGGAAGGAATTCTTTGTGTGGATATCAGATCCGGATGTTATCTCAAGCTTGTGAATCTACCAGTTTACTGTATTGTACAACGGGGGTTTTGCCAAGGAAACTTCAAGAAGATGGTCTTTTTGCTAATGTGTCTCATGTTATTGTAGATGAGGTTCGTAAAAGAAGTGTCCAGACAGACTTCCTACTGACTATCTTAAAGGAAGTTTTACAAAAACAGTCTGATCTCTACTCGATTCTAATGAGTGTCGCTGTGGGCAGTGAACAATTTTCCACATATTTCACACACTGCCCCACTCTCAGAATTTCAGGAAGAAGCTATCTTGCTGAGACCTTTCATCATGAATATATAATAGAAGAAACAGACTTTGTGCTGTGAAAAGACTCAGGATATTGTCAGAAATTTCTGGAGTAGGAAGGAGAAATAATCATTAATGTTACAAGCAAAGCAGGGGGAATAAAAAAATTAAGAATATATTTCAGTTCAGACTAGAGCAAATGCTGATTTAAATCTATTTTACCAAAAGTACAGCAACTTCACTCAGCATGTTATTCTCTGCACATGAATCCTCATAAAATCAACCTGGATTTCATTTTGGAACTTCTTGCATATTTAGGTAAAAGTCCCCAGTTTGGAAATA
The DNA here is from genome assembly GCF_000951035.1 of Colobus angolensis palliatus. Taxonomy (NCBI): domain Eukaryota; kingdom Metazoa; phylum Chordata; class Mammalia; order Primates; family Cercopithecidae; genus Colobus; species Colobus angolensis. The sequence continues at coordinate 6,643,353 of NW_012114400.1, read as the reverse complement.
TTGAAGGAGCATTATTAATCTTTTTACCAGGCCTGGCTCATGTTCAGCAGCTGTATGATCTCCTACCAAATGATAGAAGGTTGTATTCTGAACGATATAAATTGATAGCTCTGCATTCTATTCTTTCAACCCAAGATCAAGCTGCAACACTCACACTTCCTCCTGCAGGAGTTATAAAGATTGTTTTAGCAACAACTTTTGGGCAGATGGGTAGCGCTCTTCCAGATACTGAGTTTGTAATTGACACTGGAAAAACAGAAGAAAATAAGCGCCATGAAAGCAGATAGATGAGTTATTTGGTTGAGACATTTGTCAGTAAAGCCAGTGCTTTGCAGTGCCAGGGGAGAGCTGGGAGGGTCAGAGATGGCTTCTGATTCTGGGGGTACACAAGAGAAAAATTTGAAGGGGTTGTGGATTATTCTGTTCCTGAAATCTTACATGTACCTTTAGATAAATTATGCCTTCATACTATGAAGTGTAATCATGATTCTCCTGAAGATTTCCCTTTCAAAGCCTTAGATTTGCCTCAGTTCCCAGTGATCAGTCATTCAATGAATTTCCTCCAAAAAACTGGAGCTTGTAAGCTAAATGAGCCTCAGCTGACTCCGTTGGGCCAACACCTTGCAACTTTACCTGTGTATGTCAAGATTGGCAAGATGTTTATTTTTTGTACAGTATTTGGCTACCTTGACCCAGTGGCAAAACTAGCTGCAGTTATAACAGAGAAGTCTCCTTTTACCACACCAATTAGTCGAAAAGATGACACAGATCTTGCAAAATCAGCTTTGTCTATGGTGCATTCAGACCATCTGATCATCTACAATGCATATCTAGGATGGAAGAAAGCACGACAGGAAGGAGGTTATCATTCTGAAATCATATATTGCCAGAGGAACTTTCATAATAGAACATTACTGTCCACCCTAGAGGTATTTCTTAAAATAGCTCAATCTCTCAGAGTCACGGATAACTGTAACAGGTTTATTTTGGAAAAAAGAATGCCTAGGAAAATACTTGACACACAGTAAGTGTTTAATAAACATTTGGTGAATTAGAACAAAAAAAGTTTTTCTTAAAACAAGGTCTCAAGAAATGAAAATTTGGATCAAAAATATGCATTATTTTACCACATTAAGATCAAGGAGTTCAGCTTAACACACGATACCTCCAAAAATTTGACAAGTAATAGATTGTGATAATAACTATCACTTGTTATTTATATTTGAAACAATTTAAAATAAATAAAATTAAATAATTCATAGAAAAATCTATCCTCAAATCAATGAGATAAAATACAAAATCAATGGGAAAAAAAAATGGACAAAGTATATAAAGAGGCAGCTCATATATGCAGTACATGAATGTCTGACAATTTCATTGGTAATCATAGAAATATAAATGTAAATTACCATTTTATATATGTATGGTTAGCTAAACATGAAGTTTGATTGTATAAATGTTTTGATGAATATATAGATACTTTGAAACATGTGTATAATGCTGGAAATAGTTTAATCAGAAAAATCATTATGGAAATAAATATGGAAATATAAAACAAAATTAAACATAAGTATATATTGTGATCTGCAGTTAAAATCCTTATACTCCAGAAATGCTTGCCCAGTTTCATGAGACTCATGTATAGATACATTCATGGAAGCAACATTTTTGCTAGCATTTAGATAAAGGCTACTTATATGTCTACTTATGGGAAATGTACAATAAAACGTGGAGGAGGCCTGCATAAAAATATTGTGGAACATATTGAAGTAGGAAAATACGTGCTTATATGCAACTGAAATCATTTTTGCTTAAATGTTATATTAACAAAGAGTATAAGACTCACAACACAATGCTATTTAACAGAAATAAGGAGGTACGATCACAGAAACAAAAACATTCTTTGGCTTACCAAGATGTAGGTGCACACGCATGAGCAAGTGCATGCATGCACATGCACTCGTGCACACACACACACACACATTTAACCATAAGGGAAGGTTGTAGAGATTGTAAATGAGAAATAGAAATGATAGTAAAAAAAAATTTAAATAAAGGAAAGGCCTTGCAAAACTGTTGATATGCCATGTACTGTGTAGTATAATAAACTCTCTTACATGTGCCTAAATTCAAAACAGAAAGGAAGAAAAAAATGATTTTAAGGAGAAAAAAAAGGGAAGGAGGAGCCAAGAGAAGGAGGGAGAAGAGGAAAGTAAACAAGCAAACCTGTAAACCTCCCTTCTTTAAAAGACTTTTCCACAATTTATGTCTAAACATCGACATTCCTTGTCTCTAGTTTGAATATCCAAGACAAATTTTATGTTTTTAACCTAAAGACTCCACCAAAACATTATTAAAACAGATAAACAAATTCAATAAACTGTAGGATATGAAATCAACATACAAAAATCAGTAGCATTTTTATATGCCAAGAGCAAACAATCTGAAAAAGAAATCACAAAAATAATGACATTTGCAACAGCTACAAATAAATTAAAATAAAATAACTAAGAATAACTTAACCAAAAATGTGGAAGATCTCTACAATGAAAACTTTAAAATATTGAGCAAGAAATTGAAGAAGACACAAAAAATGAAGAAATATTCCGTGATCATGAAATAATCAATATTGTTAAGATGTCCATACTATCCACAGCAAACTGCAGATGGAATTCAATCCCTATCAAAATACCAATGACATTCTTCACAGCAATAGAAATATAAAAAACAATCGTATAATATATATGAAACCACAAATGACCCGAATAGCCAAAGCTATCCTGAGCAAAATGAACCTAACTAGAAAAGTCACATTACCTATTTTCAAATTATACTACAGCTATAGTTATCAAAACAGCATGGTACTGGCATAAAAACATACACACAGGCCAGTGGAACAGAATACAGGATCCAGATATAAATCCATGTATTTATAGTTAACTAATTTTCAAACAAGGTGCCAAGAACATACATTGGGGAAAGGACAGTCTTTTCAATAAATAGTGCTGGGGAAATAGGATATCCATATTCAGAAAAATGAAATTAAACCTCTATTTCTCACCATATTAAAAAAATCAAATCAAATTGATTAAAGTTTTAGATCTAAAACCTAAACTTTGAAACTACTAAAAAAAATGGGGAAGTTCTCCAGGAGCTTGGTCTGCAGATTTTTCAAGGGCTATACCAAAATTGTAGGCTACTAAAGCAAAAGTGGTCACACAAAGCTTCTATACGCAAAATAAACAATTAACATGGTGACGAGACAGCACATAGAATGAGATAAAATGTTTATTAACTATCCACCTTACAAGGGATTAATAACCAGAATATTAAGGAGCTCACACACCTCAATAAGAAAAAAATCTAATAATCTGAATTAAAAATGGGCAAAAGAGCTGAATAAACATTTCTCAAAAGAAGATATATAAATGGAAAACAGGAATATGAAAAGATGCCCTGTATTACTGATCATCAGAGAAATGCAAATCAAAACTACAATGAGATATCATAACATCCCTTAAAACGACTGTTACACAAATGTCAGGCAATAACAAATGTTGGTGAAGATGTGAAGAAAAGGGAATCCTCATACACTGTTGGTGGGAATGCAAATTAGTACAACTACCGTGGAGAACAGTATGGAGGTTCCTCAACAACCTAAAAATGAAGCTACCATATGTTCCAGCAATCCTACTGTTTGTTAGGTACATATGCAAAAGAGGGGAAATCAGTATAGTGAGCAGTTATCTGCGCTCCTATTTTTATTGCAGCACTATTCACAGTAACCAAGATTCAGAAGCAGTCTAAATGTCCATCAAAATATGAATGGATAAGGAAACTGTGGTACATATACACAATGGGGTACTATTCAGTCATAAAACATGTTGAAATTCTGTCATTTGAAACAACATGGGTTGAACTTGAGCACATTTTTTTATGTGAAATAAGCCAAGTACAGAAAGACATGCTTCACATTTTCTCACTAATTTGTTGGAGATAAAAATTAAAATAATTGAACACCTGGAGACGGAAAGTAAAATGATGGTTACCAGAGGATGGGAAGGGTAGTGGAGTCGGAGGAGGTGGAAGTGGGATTGGTTTAATGGATACAAAAAATCTAGTATTTGAGAGCACAACAGGATACAGTCAAAAACAATTTGTTTATTTTTAAATAAAAGAATGTACTTGGAGCTGGGCACGGTGGCTCACGCCTGTAATCCCAGCACTTTGGGAGGCCAAGACGGGTGGATCACGAGGTCAGGAGATTGAGACCATCCTGGCTAACACGGTGAAACCCCGTCTCTACTAAAAAAAAAAAATACAAAAAACTAGTCGGGCGAGGTGGCGGGCGCCTGTAGTCCCAGCTACTGGGGAGGCTGAGGCAGGAGAGTGGCGTGAACCCGGGAGGCGGAGCTTGCAGTGAGCTGAGATCCAGCCACTGCACTCCAGCCTGGGCCACAGAGCAAGACTCTGTCTCAAAAAAAAAAAAAAAAAAAAAAAAAAAATACTTGGAATGTTTGTAATACAAATAAATGATAAATACTTGAGGTAATGGACACTGCATTTATCCTGATGTGATTATTATGCATTGCACGCATGTATCAAAAAATCTCATGTATCCCATATATGTATACCTACTCTGTACCCATAAAAATAAAAAATATATGTAAACAAAATTTGACACATTTGCCATATGAGATAAAATGTGTTTTGCAAATATGGAATGAATTTGTCTGAAAACTAAGAAATCCCTTCTGGACTGAAAATTACAGAATAATTGTTTTGAAATGTGTCACATATTATGAATTTGAGCTTGCTGGCTCTGCCTTTTAGAATGATAACACCAAATTATGTAAGTTCCGATGTAGTTAATTTATTCCTGGATACCTCACTGTCATCTTGCTCAGTTTCTATGTGATGCTATGGCATGGTTATGTCAAAGGTAAGGCATGCTCCTGGAAGATATGGATGATGTAAATCTAATGAATGACATCACATTTTCATTTACTAAGACATAGCTGAGATAAAGGGGTGATTTTAATAGTGTTAGTATTGTCTCAACAGGTAGGTGTAAATATTAACAGAAACAATCAGGTTCACAAAGAAATATGAAACTACTTAGAAAGTGTAGAAATTGATTTAAAAAATATCAGGAAGACTTTTCATAGATTTTTTTTTATTTCATGTGTTTTAAATTTTATTTTTACTAGCAATTCCATTAGAAATATTTATTGTTATTGTGGGATTTGATAATCTCTGATTTTCTAAAAATTTCAACCCATAAAAATGACATTTTGCTTGTAATTATATATCTGAGTAAATACATCCTCCCAACCTTGGTATCGTTGGTCCTGTGTTTATTGACCCAGGCATACTGTATACCTAAGAAGGCTGCCAGGCCCGGCGCGGTAGCTCACACATGTAATACCAGCACTTTGGGAGGCCGAGGTGGGTGGATTGCCTGAACTCAGGAGTTTGAGACCAGCCTGGCCAATGTGGTGAAACCCCCATCTCTGTTAAAAATACAAAAGTTAGCCAAGCCTGGTAGTGGGTGCCTGTACTCCCAGCTACTGCTACTCGGGAGGCTGAGGCAGGAGAATCACTTGAACCCACAAGACAGAAGTTGCAGGGAGCCGGAATTGTGCCATTGTACTCCAGCCTCGGTGACAGAGCAAGACTCTATCTCAAAAAAAATAAATAAATAAAAAAATAAATAAATAAAGGCACCTGCCTGCCAGACAGGCACTGATAAGTTATCAGTTCTGTTGCTGATTATGTCCTGTGCCTAGGTTTCTTCTACCTTCTATTTCAGTAATTCAAGGCTAAATTCTCATACCCAGATTAACGGTATTTCAGGCCCAAATGGACTTCCTCTGCAGATGCTACCTCTATAATAGCTGCTGCTGGACCTCTTTAGTGGTTATGCTTACCTGACAGGCCTCATGATAACACTTCACTCTGTCTAGAGAAAAAAAAGTCTTAAATTTTGAAACTCTTTATAAAACTTGATCAATGTTAATTACATCTCCTCTATTCTACCTTTATTCGACTGATCTACAATTTTAGTTCTAATTTCTGAACTCATAGCTTTGCAACTTTGCCTACAAATTAGAAAGTTGTGCTTAACTGTCTATGTTTGCTATTGCAGCATTTACTTTGCCTAACACAATGTCTTGGTCAAAGGCTTCCACAGTCCATCCTAAGATGTTATAGATTGGCAGGTAGGCATGAATGACTTAATTTGCTGCAAAAGGAGCTAAATGAGAAGGATAGTACTCTGGAACTGGTATTGATTGTTAAGTTGAAGCACTGCCAGAGGTGGTAAGATATGAAGACTCATAGGCATTTACTAGACTTGGCAAAATAATAAAGTAATAGTTGTTCTAATAGGGTGCAGCACAATTCTCTGGGTGGGCTTGTACTTACTCAGGTCTCCCCCATCTCTTGCTTGTGGTTTTCAAGAATAACTGCAGAATATATTGGGAATGCAATATCCTGAGATAGGTAGAAACTGCTTGAAAAAAAAACTGGGCTTTGTTATTCCTTCTTGTGAAATTAAGCGGAGCTTCCAAGCTTTAGTTCAGTGAGTCAAGTTTCCCTGAACTATATAACCCATGGTGTGCTGCATTTTGGGTCCTATGCAAGTGGGACACATGCAGTTAAGACTCTATCCTCCCCAGGCAGTTTTCTTGAGAATTAGGGAACCAGCTCACAAACCTTAGGCTTTTTTAGTCCGTTGTTGCCTATTTGTACATAATAAATTCACTTCATCTAACTTGTTGCTTGTGCATTCGTTCTGTCACACCAGACTCAGACATTGGTAGCTAGGAAACTGTGACCCTACTTCACACTGGAGATTACTATAGATAATCCAGTGGCAGATAAAATCTGCAGATTTATCAAGGAGTAGGCAAACCATTGTTGCCAAAGATGTTGGCAGTATGTGTGTGCTGGTAGTTCGATCCTACTGTTTGATTATATAGAAAGTATTCCCATTCCCACAAACAACAACTTCAGTACTGTAGGAGCTGGGGTACTAAGCAGTTTGCCCCAAGCAGGATAAAAAGCAGAGGCCATTAATGTGCTCTAGTTATGATAAATTGGCTATCACCTGTTAGGAGTTTGATCTCAGGGATAAGGCAAGGGCTCCGCTAGTGGAATTGTTGCACAAGCTTAGAATTAGACAAGAAGCAAGGGTCAGAAAGTGAGTCTAACTTAGAGTTTTTAAGTTTCTGTGGTTAACACTATTTATAATTTTAGTGTTGGATAGCAAGTGATATTATACATGATATAAGTAGAGATATTTATTGTTTTATTCACTTCTGTTTCTCTCTCCCCCTAGACTAGTGTTTGGCTTAGAATAAGCATTCAAGAAATCCGTACTTAATGTAGAACAGATAAACACAGGAATGGGAGGGAGAGTTCACAGTCTAAAGAATCAGGCAGGTCCTGACACAAACCCAGTTGGAAAATTGCTAATGATAAATGTTGTCAGTCAGAAAAGTCCCATTGTATATAAGAATGCATAAAAAATACAGGCTAAAAGACAATAATTCCATGTTTGACATAACTAAATAATTACTATTTTTGTATTTACAACATAGAGTGCAAAACTATTCAAGTATTCTAATCTACCAAATACATAGTTTAAAATATTTGACAAGTTATGTAATTCTATAGTATAAATAAGCATCATGTGTATTACTTTTTCGTTTGTTGTTTTATGTAAGTATCATCAAGAGAAAAACAATTAGAAATCATAATAACCACAGGTCACATCTTTATTAGCATTCAATTAAGTTTCAATTATACTGTTAATCTTTTTGTCATGTCACCTAAACTCATAAGTGCAATAACAATTAGATCTGTAGAAACTGAAAGAATCACTATTTAGACTATTTAATGAATTACATAGCAAGATTTTTTCTCTTGAAAGAAAATTACTTTTTGAAAGTCTCTCGCTTAGGAATAGTAATTTTTAAAAAGTCGTTTTTGAGAATTAGGAAGCAGAGCAAGATGCCCGAATAGAACACTTCAATTATCGTTCCCCCAGAGGACCAACAAATTGCACAATTACCCATGCAAGAAAGCACTTCATAAGAACCACAAAATCAAATTAACAATCATAGTATCTGGTTTAACATAATGTCAAGGAAAAAGGCATTCAAGAGTGTGGAAAAGAAAGTCTTGCATTGTTTACACCATCCTCCTCCAACTCCCATCATTGCTGCTTGAAGAGAGTATCTTTGCTTGAAGAGAGTATCTCTGCTTGGAGAGAGTACTCTGCTTGGAGAGAGTATCTCTGCTTAGAGGAGGGAGAATGAAGTGAATGTAGTACTGTGCATTGGAACTCAGTGCTGCCTTGTCACAGTGTAATATAACACAGGGCAGATTTCTGCCAGTGTCCACAGAGGGAGAATTTAGACTAACCCTGGGCAACAGGATAATTCTCAGCACCAAGGCTATGAATTTGAGCCCCTCTTGGTTCCACTACCAGCTGACTAAAGTGGCCTGGGACCCAGAATAAATTTGTGTGGCTGTCAGGCCACAAGGACCACAGTCTTTGGGCAAGCTCTGGAGCTTCCGTGGTCTCAGAGGCTGTGGAATTGAAGTGCATGCAGCTCAGTGCAACACCAACTGTGGTGCCCAGGAAATGCCTGTATCACTTCTCCCTCACCTGTAGGCAGTGTAGTTTAGAGAGACACTCTTTGGGGAATGAAAGAGAAAAGTGCAGAGGACTTTATCTAGCAACTTCAGCAACAACTCAGCCACAGTAAAATAAAGCACCAAGCAAACTCCTGAAGCCCCCAGTTCTGGGCCTTAGCTCATGAATGATGTTTCTAAACTTACCCTGGGCCAGAAAGGAATTCACTACCCTTGAGGGAAAATCCAGTGCTGTCAGGATACACCACATGCTGACAAAAGAGCCCTTGGCCGCTGAATAAACTTTAATAGTAACCAGGCAGTACTCACCATAGGCCTTGGGTGAGGCCTTGGGTGAGACCCAGAACTTTGCTAGCTTCAGGTGTGACCCAGCACAGCCCCAGCTATGGTTGCCGTGAAAGTGGTCATATCACCCAACCCCACCTCTAGGTATCCCTGGAGAGACTCCTTAAGATTGGAGGAAAATGAAGGAAGAAGTCTGAGGGAAAGAGGAGGAAGAGAGCATGCGATGTCACCTGATAACCCAAAGAATTATCCTTTATCTTATTCAAGCCTACCAAGGTGATGCCTCTAGGAATCAGTAAGACAGTGTTTCTATGCTTAGGATACTCCCCAGTGTTTATGTGGCTGTGTTGACCACAGGCTTAAATTGTAACACCCAATTCCTTTGAATATGATGAAAGCCTTCTCAAGAAGGATGGGTTCAAACAAACCCATACTGTGAAGATTGAAATAAATACCTAACTCTTTACTGCTCAGACGTTAATAAAAATCCACAAGCCTCAAGAATTTCCAAGAAAATACAACCTCACCAAACAAGTTAAATAAGGCCTCAGTTACCAATCTTGCAGTGACAGATGTATGTGAACTTACAGAGTAAGAATTTAAAATAGCTGTCTTGAGGAAGCTCTATGAACTTCAAGATAATAGACATAAGGAATTCAAATTTCTTTCAGAGAAATTTTTAAAATTCTTTTAAAAATTTAAAAAAGGGCCGGGCGTGGTGGCTCAAGCCTGTAATCCCAGCACTTTGGGAGGCCGAGACGGGCGGATCACGAGATCAGGAGATCCAGACCATCCTGGCTAACACAGTGAAACCCCGTCTCTACTAAAAAATACAAAAAAAAAAAAACTAGCCGGGCGAGGTGGCGGGCACCTGTAGTCCCAGCTGCTCGGGAGGCTGAGGCAGGAGAATGGCGGGAACCCGGGAGGCGGAGCTTGCAGTGAGCTGAGATCTGGCCACTGCACTCCAGCCTGGGTGACAGAGCGAGACTCCGTCTCAAAAAAAAAAAAAAAATTAAAAAAGATTTTAAAAATCTTTTAAAATTATTAAAAGATTAATAAAAAAGTCAAACAGAAAAACTAAAAATGAAATATTCAATTGACATTCTGAAAATGCCTCAGTGCCTATCAACACCAGAATTGATCAAGCAGAAGAAATAATAAGCTTGAAGACAGGCTGTATGAAAATACAGTCAGAGGAGAAAAAAGAAAACAGGAATTGAAAAAATGAAGAATGCCAACAAGATCTAGAAAACCACTTCAAAAGGGCAAATATAAGATTTATTGGCCATAAAAAGGATGTAGAGACAGAGACCATAGTGAAAATTTTATTGAAAGAAATAACAACAGAGAACTTTCCAATTATGGTGAAAGATATGAATATTGAGGTACAAGAAGATCATGGAACACCAAGAAAACTAAACCCAAGTGAGAGTAAAAGGCTTATGTTAAACAAAATCTCAAAGCTCAAGGATAAAAGAGAGGATTCTAACATCAGCAAGCGAAAGAAGCAAACAACATATAAAGGAGCTCCTGTATGTCTGGCAGCAGACTTCTCAGTGGAAACTTTACAGGCCAGGAGAAAGTAGGATGATATTTCAAAGTGTGAAGGAAAAAAAAAAAAAAAAAAATCTTTCAGTCTAGAATGTTATGACCAGCAAAGTTGTCTTTCAAACATAAAGACAAAATTAATACTTTCTCAGACAATCAAAAGCTGGGAAATACTGTAAACACCAGACTTATAAGAAATGCTAAAGGGAGTTTTTCAGTCTGGAAGAAAACGACACTGATGAACAACAAGAAATCACCACTCCCTTGGGAATAGTAAGTACACAGACAATACAGTATAAAACATATATTAGGCCATGCAAAAACATTATTTTAATTGAAATAATATCAAATATGTTTTCTGACCAAATAGAATAAAACTAGAAATTAGTAAGAGGAACTTTGGAAACTATATAAACATATGCAAGTTAAACAATATGCTTCTGAATGACCACAGGGATAGTGAAGAAAGTAGGAAGGCAAATAAATATTTCTTGAAACAAATGAAAGTAGGTACATGACACACCAAAAGCTATGGAATATAGGAAATGTAGTAGTAAGTGGGAAATATTTTGCAATAAACACATAAATCTAAAAAGCAGCAAAGCTTCAAATAAACAACTTATATTTGCATGTTAAAATTTTAAAAAGTAAGAGCAATCCAAACCCAGAATTCGTAGAAGAAAATAAATGATAAAGATTATAGCAGAAATAAATAAAATCGAGATTAAAAATATACAAAATACCATTGAAATGAAAAGGTGTATTGAAAATATCAAGAAAATTGCCAGTTCTTTAGCTCGACTAAAAATAAGAGAGAAGATCCCAAAAAATAAAATCATAGATGAAAAATGAGATATTACAACTAATACTATAGAAATCCAAAGGATTCTTACAGACTATTATTATCAACTAAATGCCAACAAACTGAAAAATCTAGAATGAATGTTAAAATTTCTAGAAAGATACAAACTACAAAGATTAGACCATAAAAAAATCCTAAACATGAATAGACCAATAATAACTAATAATATAGAAGGATTAAAAAGAAAATCTCTCCATCAAATAAAAGCCCAGAACTTGCTCGCTTCACTGCTAAATTCTAGTATTTAAATAAAAATTAATACCAATCCTACTCAAACTTACTAAAAAGAAATCTAGAAGGAAGGAATACTTCCAAACTCATTCTATGAACCCAGCATTACTCTGATGCAAAAATCAGACAAACCCACAATAAATAAAAGACAACTACAGGTCAATATTTCTGATATCATAGAGCAAAAATGTCAACAACAAAAAATAGCAAACCAATTCAGCAACACAATTAAAAGATCATCCATCATGATCAAGTGGGATTCCTCCTAGGGATACAAGGATAATTAAACATGTACAAATTAATGTGATACATCATATAGTGTGAATGAAGGATAAAAACCATACGATCATTGCAATTGATGTTTAAAAAGTATTCAATAAAATTCAACATACCTTTATAAAAACTCCCAAAAAACTAGGTATTGAGGGAATATACTTCAACATAATTAAAGCCATATATGACAAACCCACAACTAGTATTGTAATGAATGAGAAAAAAATGAAGGTCTTTCCTCTAAGATATCGAAAAAGACAAGGATGTCCTCTGTCACCATTTATTCATATGATGCTCCGGAAGTCCTAACCAGAGCAATCAGACAAAAGAAAGAAATAAAGAGCATCCAGGCTGGGTGCAGTGGCTCATGCCTGTAATCCCAGCACTGTGGGAGGTCGAGGCAGGCAGATCATGAGGTCAGGAGATCAAGACCATCCCAGCTAACATGGTGAAACGCCATCTCTACTAAAAATACAAAAAATTAGCCAGGCGTGGTGGTAGGCATCTGTAATTCCAGCTAGTTGAGAGGCTGAGGCAGGAGAATGGCGTGAACCTGGGAGGCGGAGCTTGCAGTGAGCCAAGATAGTGCTACTGCACTCCAGCCTGGGCAACAGAGCGAGACTTCATCTCAAAAAGAAAAAAAAAAAGAAAGAAAAAGACAGAAATAAAGAGCATCCAAATTAGAGAGGGCATAATTAAATTCTTCTTTTTTTTGAAAATGTTATGATCTTATGTTTAGAAAAACAAAAAACAAACTGAAATCCACCATAATATGATTAGAATTGATAAATTCAGTAAAGTTGCAGGATTCAAAATCAACATACAAAAATCATTAGCATTTCTATATGCCAACAGTGAACAATATGAAAGAAAGAAAACAAGAATATAATCCCATTTACAATAGCTATAAATAAAATAAAATACCTGATATGATTTGGCTGAGTCTTCACCCAAATCTCATCTTGAATTCCCATGTGTTGTGAGAGGCACCCAGTGGGAAGTAATTGAATCATGGGGGCAGGTATTTCCCATGCTACTCTCATGATAGTGAATGAGTCTCACGAAATCTTAGGGTGTTATAAAGGGGAAGTTTTCCTGCCCAATCTCTCTCATTGCCTGGTGACATCCATGTAAAATGTGACTTTCTGCTCCTTTTGTCCCACCGTGATTGTGAGGCTTTGCCAGTTACATGGAACTGTAAGTCAAATTAAACCTCTTTCTTTTGTAAATTGCCCAGTCTCAGGTGTTTCTTTGTCATCAGTGTGAAAGTGGACAAATACAGTGAATTGGTACCAGTAGAGTGGGACATTGCTGAAAGACACCCCAAAAATGTGAAAGTGACTTTGAACTAGGTAACAGGCAGAGTTTGAAACAGTTAGCAGGGCTCAGACGAAGACAGGAGAATGTGAGAAAGTTTGGAAATTTCTAGAGACTTATTGATTGCCTTTGAACAAAAGCCTGATAGCAATGTGGACAATAAGGTCCAGGATGAGGTGTTCTCAGATGGAGTTGAGGGACTTGTTGGGAAATGGAGCAAAGTTGACTCTTGTTACATTTTAGCAAAGAGATTGGCAGCATTTGGCCCCTGCCCTAGAGATTTGTGGAACTTTGAACTTGAGAGAGATGATTTAGGGTATCTGGTGAAAGAAATTTCTAAGCAGCAAAGCATTCAAGAAGTGACTTGGGTGCTGTTAAAAACATTCAGTTTTGTAAGGGAAGCAGGGCACAAAAGTTTGGAAAATTTGCATCCTGACAATGTGGTAGAAAAGAAAAACCCATTTTCTGAGGAGAGATTCAAGCCAGCTGCAGAAATTTGCATAAGTAACCAGGAGCCAAATGCTAATTCTCAAGACAATGGGGAAAATGTCTCCAGGACATGTCAGAGGTCTTCATGGCATCCTCTCCTATCAAAGGCCCAGAGGCTTAGGAGAAAATAGTTTCATGGACTGGGCCCAGGGTCCCTGTGCTGTGTGAAGCCTAGGCACTTGGTGCTGTGTGTCCCAGATGCTCCAGTTGTGTCGGAAAGGGGCCAATATAGAGCTTGGCCTGTGGCATCAGATGCTGCAAACTTCAAACTTTGGCAGCTTCCATGTGCTGTTGAGCCTGTGAGTGCAGAGAAGTCAAGAATTGAGGTTTGGGAACCTCTGCCTAGATTTCAGAGGATGTATGGAAATTTCTGAAAGTCCAGGCAGATGTTTGCTGCAGAGGTGGGGCTCTCATGGAGAACATCTGCTAAGGCAGTGCTAAAGAGAAATGGGTTGGAACCCCCACACAGACTCCTCCCTACTGCAGCACCACCTAGTGGAGCTGTGAGAAAAGGGCCACCATCCTCCAGCCCCCAGAATGGTAGATCTACCGACAGCTTGCACTGTGTGCCTGGAAAAGCTGCAGACACTTAATGCCAGCCTGTGAAAGCAACAGGGAGGGAGGTTGGATCCTGCAAAGCCACAGCGGCAGAGCTGCCCAAGATCGTGAGAACACATCTCTTGCATAAGTGTGACCTGGATGTGAGACATAGAGTCAAAGGAGATTATTTTGGAGCCTTAAATTTGACTGCCCCACTGGATTTTGGACTTGTATGAGGCCTATAACCCCTTTGTTTTGGCCCATTTCTCCCAACTGGAATTGCTGTATTTATTCAATGCCTGTAACCCCACTATATCTAGGAAGTAACTAACTTGCTTTTGATTTTACAGTGTCATAGGTGGAAGGGACTTGCCTTGTCTCAGATGAGAATTAGACTACGGACTTTTGAGTTAATGATGAAATCAGTTAAGACTTTGGGGGACTGTTGGGAAGGGGTTATTGGTTTTGAAATGTGAGGACATGAGATTTGGGAGGGTCCAAGGGTGGAATAATATGGTTTGGCTGTGTTCCCACCCACACCACATCTTGAATTCCCATGTGTTATGGGAGGGATCTAGTGGGTGGTAATTGAATCATGGAGGCAGGTCTGTCCCATGCTGTTCTTGTGATAGTGAATAAGTCTCATAAGAGTTTATGGTATTATAAGGGGGTGTTTCCTGGCCAAATCTCTCTATTTGCCTGCTGCCATCCACATAAAATGTGACATGCTCCTCCTTGCCTCCTGCCATGATTGTGAGGCTTCCCCAGGCACATGGAGCTGTAAGTCAAATTAAACCTCTTTCTTCCGTAAATGCCCAGTCTCGGGTATGTCTTTATCAGCAGCAGGAAAATGGACTAATAAAATACCTAAGAATAAAGTTAACCAAACAAGTGAAAGATTATAGAACACTGATGAAAGTTAGATATTCCATTTTCATACTTGGGAAAAATCAGTATTTTTAAATTGTTTATACTACCAAAAGCAAATTAGAGCTTGAACCCAATCTCTATCAAAATAACAATGACATTTTTCACAGAACTAGAAAAAAATAATCTTATCCTAAAGTTTGTATGGAACTAAAAAATACCCAAAATAGCTAAAGCCATCCTCAGCAAAATGAACAAAAATGGAGGAATTACATTACCTTACTTAAAATTATACTACAAAGCTATAGTAACCAAAATAGCATGTTACTAACATACAAACATACCCATAGACCAATGGAGAAAAAATAGAAAATCGAGAAATAAATAAATATATTATTAGTCAGTTTTTTTTTTTTTTTTTTTTCAACAAAAGCACCAAGAACACACATTTGGGAAAGACGGTCTTTTCAGTATGTGGTGCTGGAACAACCAGATATCCACATGCATAAAAGTGAAACTAGACCCCTATCTCTCACAGTATAAAAATCCAATCAAATGTGATTAAAGATATAAATTTAAAACCTGATACTGTGAAACTTCCAGAAGAAAACATTGGGGAAACGCTCCAGGACATTGGTCTATTCAAGGATATCTTGAATAACAACTCAAAAGCATAGGCAATCACGGTAAAAATAGACACATGATATCACATCAAGCAAAAATACTTGTACACAGCAAGGAAAACATCCTACAAAGTGAAGACACAACCCATAAAACGTAAGAAAATATTTGTAAACTACCCATCTGAGAAGGGATAAATATCAGGATATATAAGGAGCTCAAACTTTGCAATAGAAAAGGAAAAATAATCTGCTTTAATGATTGGCAAAATCTGGATAGATATTTCTCAAAAGAAGACACACAATTGTCCAAGATGTATAAAACATACTCAACATTAGTAATCATCAGAGAAATGCAAATCAAAACTATAATAAGATAGTATTTTACCCCAGGAAAAATTGCTCATATACAAAAGACAGTCAGTAATGAATGCTGACGAGGATGTGGAGAAACAGGAGCCCTTATACAGTCAGTGGGAATGTAAACTAGTATATAGCCATTATGAAGAACAGTGTGGAAGTTCCTCAAGAAACTAAAAATAGAACTGTCATGTGATCCAGCAGTCTCAACTGTTGGGTATATATCCCAAAGAAGGAAAATTAGTATATCAAAGAGATATCTGCACTCCCCTATTTATTGCACCACCATTCACAGGAGCCAAGATAGGGAATCAACCTAAGTGTTCATCAACTGATGAATGAATTTTAAAAAGTGGTACAAATACACGATGGAATATTACTCATTCACAAAAATAAAATCTTGCCATTTCCAACAATATGGATGGAACTAGAAGGACGTTACACTAAGTGAAATAAGCCAGGCACCGAAAGACAAATATCACGCCTTCTCACTCATATATGGGAGATAAAAATAACTTCATTAATGGATATAGAGTAGAATGATGGTTATCAGAAGCAGGAAAGAATAGCATGTCTGGGAGGGGGTAAATTGGTGATGAGTTAATGGGTAGAAAATATAGTTAAAATGAATAAGATCTAGTATTCAGTAGTACAATATGGTGACTATAGCTAATAATTTATTGTATATTTTAAAATAACTAAAAGAGTGGAATTGGAGTGTTCCTAATGCAAGGAAATCATAAATGCTTAAGGTGATGGATACTCGAATACCCCGATTTGATTATTACATATTGTATGCCTCTGTCAAAACATCACATGTATCCCACAAATATATACAACTATTATGTAACTATAATTTAAAAATTAAAAAAATTGTTCTCTAACATATCCAGTAATTAATCATCAATTTTTCTTCTTAAATGGACAGTAGTAGTAATTCATTATTATCTATTACTTACCTACCTGACATCAATAAACTTAAAAATAAGGATACAACCTTAACCAAAGTAATCATTCAAGCAATCTTTTCAGTTACACAGTTATAATAAAATAAACTCAATCCATTTGGTACAAAAAGTATAAAGTAGTGCATAGGATAAATAAATTTATTTAGTTTTAATGATATTATGTTGTTTATCATGACAATGGCTCTATAGTACCCATCACATCAAACTAAAACCTTATTTATGTCTCTAAAAGAGAACAGAAAAAAAAAACTTTTAAAAAATTATGTCAAATGTTTCTCTGTCAGAAAATGTGGTTGTAAGGGACTTCTTCATTATCTAGTACAAAAAGTACACTTGCAGCTTTAGTACAATTAACATTTTAATTATTGATCTGTAACAAAAGACAACTGCCTAACACATTTGTTATTATTCCACTGGTTAAGCAGTAAGCTAAGTGACAGTACAAGTGTAGAAAAAAAGCTTTAGGAATGTTATAGTACTGTGGTTTTGATTTTTTACTCTGCCATGTAATGGCAGTGGATATGTCAATGATTGACATAGATTGTTTGAGATTCAGATTGATATAACACTTTTTTTTTCTGGATTATGGTAAAGAAAAAATAATGTACATAGAAACAACTACTGTTGTTATTTTTACTGCAGTACCCTTTATGCTAAAACAATGCACTGACTATTTCTTGTGTGTACATTTTCTTTCCAAAGCATCTTTTTCTCATGAATTTATTATAATTTTATTTGCCCATAATCCTTCCAGTTATCTGGGCTCAAATTCTCAGGTTAATATTTAATGCCTTTCTTGCTCTTTATGAATGAGTTGGCTGATGAATCATTGAACTCTACATTCATGTAAACTCCAGTCTTTCTCATTCCATTTTCCAAGGCACTGCCACTACCTTGTATTCAGTCATAGTTCAGTATTGTTGTCATTGTTTATTTGCCTTTACCTGCCTCCTGAACATTTTTCACGTTATACAATCCTCTACATGTGGTGGCCTGTTTGAATTGTTCCAAAATGTGTATTCCTAATCATCTGATTCTTCTAGTCCTAAACTTTCACTAGCTTGATACTAATAAATTAAATTCAAAATATTATTTCAGCATTTTAAATCTTATATAGTCCTAAGCCATATTCTCAATATATCCCAGTATTCATGAAGTGAATTATATGCACCAAAAACCAATTTAGTTCTTAAGTCTCATCTCAAGTGTCACTCAGGAGAATAGTTTTAATCCGAAGCCCTTAAACTGATAACATTCTCATTATCTTTAACTTCAAAGGTCTTCGTGCATGATTGAGTATTCTGCTTTATTTTACACAGTGCATAGCTGTCTAATTTGCTATATTTTAAGCCCCTTGAAGTCAATGTATATGTGAACATCACCTATTTTCCACAGCAAAAGTTTCTTGTAGGTATCAGGTACCCTCAGTTTTCATTTAATTCCAACAGATAATTTTAATTCAACAGTAAGTTTTATTTACATGGTTACTTTCTCTTCTGTTTACCATACTGAAGAGTAGCCATAATGCTATTTTATAAAAATAAAGAGAGTACTACCAATGATGACATAGTGCATTTTATACACATTTTTGTGTCAGGGGTTGTTATGGGGATTAGAGAAAGAAGAGTCTTTTGAAACACTCTCTCCTTAAGGCCTTTACCAAGTGAAAAGAAGCAGACACAGTAATAAATCAATGCTAAATATCATATCTCCATGCTGTAGAATGTGCAGAGAAAAGTGAAGATGCACATAAAGGGAAAGTAAAGATGCATATCGGGAAAAAGTAAGTCCTGTTTGCATGATCAGGAGTTTCGTCAGGAAGCTACTGTGTGAGCTGAGCACGAGAAGGGCATGTATGCTCATGGGCTAGAATTACTTGGCAAAGGCACTGAGGCATTCTAGCACGTCCTGGCGATAGTAAACAGCTCAAAAGGTTAGGAGGTAAAGTCTAACACAGTTGTAGCACAGAGCGCTATCAGGCTGGAGAGATGCACCAGGAACACCTTATAAGGGATATTAATGTGCTAGAGCCTGGAAAGTGTTTTTTCTGCGATGGGGTCCTCTGACTATAATCATTCTGGGATGGAACAGGGTAGGCTTGGATTTACATTTTCAGAAAAAAAAAATGGTTACAAAATATGATTATACTGGCTAACATATTTAATGTACAGTTAAAGAAATAACTTACAACTTGTACATATGTTGCTGTCATTTTACACTTCTGAAAGAGGCTTTATGTATATCATTTCATTTATAGACTCATGTTGTATGAGGGCTTGAATCCAACCTTTCCAATGCTTCATTTACTTCTACTCAGCAGAGAAAAGGGTGGAGTGGTAAAGCAAATTACAAAAATATATTGTTATTTCAACATTCAGAAGAAGTTGAAAACATTGCTAATTAACTGACTTCAGTAACATTGCCTTTACACTGGCCTTGTTAGTATTTTGCATTCATATTTTCCTTGCTTTAATGAGAGTACAATTGATGTAGGAGAATAAAATGAGTGCTAGACTCCTCCGATTTGATCATTTTCTCAGTTTGGTTCTGCTCCTCACGCTTTGTGCTGTTATATTTATGGGCTTGCTGGTATCTTGTCCCTGCTTGATCCATATCTCAAACCTAGGCTTAAAAAGTCAAAAATGGGCCGGGCGCGGTGGCTCAAGCCTGTAATCCCAGCACTTTGGGAGGCCGAGACGGGCGGATCACGAGGTCAGGAGATCGAGACCATCCTGGCTAACACGACGAAACCCCGTCTCTACTAAAAAAATACAAAAAACTAGCCGGGCGAGGTGGCGGGCGCCTGTAGTCGCAGCTACTCGGGAGGCTGAGGCAGGAGAATGGCGTAAACCCGGGAGGCGGAGCTTGCAGTGAGCTGAGGTCCGGCCACTGCACTCCAGCCCGGGCGACAGAGCGAGACTCCGTCTCAAAAAAAAAAAGTCAAAAATGATTTTTCACAGTTCACGGGTCAGACAAATACGTGCCAGATAAGTTTTTACAATGAGGCAAGGCACACACGTATTTTCAGATGCTGTCTGGTATGTTCTGAGGACAAAATATGATGAAGAATGATGAAAATTGATACAATGTGAGGTTTTTTTTTTTAAATTTCTTGATAATAATACTGTTAAAATATGAAATAAGTCAATAATTAGAAATAAATTGTATACTAGTATTCTAATTTACCCTTCTTATTTTCACAAATTAAAGATTGTTTTAAATTTGAGGATGTGTAATTATTTGTCATCTCATTAAAATTGGGGGATAATTTTTGACTTTTATATGTTTATACAGACATTAATGTAAGTTAGTTAAATCATAATACATACACTATATAGAAAAATGTTGTTTGTTGTTTCTTTACATATTGGACAAGAGGTTAAAGAATAATATCTTCTCTCTATTCACAGATAATATAATTAGCATATTACCACAGCTACTTTGCTAGCTTTGGAAATTGTGGATGTGGAAAGCAAATGACTAAATGCTTATCAAACATCTGTAAAATAATACAATATTCTAGTGTAAAGATCGCTAAGAATTTTCTAGAGAGTCCATGCAGTTTTGAATTTTATTCTAGGATACATAAATTATTGCTCTAAGCTGTCACTTTCCTCTGTGTATGTTCACCAGAGCTCAGTTACTATTTGAGTTCTAGACACTATTTAAAACTGTCTGACCTGTCTGTCATATCACTTTAGTGGCTTAATTGGTGAGGTCATGCCTGAATACTTTTTTGGCCAGATCATGAGCCCTTATTCTGTAATACTTTAATTTGGCTTCTAATGTTAATTTATCATTTGAGATACAAAGCACAGCAGTGTTACTCTCTCTAGGTAAGCTTTTATAGAAATAATTGTGAGCTGACTAGTCATGACCTTGGCTTTATCTATGCTCAATTTTTGATCTAAAACTTCAGTGAACATCAATTTTGAAATCATTTCCAAGTACACTGAGAAATAGCATTTGAAGCTTGGGACCATACATTCTCCTTTAGATATTTCCCTGTTCAGGGTAGATTGAGTAGGATTAAAGGGAGCAGTCATGCACTCAGGGTTAAATCAAAAAGGTATTACACCTGAATGGTAATTTAGGTAGGACGGATGTTTTCACATTACAGACACAGGGGTAAAGCACAGCAGGAAACTATTCAGTGGGGAAGATAAAGGGAAATGATGCTTTAAGCCTCCCTGACCCACAAACAGAGAGAAAAGCCATTATTAACTGAAACCAGGAGCAAGTATAAGGCAGGGAAAACAATCATGCTATGAATCACCCAGGTAAGTTAGTTGCAGTTTGCTTGCACTAGATACAAAAGTTCAATGATTAGGAATGCGATAAGCAAGGTTTAGCCACCTGGTTAGTGAGGAATATTAAGCTGTGATTTAAAATATGATGTTACTCACAGTAGCACACAACATATGCTTCAGTTTCATCTGGTCCCCAGGATGAGAGGGATAAGGGAGCTGAGATATTTTTGTATTAGCTCTCAAGAGTTTTTGGTTTAAAAATATTCTTGTAGGGTAAGGGTATTAATTCTTTGGTGCTTTCTGTAGACTTCATGCTGTCATTGTAGTTTTACACAAATTGTGATGAGGAGAGGAGTCACTGAACAGAGTGAAATTGACACCAGCATATGGTAGTCTGTCAGAGCACTGAAAAAGGAATCTAGGAAATGTGAGACCTACAACTATGGCTTCTGAGCCCCTTGAGTTTCCAAATAAATTTTATAATGAAATTTTCTATTCTTCCAAAATATGTTATTGGGATTTTGATAGAGATTACATTGAATCTATAGAAACCTTTGGGTAGCATTAATTCTTATCAATATTAAGTTTCTTAATACAAGAACATGGAATGTCTTTCCACTTATTGATGTCTTTAATTTCTTTCAGTAGTATTTTGCAGTTTTCAGTGCATATATATTTCACCCCCTAGTTAAGTTTGTGTCTAATTTTTTTGTTGCTATTATGAATGGAATTGTTTTTTATTAATTTCCTCTCCAAATTGCTCCTTATAATTGTATAAGAGCACAACTAGTTTTTTTGTGTTTATTTTGTGTTATGCAACTTTGCTAGATTTATTTACTCCAATGATGCTTTGTGGAAACTTTAGGATTTCTATACACCATATTATGAGTTCTGTGAAGGTAAATAATCTTACTTTTTCCTTTCCAATTTGAATGCCTTTTATTTTTTTTTCTTCCCTGGATAAGAATTTGAGTACCATGTTAGATAGAACTGGTGCCAACAATGTACAGTAATGTACTGTAAGTTTTAGCTTAAATAGAAACAAACTTGAAAATAACACAAAAGGAGAGTTATATGTAAGAATATTGTTAGATAATATTCTTAAGCGTACCTCAGAGTATATAATAGTAAGTCAAGAAAAATATTTTAAATTTTAAACAGAAATACAAGGGACATAAATTATCCCAACAATTTTGAAAGGCAATAAAACTGGAGGACTTTCATTATTTGAATTCAAATTTCAGTCTAAAACAAATGTTATCAAGACATTGTGGTATTGGCATAAGGAGAGAGAAATCAATGAAATAGAATAGTCTTCTGTAATTGACCTTTACTTATATGATCAAATAATTTTTGACAAAGCAACTACATCTATTCAATTCCGAATGAAGCTCATTTTCAAAAAATGGTACAAGAAAATTAGATTTCTATATGAAAAATGATGAACCTAGAATCTGCCTTTCACTATATACAAAATTTATTTTGAGATGGATTACTGACCTAAACTTAAAATCAAACTCTATATAGTTTTAAAAGAAAATATGAGAAAATGTATTTGTAATCTGGGATTAGCAAAAGCTGTCCTTAAATTACCCCAAAAATCTAATCACAAAAATATCTGATTAAAAGGATCTTAAAAAATTAAATATGTATTTATGAACTACATGTATATAATTCAAAATACATTAAAATGAATAATAATGCAAATTTGTGGAGAAAATATTCGCAATACAAATATTTGGCAAAATAGTTAAATAAAGAATATCTAAACAACTCCTGAAGCTCAATAGTAGAGAAGAGTCATACCAGGAAAATTGGTAAAATATTCAAGCAGACCTTATGCAAATAACTTGTAGGAATGATCAATAACAGATTATTTAAAAGAGCGGCCATTTTCACAATATTGATTCTTCCTATCCATGAGCATGTATGATTGAGTTATCAGGATAAGGCAAAAAAAAAAAAAAAAGAAAAGAAAAAATGAGGTACAGATATGTATGCACAAAAGTGGCTGTAATTAAAAGGACAGATAAAAACCAAATGTTGGGAAGTATTGGTGATCACAGTGTAAAATGATACAATCAATTTGGAAAATTCTTTCACATTTTCTTATACATTAAAATACAACTTTTGTAAAATATATTTTTATGAAAATTTTCAAAGCAACTTTAAAATAGTCTCAAGTTACAAATAACCTAATGTCTACCATCAGAAATATGGATAATTTATGATCTATTACATAATGGACATGTACTCATCAATAAAGAGGGATGAACTATCAGTATACACAATAACATGGATGAATCTCTTCAAAAATGCTATCTGAAAGAAATCTTACCATAGGATTGTATAGAACATCATTCTGGTATATATAATTTTAGACAATGGCATTCCAGAAACGAGAGAGTAATAGTGGAAGTGGTATCTCCTCTGGGTGGAGTATTTTAACACTGACTTTCTTGAAAATCACCAGTTTATAGTGACTAAGTTTTAGTTGGATTTTATTGTTTTAAATTCTCTACCAGCAATGCACCACATATTGCCAGCTCACAGATCAGATTTCTAGTGCCATTCCTCCACCTCCATACATTGTTTTTATAGAGCAGAGAAACTTAAGCAGTGATAAAATAATTAAAACAGTAGTTGCTTTCAGGGAATAGGTACGAAATTGACTAGGAGTAGGCACTATTAGGCTTCTTTTAGTAATTAAAATATTATCAGTCTTGATATTGGTGTGGACGACCTAGCTTTATGCTTTTGTCAATGATGTTAGAACTGTACCGTTATGATCTGTGCACCTCATTGTATGCAAAATATACCTCAATAGAAATATAGTGTAATAAAATGATAAAATGAAATTTTAAAGTGTTTACATTTCCCAACCCTTTCTAAATGTATCATTTTAAAAAGATGACTCTAAATTATAAAATATTTAATTAAGAAAACATATTTAATAAACTTTCCATACGTTAAGAAAATGAATGACTCCAATGACTGGGCATTGCATATTTTTGCTAATCATTTTGTAGTTTGGATATCACATTACTATAATATTTAATTTTTTGATTTATTTAAAAACATTTTATAATAAAAAAATCTTTAAACATATCCATGGGGAATACTTTCCACGATCCTCAGTGGATGTCTGAAACCACCGATAATATCAAAGCCTGCATTGTTCCTTACTAAGTGGAGAACTTTCAACTTTTCAGCTGAAAGAAGCACTTTACAGCTTCTCTATGGCATATCCAAATTGCCAGCATCACTACTCTTGCTCTTTGGGGCAATTATTAAATACATTAAGGGTAACTGGAACATATGCAATGGGTGACCATGACAGATAACCAAAATGGCTAATAAGTGGCTAATGGAGGGTAGCATAGACAGCTGGGTACACTCAACAAAGGAATAATTCACATTCCAGGTAGGTCAGTGTGTGATTTCATCATGCTACTCATATTGGTTCACTATTTTAAAATTAGGAATTATTTTAAAATTGGAATTCTCCGGACTGCAGTTGACTGCAGGTAACTGAAAGCGCAGAAAGTAAAAGAGTGGATAAAGGGAAAGTGCTGTGTATAAAAGCACTGGAAACAGGAAAATAAACCATCATATGCCCCTCAACAATTCTTTACCAATAGTTGGCCAATAACACCTTATCATTCACCGATCTCTCCATGTTTATTTGTCTATCTCTCCATCTAATACTCCCTGTCCAGTTATTTGGATGTGTTTCAACACACGCCATTTAATTAATAAATATCTAATAGTTTTGTAAAAAATAGGATTATTTTTTAAATTAACAGCAATAACATTCTCACAACTAAAAAGTGCTTCATAGTCATTTCTTAATATCATCAGCTGTCTCATAAGTGATCAAATATCTATGACTCTTTCACATTTTTATAGTGTTTGAATGAAGAATTAAATGAAATAAATACAAATATATCAATTATGTTTATATATATATTAAGTCTCTTGATCTATCTATTTCTTCCACTTGTGTAAAAAACAAAGAGAAAAAAATTTGTTTTCCTTTAGAGACTTTCACTATCTGGAATTATACTTGGTTAGTTGCCAATAAATTTGTAGCTAAACATAAAAACTTTGTAACATTTACAAGACATTTTAGGGAAAAAAAGACTGTGTAAACAGTGTTGCATACTTCTATCAGAAGGCAAATAATGTCATTGTTAACAAGCATAAGTGACTATTATTTTAGTGATTACAACATGGTACTGCGTTAAATTCAGCATTCTTTCTTTACCATGTCCTTTATAATGATAAATTTTCATTCAACAACTATTTTTCTACTCTGAGGTGTTGTTCTCACAGAAAAGGTAAGACAAATGTTTGCTTCTTTCCAATTATTTATCAGCTTTCAAAATATTAAGGTGGTTTCTACAGCAGATTCCTATGTGACCCCAACTCCCAATGATTCCTCTACTCTGTTTCAATCCTTTGTATAATCATTTTGCCTTGAGTTAAGTGGGAACTGTGACATGCTTCCAACCAAAATAAGGTAGCAAAGGGAATAAGAGGCTGTCACTGATGTACTTATGTTATGCAAGACTCCATCTGAGCAGACTAGAGGTAGAGATTCTCCTTGCAGGTCCCATGAATTAGACATTTTGGAGAAATTCATAAGGCAAGGAACTGTGAGAAGCCTCTTGGATGTGAAGGTGATATTCAGCTGATAGCTAGCTGGGGCCCTCAGTTCAGCAGCCACAAGGAAATGAAGTTCTAAAGCCATAATGAATTCTGCCAATTCTTAATTAGTTTAGAAACAGATTGTTTCCCAGTTGAACCACTAAATGGAAATATACCCAGGATAACACTCTGATTATAGCACTGTGCAACTATTCCCTGAGCAGAGGCCTCATCTAAACTGGGCTCAGACTCCTGACTCACAGAAGCTATAAGATGATAAGTATGTGTTGTTTTAAGTCACTAAGTTTGTGGTCCTTTGTTATGCAGCAATAGAAAATTAACATAGTTTCCTAGAGAACCACTAAGTTGACGAATAATCTGTTGTTTTAAGTATTCTTATCATTCCATGGATTTAATTATATATATTTACTTGTTCATTGTGCTTATTAGTCTTATTAATACTGAAAATATCCTTTAAAAAATATGAATGTCTTCAATTTGGTTCCTGATTCTACTGACATATCATTAGTCTTAGATAGCTTCCTTGCTGTCTGTTATTTTTTGTTATGGCAAGATTTGTCTGTTTCATCTCTTACATTTTATTCTCAGATATAGTACTAATAATTTCCTGCTAAAGAGCTCTAGTTCCTTTTAATGTGAAATTGTATTGTTTGTATTGGTGCTATAGGTTGTCCATAGATTCTGTTTATTTTTTGTTGTTACACATTTTCAGTGGATACAAATAATAGATATATTTTTAAAGAGAAAAATGCATGATGAATGCATAGTAATACATCTGATTCTGTTTTGAAATTATATAATTTTTCTTATATAATCTTTCATCTATATGACCTTTCCTTCACCTCAAAATCCAAGTTCTTAATGACATAAATACAGAATTACTTTCTTTATCACAAATTACACACAGAACAGTTTTGTAATAACAAAACACATTTCAATACTATCACTATATAATGCTGAACATAGTTTTAACATTTTTTACATTACTTTTTTATCTATATCTATGAAAATGTGCAGTTGCTTTCTTTGTTTAAAATCAATTGAAACAGGAACACAACAGTTTCACTTTTTCAAGTTGCCTCTGATTTTATGAATTGCTATTTTAAAATGTAATTTAGATTTATAATTTTGTAAATATTTACATGGTTCAAAATTAAATCTTCACAAAAAAGCTGTATTCAGAAAAGTCCAGCATTTTTTGTCCCCCAGCCCCAGCCTCCATCTTTTCTACCCTCTCTTCTCCTTCTACATATATATTTTTTCCTTTGCATGAGTCAAATGTTGCTGCTCCATAGAGTTTGGGAAGCCAACAGCTACTGCACTGGCAGGGCATTGCCATAAATATCCATCACCCAGAATGACTGGAAGTTCTTGGGTGCTACCTCTGAGTCTGGAGATCCAGTGGCTGAGTCCTTGGAAATCAATAATTTATGTAACACATTGGAGATCATCCCTGTATGCACTTTATGTAAAACTTCAGGGATTACTCCTGTATAATACCTGCTATTGCTGACAATTAACCACTCAAAAATGTAGTGACTTAAGCAATCACCATTTATTTCTCATAGTTGTGTGTGTTGGCTGAGCAGTTCTATTCATCTGGAGCAGGCTTGCTCATGAATCCCAGTGGCAGTTTGGCTGGAGGCTGCCTGCTTTCCAGAGGCTTCTCAGGCGGATGACACAGCACACCCTGCACACCTCTTCATTCTTCTAGCAGGCTATCCTGGGCAGTGACAGTGTCCAAGAAAGAACCTGAAAGTGCGAAATCACCTTTTCAAACCTCTGGGTCATGTTTGCCACTGCTGAATTGAATAAAAAATCACAAGTGAAGTGCTGAGGCCGTGTGAGAGTGCACCATCAAAAGCCATAGATGCAGGTAGGGTGTGAAAATTTGGGGCCACTATTGCAATTGATCTGACTGCCTTTTCCAGTGATTGTTCTAACCACCTGTGATATAAAACTGAAGATAAAGTATGAGAGGTTGATTGGTGGATGACGGAACATATAGTAAGTGTGATGAGCTGACATTGCTTCTGGGGATGACTGGTAGAGGACTGTCTCAGATGGAACTGATCATTTTTGCCTAAGTAACTGATTAACTTATTTTTCTCTGCTTCCCCTCATATAATTTTCAATAGTCCCACCAATCATTGTTTCATCACATTGCCTAAAGTAATTGGAGTACATACTCAGAGAAACTGGTTACTCACTCTACTCACCCCTAATTATATTATTATCATGTTATCTCTTGTATATGAGATACAAATATTTTGAAAGCGTAAACATTGATGAAGACAGTTGGTAAAGGTGATTTGTGGAGAAGTATTTTTGTTTTTACTTTGAAATATGATTATCTCACAGTGTTTGTAATGTGTAGAAATATCTGAAAGGATTTAATATGAATAAATAATTTAAAAAGTTAAAAAAAGCTTTCTAATATTTCACTTATATCCTCTTAACAAAGCTTAATATTTAATAAATTTTATTACATGTTAAGAAGGAATTATATATATTTTGTGTGTGTGTATATATATAGTGAATAAAATGTGCATTAAAAGTTGAAATACTTTCCAAGATGCTTAGCAAGAGTCATACATTTACTATAATTGTTGAAGTGATTATTGTAAACTCTGTAAAAAATCACAGAATTATGATTTTACTAAAAGATTCTTGATGATACCAGTATTTGAAGCAAAGTAAGTGGCATATACTATTTGGATAAACAAATGCATCTGAAACATTTTAAAAATAAAATGCGTTACTTATTTTTTCTCACTCTACTCTAATAGTGAAAAGTTTGCAAAGCCACACTTAATTTTTTAAATTGTTAAATAGAGGCTTTTAAAAGAGATAGAAAACAATTTTATTTCTAACACTTTTAAAAGTAATACAGTCTTAGGAACTTACACAAGTTTTCATTTTATTTATAAAGTTTTCTGTTTTTATAACAAATAAATATGTAATATATCTAAAATAGTCATATAATCATTGGAAATGGTCTTTAAAATGTGTTATTCCACACATTAGCCAGTGACCAGCCTAATATTAATTTAATTAGAGAATTTCCTTAATGTAAACATAAGGTTTGAAAACATACCATTTCTCCATTAATAGTGTAATGCCTCTTCTAAAACTGCTGTTTTCTTAACTTTAAACATTCTGGATTCTGGGAGATTTTTTCAGTGAAATAACTATAATGCAATATGTGTATAATTTTTAAAGTAGTTGTTATCAAAAGGATACAAGGTATAGGATGAGGATGTTACATTAAAGTATATATAAATAAATTGGGGACTACAGACCAAGTTATAAGAAACTTTATTAATAGCAATGACACTTACTGCCATACACTTATTCAACACATCCTCCAAATTGCTCTAAATTGTACATCAGTCTTCTATTTCAAACCTCATATTTGTTCATCATTACTTATACAGTAAGGTTTGCATCTTTAAGCCCTTTATAATTTGACCTACTTTCCTCTTGAATTCTGTCGTTTATCTTTGGCAGTCAGAATATACTACAAATAATTCCTTTAAAACTGTATCATTCTTGAAGTCTCCCAACGTTTTTCCCTGCTACTCCTTCCGCCAAGAACTCTGTTTCAACTCTTGTGTAGCCAAATACTGCAAAGTAATTTTTCAAGATTTAGCTGAAATTTTAATTCCTCCTGACAATTACTTCCCCCTTGCCTCTCCATAGGATGGACTAAATATCTTTGATAGCTTTTTCACTTTCTACTAAGCTAACATGTGAATATCTCAGTGATAGCACATCTCATGTGAAAATAGATTATATTCTTGTACATGTTCTCAATAACATTTACTTCCTTGGGCGCTTTTTTGCCCACAGATTTACAGAACCATGATTTTTGAGTCATTTCAAAAAATTAAGTCCACTATCAAAGGATAAATGTATATTGACATTATAATATTTAATATAATATTTGGATGGACCTAAAGATAATTCCAAATAAGAACATTTATATACATTGAAAGATGGTAAAGACTTTGATTAAATGTATTATCTCGAAATTTCTTGCTATTATCTACTCATGTCTTCTTTTAAAATTTAAATTAAATTATTTCTGTTTTATTTATTAGCAAATGCTTTTACAAATATGAGCTCTATGTTGCTATATTTGAAGGGACACTTCACAAGTTTGATTTTGGTCTTTTTATTGTGCTCACTATTTTGGGTGTTACTAACATTTTATATTTCATGCATTTAAATTTACCTGTCTATATTTCTGTTCTATGACAATATTTTCTCTCACCTTTTCATTTTTTTTTTAAATGTGAAGTTTCTTAATGCATGAAGAATGTGAAGGTCTGAATTTATTCACTTTTCTCTTTCAAACTAGTTTTTAACAAGTACAATTTCAAAAAGAATGGGTAATTATAAAATAATTTCAGAGAAGAATACCATCCAATTACAATCCAATTAAAGACAACATATCTAATCAATAATGATGTAATATGATGAAGAATATAAAATGTACATAGGAGTCATTAAGCACCTAGACTAAAAAGTAAATTTAGTCATATGATACAGTATATTAAATATCAAAATGGCATAATTCATAAAAAGTCATGATAATGCAATCAGAAAGATAAATGCAGGTATACCCGCATTTCTTGTACCAAAGAAAAAACGTAGAAATAAATTCAACACATAAAAATGTTTTATATGTTTTAAAATTAGGAAGTTTTCACATTAAACATTATTCTCATATAAAAGCTTTACAAATTACTTAAAAGAGTCATTTAAAAACCATGCTTTTGTCATAATATTCCCATTTACTAATTCATATAACATGAATCTGTATGCCATCTTTGACTCCTCTTTCCTTACCTTCCACATGGCACCCAAGAGTTTATTCTAACTCTTCTGTGTTTCTTACAACTAAATCTTGATTGCCATTCTCCAAAGACATTCCTCCAATTTTGATGATTATTGTCTCCTACAAAGACTATTGTAATAGTGTCAGCAGAGGTCCAACAGGGAAGCTTGAATTTCACCCTGACTCGAAGTAAGGAAGCAACTTTCCCTTCTGGACTGTCAAACAAGTCAAGTGGGGAACCTCAACTTCCACTCTCACCTGGGAGTAATGATGCATTGCCTCCTTCCTCAACAGGCATGGTGTCACAGGAGGCCTGATAAAACAGAGGGTTCAAATAAAACACAAGGACATGTAACATAATACCCAAAATGCCCAGGAAGAACCAGGAAAATGTCACCACTAGGAAAATATCTCAATGTCGGGATAACACAAAGAAATAAAAACAAAAAGGAAATGTCTGTGTCTGCAACAAAGCAGTAATAGTGAATAATGTTAATAGAACATTGTCATCTGCTACAGTCCATTGAAATTCAAAATCTTACTCCTGTTAGAATATTTGACATTTAAGATTAAGCTCTGGTCATAATTATAACTTTATTTCAGTAATCTATTGTGTGTCAATAATCCAAAAACTGAGAGGATATAATCACACAAAGAGTTACTTCATAGAGTGTTTAGAAGCCTATTTGTTCCAAAATAATTTTTATAGGTTACTAGCTCTAGCATATGCAAACTAGCACCATTTTTGGGTCCACTAAAAGCTACCTAAACTTTGTAAATATCTGATTAATATCAGAGACTTAAATGAATAATTAATATATTTGAATTAAGGAAAGGAGCTATTTAAAGGTAAAAATGTAGCATATTCCTGAAAGATAACTTTTTATCCTATATCCAGGAACATAAGGAAGGCAATTAATGCTTGTGAAAACTGGGAGATGGGGTGATCAGTGAAAAATAATATTGTCCTGTATTTGTCATTTGACTTCCTTTCATATTTTACAAATGTTTTTATTTATATTATTCTGCTTGCTTTATACCTCATACTCAGGGCAGATAATAATATATATTGTGTAAAAACTACAAATATCTATTTTAGGATTTTATTTAAAATTTGTATGATATATTTGTTCAGACATTATGAATGTGTGTGTGTGTGTTTTTAGATAAAATAAGGCTGTGAATATTTAATAAGAGTTTTAATAATTATGTAACTATATAAATATAAAAATAAATTTAGGTAGATAACTGGTTGATGGTCTTAGCAGTTTAGCTATTAAATTTAACAAGTATGCAAATGACGAAATATATTTTAAAAAAATCACATGGAGTTTTCCCATTGATCTGATTTAAGATATAAAAAAGAAATAGATTTTTCAGGTTCACCTCTAATAATAGTATACATAATATAGTATAAACATATGACTTAAGGAGAATCTATCAAACTTGACAAGCCAAATATCTTATTGTAAAATCAAATCATTAGATATTAGATGTATGTTTCCCATCAGGATGCATGAGGCAGTGTGAACCAGGAAGAGTAAATATCATGTTTCTCCCTCAGCAAGCCCACTTCAGACCTTCAGGTTGATTTAACCTCAAATAAATGGTCATGTTAAATATTTTTAAAAATATAAATCAGCATTTCTGCATTTATCAAAGTAAAAAAAAATACTATTAATATAAAAACAGTCTGTTTAAAAAATTCCGTGAATACTATAAAATAATTATCTTGAACCTTTTAAAATGAAAGACTTTTGAGAATTTTTCAAATAAGGAATTTTTACTGGTAAAAATTCAAAAGTGCAATTGTTTACTTGATATGAATGACCACATGACCTCTTGAAATGAAGGAATTTAGATAATTGTGTTTTATACTCACAGCTAGAATCTGCATTGTGTACAATCTACTTAGAATTGCTATAATATAACATTACAGTCTATTTTATGCCTAATGTTTTCATTCTAAGCATTTCTGAATTTCTCTGCTTAACAATTTTAAATTGAACTGTAAGGTAACAACATAATTTAGGTTACTGGAAGTCAATTAACTCTGCATGATACTTGAGAAAAATTGGCTTATACAATTGTAATTTCAGAAAATAAAAAGCTTCATCTTTGTTTTTAGAGTAGCTCACATCAAGGACAATTATTCTACAGGAATGCATTTTTAGTTCTAACCTAGCAGAGAATAAAGACATTTTTTAAATTCTCTTTTCATTTTGACTCCACAGTAGCCCCATAACTGAAGAACTTTTCCCTAAATATTGTAGCGTATTCAATGCTTTGGGTCGCTTTAGGGAATGTTGTTTTAAAAAAGATTAAACCACTGATGACTTTAGTTTTTAACCTCAGTCATAAAATGCAAGCACTCTACTATATCCCTACAATTTAAATGCAAATAATCTTTAAACAAAACTAATCTTGAGGGCTTTTAGATAGTGAATGATAAATGGAAGGGAATTTTATGAAGTGTGATAGTGAGCAACTCTGATTTCTTTTTCACATCAATCATCCTTCCACATAGATCCACAATTAAAATATTCCTGTGCTTTTTGAGGGAGTCTGAGAAAGCAAGTTCATCATTTAGCTGCCCGTGGCATTACCTTGGGGAGAAGTAAGCTGATCCAAAGGGTAAGTGTTAATTGAAAAACATGTAAGGAAACTGAAGATCCTTTCTCTATGTTTGCTTACCTGCAGAACCAAACCTGAGTTGTGCCCAGAAAGTTTAATAGTCTTGTCTAAAATTGTGCATGCTTAATACAAGAAAGGATGCAATTATTATAGTTGAGCTCTTTTATAATGGTAAAATTAACTCATCTTTTCACAAGATTACTTCCAGGAGAATTTTATAATGATAAAAATTATTTTTATACATATCCAATAGAAAGAAAACTTACTCTTTATTTTTCACAATCTTGCTGCTTATGTAATTGTAAATTTAAAAATACAAACTTTGTGTTCGGCTTTTTTTACTATGAATTATTTCTGAGACATAGAAAGTAGTGGCAAATAAGGAAAACATTAGAAATAAAAGAAAGTAATATATACCCTTTAGTAAAAGGATTAAGAATTCTCAGTGAAGAAGTTGATCCTGAGTCTGGGACAGGGAAGGTACACATTGAGCCTGGATGATTTTGTTGTACCAAAGGTAAGAAATAGCCAAAGAATAATTAAAACACCTGTAAAGAACAAGAAGTTATTTTGCAGGGACAGTCACTGTCCAGCTGTTAATAATAATAATCTGAATTCATAATGGCATAAAATGAAGAAATTAATAAATAAGGGAGGAAGGAAATCTCTTCCTTACAGAGGATCAGCTAATATAAAAACAAGTATAGAGTTGGAAAAGTATGAACAAGTGGTAAACCCAACAGGTCAAATTTTGATAAATATAACCAGTTATTACTTACAAAAAAATAATAATTTTATGGTAAGAATACTTGTTAGATTCCTTAACCATGTTATCAAATTAATATCACAATACTGGGACAAATGAACGTCAGGTGCTTCCAGATATAACATACTGAGAAAGGCAATCTTCACTTTTACAGTATTCCTACAAAAACATGCAAAACTCAACCTGAAGAACAAGTCTAAAAAACAATTCATCAGTAATCTTCAAAAATGCCAAAGGGAAGGAACACAAAGAAAGTTCAAGGAAATGCTCTGGATCAAGAAAGCTGAGAAAACAGAATTTAATTCATGATACTTTACTGGATTCTGAACCAGGAAAATATATTTATAAACCACATTATTGGAACAGTTGATGTTATCTGAGTATTAAGTGTAGATTAGATAATAATATTGTATCAATTTTTAAAAATTATACTGTAGTTATGTAAGAGTGTATGCTTTTCCTTAGGAAGCATATAATGACACACATGTCTAAAGGGACATGATTCTATCACTT
Source organism: Colobus angolensis palliatus (assembly GCF_000951035.1). Lineage (NCBI taxonomy): Eukaryota > Metazoa > Chordata > Mammalia > Primates > Cercopithecidae > Colobus > Colobus angolensis. Next base: position 6,608,652 of record NW_012114400.1, on the reverse strand, counting down.
ACTCTCAACTGGTTCAGGAAAATTTATACATCTATATACATACATACATATGTGTGTATATATTCATGCACACATAGAGAAAAAGATAAAGAGAATAAGGTCAATGGGAGAATGTATGAATAGTTTGCCAAACTATGTAAAAAGTCTACGGGAGTCTTTTTAACTATTTTTGCATCTTTTTAACTAATTTGAATTATATCAAATACAATTTTTGAAGGCAGAAATGAGAATTTTGTGGCACCACTAAGTTAATAGAGATAAAAATTTTCCTTTATCATAGAGTCAAGGGCATCAGTTTGTCATCATATCACAAGAAACACTAGAAATAAATACAACTAATGTGTAAATCAGATTGAATCTAAAATGTACATGAGGAATCAGAACTTCTTTAACCAAATTTTTAAAGTAATCTTGAATTGAATCAACAGAATAAACATTCTAAATAATACCTTTCCGATTATTTTAAAAAATACTCTGCTGCACTAGCAACGTGTAGCACATACACACTGTTAGATTCTCATTCAGTAGATGGTATTCTTTGTTTCCTTGTTTAATCTACTTTTTTTGTATCAGTATCTGATTATAATAGTCATGTGTAATCTGTAGACAAGACAGCTACCCGGAAAAACTGCTGGGGGTTCTTTATTTCAAGACTTGGAGACAAAGAGAGAATGAAAATAACAGAATAAACAAACTTTGGAAGCAAAACTGATTATATGTTACTGCTCATTTAACTATGTATATTGTTGAAGCATTTCAGTTGGGTTCAAATATAAATCTAGTTTCTCTTTACAAAGAACTGGAGAAACGTCTCAGCTGATGTTAGCTGGGAAAATATTTACTTTTCTCATATAGTCTAGAATCCTTTATTTTCAAGTTATAATGAAAAATTTTATTTCGTTGTTTTTCTTTCCGTTTTTTGTATTTCACTTAGTAAATTATTCAACATGGTCATTCAACTAGGTCATTTAGTATTCCAAGAGAGTAATAAAACAAATAATAATATGATTTCTGATCTTGGATTTGCAATTTTGTAGGAGAGATAGATACATGAGCTATTTTTGTTACTGTGTAGTTGTGATTTTTGTCAGACATTTTAGTACTGTGTACAATGTATTCATAATCTGTGTACAGTTGTTAAATCATTGTGGTATTTTATTTGCTTTTTTAAGAAAGCATACTTACACTAGCCTTTTATTATTATCTTAAAATAAATTTATAGGGTACAAGTGCAATTTTATTACAGGCATAGATTACATAGTGGTAAAGTCAGGGCTTTTAGGATATCCACTAGTTGAATAATGTACATTGTACCCATTAAGTAATTTCTCATTATCCTCCTTCTCCCACACTCTCACCCTCTGAGTCTCCATTATCCATCATTCCACTCTCTGTGTCCATGTGTACATATTTTTCAGATCCCACTTATGAGTGAAAACATGATATTTGACGGTGCCTGACTTGTTTCATTTCCGATAATGACCTCCAGTGCCATACATGTTGCTGCAAAATACATAATTCGATTATTTTTATATGCCTGAATATTACTTCATAGCATTTTTAACTTTAAAATGATTGACCTAGATTTATATTTTATTTTTTTCTCTAATTTGAGATCCTCCCACCTTCTGTCTACAAAATTGTCAATCTATAAAAATGGGGAGAGTTATATTCCTTTTTTTTTCTTTTTGAGGGTGGAGACTCATTAGGAAGAAATCTAGATATGAACAGGCTGACACTATGAAATATCTCTCATCAGTATCGAGCTCTACCCCACCAGAGCAGTTCCAGTTTTCCCTTTTAACCATTTCTTTTCTATCATTATGAGGGTGCTGTTAACATTTCTTCTATGTCCCAGATAAGCAGCAGTTCCCCATCATGTACAGGATAATGTCCACAATATTTTGATCTGCTATTCATTTGCTACCTTGACAGCCTCTTCTTACCTTTGACGTTGTTCAAATATAAATTCTTTCTATGAAAGAAGACATTTCCCCCAAAATCCACTCCTGATACTTACTAGCTTTTATTTCTATAGATAGCACTTATATTTCTTGGTAATTTGTTACATGTGTATTTTACCTGCTCCTTAAGACTGTGGGAGGTGTACTAAGTTTGTATGCCTTCTCTATATCGTATCTCCACAGACCACGCTCTATTCAACCCCTAGTATGATGCCTTCTCTATATCGTATCTATCTCCACAGACCACGCTCTATTCAACCCCTAGTATGATGCTTGGAACAGAGTAAGTTCTCTTTAGATTCATGTAGCTAACCAAGAGCTTCATGGAGCCTTTGGCTATGTCTTTAGTAAGTAGAAAGAGCGTGGGCACATACACTCATTTGAATTCTACAGGCCCACATTTGAAATCTGACTACAGAAATTATGAACTGAGTGATTTCAGGAAAGTTGATTAGTCTCAGGAACATCACATCCCTGATATGTAAACAGAAATACTGACCTTACCTTTCTTGAAGGGTTACTGTGAGAAACATATACAAAATAATATGTATAAAGTTGTAAAATAAGATGTGGAATGAAATAGCACAGAAAATGCATTGGTCGTGCATACCTAGAACAACCACGCAACACACACAAACATACACACATACACACACACACAAAATAGAAAAGACTGATTTGAAGGCAGCTAAGAGCTACTGAAGACACAGAACTAGAGGTATATGACTCCAGAGAGGAAGAACTTCGAAGAGTCAGAAGCAAAATGGCCTAACAGGGAAACACAAAAATGAAGACAGTAACAAAGAACTAAGAGAAGGGCAATGAGGATAAACATAACTAAAAATTTACTGAATATGAACTGTATAAAACAATTAGACTTATGTTTTATGGGGTTCTGTTATATATGAAATTAAAATGTGTAACCAAAATTATCAAAAAAGCATAAGTATACCTGCTATTAAAATGTTCTAATGTTCTAGTTTCATTTTGGAAGTGGTAAAAGTCATAAACTGTGTTAGAATGAATTAATAATGTATATTATAATCTTTAGGGTAAGCAATTAAAGAATAGCAAAAGAGTAGACAATACATTTACATAAAGGAAAAATAAAGCAATATAAGATAGTATATAATCTGTCTTAACCTCCCTCACCTCTCTGAGCTCCTATCCCCTAGTTGTCCTCTTGGAGTCTGGCAGGGACATATCCATCTCAGATTTTTTATTTTGGAAGTTTCTCCTGCCTGGCACAGCTTTCCCTGGATATATGCATGGTTCCACCTCTCCTCTCATATGGGTTTTAAATTTCCTGTATTTCTTCCCTTCATGATTTTCTTAGCTCTTACCACCAACATGTAATGTATTTTACTTATTTACCTTATTGATTTCTTTTCTTGATCACTAGACAGTAGCTCCATTTCTGTTTATCTTGTTCACCACTGTGTTCCCAGTGCCTACACTTCTGCTTCACCCATAGTAAGTAATTCATAAATAGTTTTGAATGGACTGGTACTTTCATATTAGAAGGAACAGAGAGAACATTGCTATGGTCTGAATGTTTGCCACCCCCAAATTTATATGTTGAAATTCTAAGCCTCATAATGAAGCCTCTGGGAGATGATTAACCACAAAGACTGAGTGGGATGAGTGCCTTTATAAAAAAGTTCACAGGGAGCTGTTTTCCCCCCTCCACCATATGCAGACACAGTGAGAAGGCTCCATCTACGAGGAGCAAGCCCTAATCAGATACTGAATTTGCCAATATCTTGATCTGGGACTTCCCAGACCCCAGAACTGGGAGAAAAAAATAATTTTTATTTATATGCCACCCAGTTTTATGTTATTTTGTTATAGCAGCTCAAATGGACTAAGTCAATATTGACTTCCAATTTGGGGCAAGATGAATTTGAAATGATCAAGGGAAAAGAAGATAGTATGCTATTTGGAGAATTAAGATAACACTTGAAATAGCCAACTGTCTTTTTAAAAGTAGAAACTGTGTAACTGCAGTAATTTCATTTTTAAAACTAATGATCTCACTTTTAAAATGAAAAGTCAGATCACATAAGCACCCAAGTGAAATTTAAGATAACAGGCAGACATTAAGACTAGATTTGGAAGTCTGATATTTTCTGGAAATTAGAGGATAGAAGGAAATCATGTCCACTCATTATTTTGTGCTGTATTTGAAATATTACTTATGATTGGTAAATACTATTATGTACTATTTAATAAATATTTATAGATTTGTTTTGGTGGCAACTTTTGTGCATTTAGCATCTTGTAAATGTGCTCATATAAAACTTTATATAAATAATGCATGAAGAAATCAACAGCATAAAGCTAGTAAGAAAACAAAGAAATTAGAGCACTACAGTACCAAATTTAAAGTGAATCTTTTATTGTGACATTGGGTACAATTAAGTTTGAAATGCCATAATTTATTAATTCTCCACTGAAACCAATTACATAGGCCAGGAATATGTGAAGATGTTAACAGCTCTTCTTCCTCAGTTATTTTATGAAGGATTAGATAGAAAACTCCAAACATACAAAAAGCCGATTCAAAGAAGTATCACATTTGCTACTGTTTATATTTCTACCTTCCAAAACCCATGTCAAAATGTAATCCCCAATAAGGCAGGATTGACAGTTGGAGCTCATGAGAAGTAATTGAGTCATAAGGTCTGCACCCTCATAAGGCGTTGGCACACTCATAAGTTAATGGATTAATACGTTATTGTGAAAATAAGATTGATGGCTTCGTAAGAAGAGGAAGAAAGACTTGAGCAAACATGCCCCCTCATCATAGGATGCCCTGTGCTACTTCGAGACCCTGCAGAGAGTTCCCATCCGCGGGAAGGCTCTCCCCAGATGTACATCCTTGCACTTGAACTTCCCAGTTCCAGAACTGTAAGAACTAATTATCCCACCCCTACGTCTCTCAAAAAATAAATTACCTATTTTCAAGTATTCTGTTGTAAGCAACAAAATCTAAGACACAATTAGAGCTGCTTTCCATTGGCAATAAAACTTTGAGAGAGGATTGCTAATCTGAAGAGAGCACTGGGGGATGGTTTTAACTTAATACCCAGTAGAGAAGTTTCTGTTTTTGTGTTTTAACTTTCATCAGTTAAAATGGGTAGAAAAAAAAGTTTATAATCATAGAAAATACTGAATATTGCATTTACTTTTTTAAAAAAGTTTATTTTTTTCTTTTTCACTTAATTCTTTTGTTATACATTTATTAAAATATAAATAAATTTTTGGTCCTTATTTAGTTAGTACCTTATTGAATTGTAAACTACATATCATCCTAATTCTTTTGTACTATCTGCCTAAATTATAAAATGCATATTTTGTTCTTTTTTTACCAAATATTTATTGAGCACCTACTTATTTACCAAGGACTCTTCTGTGTGTTAAAGATACATTGAGGAATAAGACTGAAAACATTCCTGAATCCATGAGACCTACAAATAAGCATAATTGTATAATTTTTAAAAGGTGGTAATTGTTATGGAAAAAATAAAGCAGGTAAGGACAAAGGGGATAGGGAATTTTAATTACAGTTGCCAATGTATGACTCATTGAAAAAGTGATTTGATTTATTTTTTGACGTGTAATGCTGCTTTGACAATAGATTCTAATGAATAAGCATTCAAACTGGAAAAATGCTAGTCTTCTGACTGTGATAATAATTGAATTATTTGGAGAAAAAAATCAGGTAAAGTTAGTGAGAAGTGGTCAGATTCTACATTTTTTTCTTAAAAAAAATAGAATCAAGATATTTTCCTTATAATTAAAGAAGATAAGAATCAAACGGTAGAATGAAGTCCCATTAATGAGAAGAGAAGAAAATCCGATAAATGAGTTTGTGCACAGTACAAGAAGTTCATATTAATGTTTAACTGAGTGTTACAGCTCCAAATGGGAACACTGAGTCCATTAGTTGTAGGTAAGAGTCTAGATTTTGCAAGCTAAATCAGAGATGGAGCTATAAATTGGGGATTTTCACAATATAAGTGGTCCGTAAATTAACATAATTGGGTGGAATTACTAAAATAATCTCATACAGAGATAAAAGAAGAGTTTCAGAGATTCAGCTTTAAACATTCCAATATTAAAAGGATAAAGAGAAGGCATACAAGTACCAGTACTAAATGAGTTGTAGGAGTGAGATGGAGAAAAAGGAAGGGAATATAATGCCTTCAAAATTACAAACGAAGTATATGAAAAAGAAGGAACTGCTTTGCCAGCTTAAAGGCTGCTGACAGGTCAAATACAATGAAAACTGATAGTTTGTCATTGGATTTAAGAATATGATAAGAGTATTTTAAAAGAATGGCGGTACAAGACCAGATCGTCTGTAAAAAGGGACAGAATTGACCGAATATGGATTCAGGGAGCACCCTTGAACAGTAGCAGGAAGCAAAGCAGAGTATATGCAGACAGGTGGAGAAATACACAGATGGAAGTTTCTGAAAGTTTTCTTCCAATTGCTTCAATTTTTTCAGTGAAATATGAAGCAAAATAATGAATTGAAAATGAAGATGGAACAAAAAAAATCCTAATTTTAGGTGCATACATTTCTGCTCAATCTTTTATTTTTCTTTAAATTCCTACATTTTGCAAAATTTTTCAAATAAGTTTTTTTTCCCATCCTCTATCACAGATCCTTCGCAAATAATTCTGGAAGTTCAATCTATTATTTCTTTATAAAATTAAATAAATTAATTAATAATTTATTCTTAATTTTAACTTTCACTTCAGAGAAAAACTGGCATCTGTTATTTTGTCTGTTAATCAAAATTTTCATTTATATTTTGTATAGTACCATTTCCAGGTCTAAAGCCTTTTCTATTCACAAACTACATGGGCTAATTAAACAGCGTTATTGAATAAAGAAATACCTATGTATTCATTAGATACCAAGACAGAAAACATTATTTAAGTAGGGAGCTAAAAAAAAAAATAGAATGTATATACATATATGTATATGTGTGTGAGAAAGAAAGAAAGAGGGAGAGAGAAAGAATTTAGAGGTGAGACTTTCATTGGGACAAGAGAAAATTGCCAGATTTAGTAATACTACCCCGACAATTACAAAACAGAAGAATTACAGTGAAGACAACACCTATACTAAAGCATTCTCTTAACTTACACAAGAGGTTTCAAAATAAATGAGCTTCTTTAGTCCTCAAAAGTACTCTGTTAGGTAGATACTATTTTTATTCCTGTTTTCCAGATGAAAACTCTAAAACTTTGGTAGCATATTACTTGTCCAAATTCACATAGCAAGTAAATAGTAAAACTAGAATTTAAAGCCAAACAGTGCTTTGTTGCAAACTTAATCACTATTATACTAAGTAATTCACCTACATGGGGTAGTAATATAGTTTTATTGGAAGGCTGAAGAACTACCAAAAAATTTAATGGAAAGTTATTTTTAATATATTAGATATTTTTGAAGACTCATTTTAGTACAATGACTTTTGTTTTCAAAAGCAGATATAAGCAAAAACTTAAACTATGCTTTAGCTACTGATGTGGAGGATTGATGATAATGTCAGTCTGTAAAGAACAATTCCACCAGCAAAACATTGAATAAAGTGTTTCTCCTTGCATGCTATGATGGTGTCATGCTGGCGAAAATAGAAAATTGATGTAAAAACAACGTCACTCTTTTAACTTGCTTAAAAAAACTTTTTATGAACATATTTATCCTATCTAAATAAAAGAAGTTTCTTATATCACTATGTAAAGACCTTTAAGGGTGTGTATTAGAATCATAATACCAATAATTGGCATTGACTAAATGCACATTATTAGTCTATACTTTCCTAAAGCACTTTACTTTTATAATGTCACTTAATTCTTGCATTAGCACTGTACATTTGGTGTTTTAATAGCTCCAGTTTACAGATGAAGAAACTGAGGAACAGAAAAGTTAAGTAATTAATCTAAATTGAATAGGTAATAAGTAAAGCAGTTAGATAAAACACTTGTTATCTTATTCAAAATAGATTTAAAACATACATTATTCTATACCAAATACTCTGGTGAAGAGCTTCTGGAAATAATAAAACCTGCATGTTGTGTAAGTTAGCATCAAAAACCGTTATTGACTCCATATTCAACTCTTAGAATTTTCTCTCCATCTCAAACCCTTGATCTGTGTTTGTTTCTTCAACTATTATTCTGCTTAACTGATGACTTTTTTAAAAAAATCCCTTTACTTCCAAAAATATATTCACTGAAGGCTTTACAAGGAATTTCCATTAAAATCTGAATCAATTTGTCCATTATTTTTATGCTTTCAGATTACATATTTGCTTCATTTCATTACTTAAAAAGATTAGTGACTGCTACATGCTCTTTAATTAGTACCAATTATACGATCAATTAAAAGATAGAAGTTATAGAAAAGAATAACTCTTACAAAACAGTTACTTTTCTTTACAGTTAGAAAGGTAAATTAACAATTGGAGAACATACTGTACTACATAAATTTTCATTGTGTATTTTTTGTATCCTGTTACTTAAATGTGTAGACAGTATTCAAAAAGTGTGCTTCAATCCATTCAGCTATGGAACCAAACTACATTTCTAGCCTTGAATTATTGTGCCCTTGGAAGAGACGGAACACTTTTGTTTTGCAAGGTAATCATTTAGGGAGAAACTGTGCTTTTCAACTATCATATTCTATAATCATGAATCATTTTATATTGAAAATCAATGAACTAATTATTTAGTGATTTATGTAGGACTGCTTGGAGATGACAAATAAACCAATCAAACATAATTGCAGGTAAATTACTTAAATCTAAATTTTAGATAGATGTATGACTTTACCATGAACATTTGAAATAGTCTATGTTCTTTATGTTCAGGTAGCTTTAACTGCCTCCATGACTATCTGCCTTATTACGAACAAAGACATGAAATGAAAAGCATCATAATTAAAATGCTTAACTATCCAAATGCTTTCAGCATTGTACTCAATGCATTGCTTTTTTTTCCTGTAAATTTGCTGAAAGAGAAGCTGGAATAATGGAATTAAATGAAGAACGGAAAAAATATCCAGTCTCAGCTTTAAGAAATCAATGAAACCACATTAAAATCAAGTAGTAATTTGTCAAAATATTTCTACATATTAATCGTTGGAAAGTTTTGCCAAGCACATGTAATCCTGAAAAAACTGCTTCAATTGGCACAATATACTCAGGATGAAATAACATAGCATATCATGACTATCTTTCAGGGCTATTTCTATGATATTTCAATCTAGACATTCCTTCAGAGAACACATGTAAATGCTACTATGCTTGTAATATTGCTGATTATAAGAGATACTTGTATTCAGAATAGAAACTATAAAAAATAGTATTAATAGCCTATAGAGATGCATATAGGGTATGTTTAAAGGAGTATGTTTAACAGATAAGAAGGTAATAAAGAAAAACTATATGATTTGAGAAAGATTTATGATTATCAAAATATAATTATAATATTAATTTAGATTGTAATCACAATTGGAAACACATATGAAATGAATTAATAGCAAAGTTACTTATTCAAAAAAACTAGTAAAATATTTTTAAATGGAGAACAATACATCATACATAAATAAATCAATATGTAAAAGTAGAATTAGAAAATTGTTTCTATAATACTTGGAATATTTTTGGAAACACAGGAATTACAGAATGTTAGATGTGGCATTATTATTTATATTGTGATTCACACATAATTACTATGTTTAAAAACAAAATTGTATTCCATATTTAGCTGCATTAACAAAGCTGTGATCATTCATTATCTACAAATAAACTGAATATATGAATAAGTGCCTTGATAAATACTTTCACACAGTGTTTTTTTCTTTTAGTTGATGTTTTTCATCTTAGTTTTTTGAAAAATATGTTATTTCAAATTGCTAATTTGTTTCATGAATGTGGTCTAGTATCTCTCTATCTGTATTTGATCTCTAATTTTCACCACAACCATATTTTATGTACTCCCATAGTTTTATTTAGAGACCTATAACCGGACTATGATTAATATTTTACATAATCTCTTCTCCTTAACTGTTTGAGACCCACAAATTTAAATTTTTTTATATGAATGTCTACTTTGTATATGCTTCCATGACAAGATATTGGATTCTGTACTGCTAACTCTGGGAGTTTTGTTTTGCGTTTGTGTATTACGATTTTCCAAAATGGTAAGGTTTAATAAAGTACTACTGAAGCAAATAATTGGAGCCATTTCTCCTCAGAGTTTGTATTCAAAGTAACTAAAATATATGAGTGCCCTCCTCTTTTGTTCACCTCAATAGTGTCTGTTGTCTAGTTTTACTCTCTAATAAAGTAAAGCATTACCTTTTCTTCCTAACGTCCAGTTTCCCTATATGGCTTGCCACTAAAAGCAGGTGTCAAGCATAACTTTAGTCTCTACATTTTCATGTGTGAATAAAGGGTATCAAACCTCTAAAATAACTGGTATTGTATTTCACTGTATGGTGAAAGTTAAGATCATATTAATTCATTATGTTAGGTTGAAGCATACGGAAAAGGTTCACCTTGATAGAGTAATTATATCTTATTCTAGAACAATAGCTGCCAGAACAGATAAAAAGAATATCAACACCTCAATTAGTAACCATATAACTGCCCATGGGTTAACCACAAGTCTTAAAGAAACAGAAAAAAAAAATTGAGAAAGTATATTTTGTATTTCAAAATCTCAAAATTATTCAAAAATTCTAAAGATATGTTCACTAGAAGAGATCTCTAGTAATAAGAGCAGAGAGTTCTACATTGAGTACCATTTATATCATCTCATTTGATTGTTCCAAAAATTACTCTAAAGTAGGATTAATTTTTAGAAATAGAAAGGTTAAGTGATTTATTTGAAGGCCCCACCTTAGAAAATGATTAAGCCTGGAGAAGAAACAAAATCCTCTAACTTAAAATCAAAATGCTGTGTCCAACTGTTAAATGCATGATGAGAAGAGTTGGGTGTAAGTTGCTTTTAAGTCCAAGTTTCTTTTATTTATACAATCAAATATTTTTCCTCTGTTCTTTTCTTCCTATGTAAAAACATAATTTAGCTTCTATGACAACTAGTCACAGTCTCTCTTGGATTTGTGCACTAACGTATATTCAGAGACACTAAAGATATCCCCAGTGCCACTGCATTTTCCCTAGATTCTGCCTTGGCACATAGTAGTTGCACAACAGATATTTATTTTGTGACTAAAAGAATGAACCTTCCATGACCCTGTTTGGGAGTAATTATTTCATCTACCAGCATCAATCCAAAGGTGGTTTATTAAAATGTTAAATGTGATATGAACATTTGTGACGAAAAAAGTTCCTCTTGAAGAGGTGCAACGTATGTGTGATACATACTATCTATAACATTTACATATCTATCTTCTTCAAGATAAATCTGTTAATTATAAAACGTGTGATATCTAAAGTTGTCTAAGGAGTTGGAATGTATAAGTTTCTAGAAGCTTAATCTTTTATTTAACATATACCCACAAGAAAGTAACATGACAATATTTCTAAATGACTTTTTGTGATCCTCAGACAGCGAGGCCAAAATTTAGTATTGTCTGTGAAATATCTTCAACAGCTTCCTGTTGGTACCTGCATATAAAACTCAGACGTCTTTTTGAGTGTCTCTTATTATGTTATCCTTTCGGTATGTGAAATAAACAAAATTAGGAGAGTATCCAAACTAATGTTTGATAGTAACCATGTGTTACTCTCAAGCTATAGCTCTTCTCTTCTTTTCACTAATTTTTCTATTGCTTCTCTACCTTCTGTTTCCATACCTCTTTAGTATTGAGTCAAACAGAAAATGAAACTATTATTAGTGTATCTGCTATTCTTCTAGGCCAGACTGCATGTGTCTGTGGGAGTTGGCAATGAAGGACTATAAAAGGGGCTTGGAAACAATTGTCAAAGAACAGAAATTTGTTGAATCTGCCTTCATTTAGGCATGCAGAATTTTGAACACATCCAGAAATTTCTCTAAAACAATGTTTGGAGTTATGGGGGATTGGTGGCATCTCTACTAGATATGGGTCCCAAACTTCAGATAATTCTATAGATCACTTCAAAAATGTTGTCTTTAACTCCTCTTTCTGGCCTCTTCCCTCTGTGGTGTCACACTGTAGTAATACTAAAAGCAGCAACTATTTTTGCCAACATCTCTGAATTGCCATTATTCCTATTGTCTACTCAAGGTAGTATGCATTTCTGATGATTGACAGCAAGAAGCCCATACTCTGCACCAAAAGAACACTGCCTCATTGTTGCACAAACCTCGTATTACCATGCTGGACAATCAAAACTCCCAATATGCAAACAAGATTTTTGGAAAGTGAAAATTGATGTATGTGTGTGCACATGTATATATGTGGAAATTTATGGAAATAATATAAGACATATTTCAACAGAGATGAGACAATTGGAGAATTACTTTTACATTTTTTATTGGTAAATAAAATATCCAACATGATTATTTAAATATTTACAGTTTGAGGTATCAATTGATTTAAGTATAGAAAGAACATTAGAAAAATGAATGGGGAGAGATTTTTCTTATAGTAGTTTACACAAATTATTAACTCAAAACAAATATAAAAGATTACATCTGTGTGCTGAAAGCAGGGGCAATCAATTGCAAACTAAGTTGTCATTTTAATTGAAAAATCAGTAAATATAAATTGAAATAGTACAATTTATTAAATTGTACTATTTACATTAATTACGCTAAATTGTACCGCTTACAAACTGGTAAGCAGAAGTAGGATTTAATTAAAAAGGTATAAAAAACTATACAGGAATTATCTTAGAAGTTTTGGAGAAATTTATGAGGGCTACAAAGTTTATTAATGTAGTAGTATAAGTGTTTTCACGTTGCTAAATTAAATTGAGAAATGTATTATTATTCATTCATATTTTTCTTCACATAGCTATATTGGTAATGTGTTTTTAGCATTCATTATTAAAAGTTATATCATGGGGTGGGGGTAATGGGGAGGGATAGCATTAGGAGATACACCTAATGTAAATGACGAGTTAATGGCTGCAGCACACCAACATGGCACATGTATACATATGTAACAAACCTGCATGTGGTGCACATGTACCCTAGAACTTAAAATATAATAATAAATAAATACATAAATAAGTAAATCCATAAATAAAATTTTATCAGCATAATAGCCAGCCTTCAAGATGGCCCTCAATGATCCCTACCTTCAGATATTCACACCCCATAATTCTCTCCCATGTTATATCAGAATTGTCTTGTGTGACCTGTAGAATATGGCAAAGTGATGGTATGTTACTCCTGAGGTTGTGTATTGTCTTAAATGCTCTCTCTGGGATCACTAGGTCTACGGGAAGCCAAATCATGAGTATCTCTATGGAAAGGCTCACGTGATGAAGAGCTGAGGTTTCCAAACAACAGACAGAAAGGAACTGAGATCTCCTGCCAACAGTCTTGTAAGTGAATCTGGAACATGAAGGAGCCAAGTCAAGTCTTCAGATGACTACAGCCTCTGCCTATGTCTTCACTGCAATTTCATGAGCCCCTGAGTCAAAATTAACCAGCTAAGATATAGCCAGGTTCCTGATATTTGGAAACAGTGTGATAAAATACATATTTGTTGTTTTGTGCTGCTCAGTTTGAGGATAAGTTTGTATCTCCAAATAAATGATACAAAAAGAAAAATAATTGTAGTAATGTGAGGAAGAAAAGGGATAAAAGAAAAAAGGAAAATATAAAGTACATAATCTTATAGTTCATATCATACGTGAATGCACAAATATATCCCAATTTTCCTGAACTAGTCAGTATGAATTGAAGGAAAGAATAGTACAACTTCTTAAAAAATAAATAATATTCATCAATCATTACCCAAGCACTAAAACATTTCTGAATGGCACATATCTGACTCTGATCTCCTCTTGCATCCTGTACAAATATCGTCCTTATAACTTCATGTTGTTTGTTATGCTTACACATAATTTTATCACTCTATATAGTGATTAATATATGTGTGTATACAGAAGTTCATATTGATATATTATTCCATTGGTTCTGGAATTGTATAAAACAAGTATCATACTCTGTGTAGTTTTCCTGGATTTGATCTTTTCATTCAAAATTATGTTTTTATGATCCATCCATGTTATTATATGTATCATAATATTTGTTTACCCTTTTAAATAGTATTCTATAATGCTATAGACTGAATGTTTATGTCCCCCCAAAGTTCATATGTTAAGGCCTAATTCCCAAGGTGATGGTGCTTGGAAGTGGGACTTTCAGAGAGAGAGAGAGAGAGAGAGAGAGAGAGAGAGAGAGAGAGTGAGTTAAGTTGTGAGCATAGAGTCCTCATGAATGGAATCAGTACCCTTAAAAGAAAAGAGACTACAGTTATCTCTTTGTGTGTGTTTTTGTCTCTTTCCCTCTCTTCAGGCCATGTAAGAATACAATGAGATGACAATTGTCTCCAGACACAGGATCTGCCAGTGTTTCAAAGCTGGAATTGCCAGCTTCTAAAATTTTGAGAAATAAATATTGGTCTTTTAAGTCTCCCGGTCTATGTTATTCTTACTCTAGCAGCCCATAGTTACTAAGATACATTGTGTGAAGACACCAACATTTTATTTATCCATTTTTGTTATCAGGGGACATCGGGTTTGATTCTAGGTTTTGTTGTTAAAATCAACACTGCTATGAACATTCTTATACGTGCCTTTTGGTTGACTTCTGAAACATTTTGTCATGCATATGAACATAGAGTAATTTTTAGGTCATAGCATATGGGGTGCTCAACTTTAGAAGACAATGCTGAATTTTGTACCAGAAAGTTGTGTCAGTTGGCACTTTCATTGCGAAAAATAGGAGAGGTCAGTGGTGCAATACTCCTCAAGTATTTGATGTTATCTGATTTTTTTTTTTTTCTTCCTTTCTTTTTTTTTTTTTTTTTTTTTGCTACTCGAAGGAGTGTAAAATGAAATTTCACTGTGGTCAAACATTGCTCTCATTAATCATGAAAGGGATGAGATTGAGGATCTCTTTTTACGGTGATCTTTTCTTTCCTGCTGGGGAATGACTACATATATTTGCTAATTTTTCTATAGGGCTACATGGTAGATTGTTTTAGAAATGATCCCAGTCATTTGTTCCATCCCAAAGGTCTGATATCAATTCTACCCTCAAGAGTTAGGGTCTGTAATTCCTCCCATTGACTTTGAACTGGCCCTTGACTTGATTTGACAAATGGAATGAGACAGAAGCAATGCTGTGTGACTTTGGAGCCCAGACTTAGAAAGCTCTTGGTACTTCTGTTTTGACTTTTCCAAAGCCTGAGCCGTCAGTTAAAGAAGTGTGACTAACAAGCTAGATGAAGAAGTCACATGGAGATAAGACCTGAAAGATGTGACCACATGTTCTCATTTATAAGTGAGCTAAATAATAACAACTTATTGACAAAAAAAAAAAAAAGGAAACAACAGGCATAGGGGCCTACTTGAGCAGGAGGGTGGCGGGTGGAGGAGCAGAAAAGGTAACTGTTGGGTACTGAGCTTAATACCTGAATGATGAAATAATGTGTGCAACAATCCCTGCGACATGTGTTTGCCCATTTATAAAAACCTTCACATGTACCCTCAAACATAAAATAAAAGTTAAAAAAAATAAATAAATAAAGAGTCCCTGCCGGTTCTCAAGCATTTCGCTACTCCAGAGCAGTTGCTAGAAATATCTGAGTCATATCATCTTGGATTTTTCGGTCCTTGTCTGTCTGTCACATCGATACAACGGAGCCCTGAGACAAGCTATTTCCATTGAGCATTGCCTAAATTACAGAACAATTTTAAAAAAATGATTCCCGGCTGGGCACGGTGGCTCACGCCTCTAATCCCAGCACTTTGCGAGGCCGAGACGGGCGGATCACGAGGTCAGGAGACCCAGACCATCCTGGCTAAAACGGTGAAGCCCCGTCTCTGCTAAAAATACAAAAAATTATCTGGGCGTGGTGGCCGGCACCTGTAGTCCCAGCTACTCCGCAGGCTGAGGGATGATGGCATGAACTTGGGAGGCAGAGCTTTCAGTGAGCCTAGATAGCGCCACTACACTCCAGCCTGGGCGACAAAGTGAGACTCCGTCTCAATAAATACATACATACATACATACATATAAAATAAAATAAAATAAAATGGTTCCTGCTTCAATCCAATAAATGGTGGGGTGGTTTGTTATACAGCAACAGACTATTAAAACATTATTTTCTTATTATATATTCTTTATATTTTTCATTCCAGTGTTTGAGTTATATGAGCTACAAATATTTTCCTCATTTTATAGCTTGATTTTTAGCTTTTTAACCTATCTTTAGATGAATAGAAGTTTTTGAACTTAATATATCCACATTTAAAATGCTCATGCTTTAATAGTGAACACTTCTGCAAATTTTCAAAAATATACGACTTCTGAATATCAAAAATATATTCATCTGTATTTTCTTTCAAACATTTTAAAGCTTTGTCTGTGGTGTTTCAAGTTTTAAGCCATCTGGGTTTCAATTATGTATGTGTTTTGATGGAGGAATTCAATTTCATTTTTCTTTCCATATGGATAACAAATTTTTGCTGCTCATTTCGCCACCTCAGCCCTAAATCAAAGTGGCATATTTGTGTGGATCTATTTTTGGGTTCACAATTTTGTTCTATATGTCAGTTTGCCTAACTTTGTACACTTTTTACACTGTCTGAATTACTATAACTTAAAATAAACCTTGGGATTTAGCAAAGACATTTCTTCCACATTTTTCTTCTTGAGAGAGGGTTAAACTATTTATAGTCATTTGCTACTTTATGTAAATTTTAGAGTCATTGAATCTGTAGATAAGCTTGGATCTGTAGAAAAGGAATGATATATTATGATATTTATTCATTCTACCTATTGATATTGGATATATCTCATTATTTTAGAGTTTTAACTTTTTTAGTTAAATGATATAATTTTCTGTGCACACGTCTTGCACATGTATTATGGTAATTTCTTTTTTTGTTGTTGTGTTTGGAGATGGAGTGAGTTTTGATCTTGTTGCCCGGGCTGGAGTGCAATATTGCAATCTCAGCTCACCGCAACTTCTACCTCCTGGGTTCAAGCAATTATCCTGCCTCAGCCTCCAGAGTAGCTGGGATTACAGGCATGCACCACCATGCCAGGCTATTACAGTAATGTACAGATGCTTTAATTTGCTTATTGATCAATTTGCTTATTATTCTTGCTTCAGTCCACAGTATTATTTATCTTGTTATTGCTAATACTGATATGTCTGTAGCATCTTTCTCCCAATCCTACTTTTAAACAATCATGTCAATGGCAAGTGATGACTACTTACTGTCTTTATAATCCTCATGCTTGTATATTTTTCTTTGTTCTAGCCATTTGCCTCCTACAATGTTGAATATACATAGTGATAATGGGCCTGCCCCTGATTATGAAGGAGATACCTCTCTCAATACTCAGTCAGAGTTATGTTTATTGAAAATATTTTTACTTTGTGTTTATTAGGTTAAATAATTTTTGGCATATTCCAAATATCCTAAGGATTTCTGTCTAAGCATTTTTAAAAGTAATAAGCATCAAATTATGTATTTTTTTAACAGAGTGAGACAATTCTTTTTTCCCGTAATTCAGCAATTGACTTAACCATCTATTGATTTTTTTATTGTAACAGTCATTTTTTATTTCTAGATGCTTCCATTTCAGTTTAATTTCCAAGTGTTTTTCTCACATTTCTCTTGTGGAATGCTTTATTTACAAACTGCATAAATTGTTTATTTAGACATTTTATATGTAGGTAGATATTCTGTATTCTGTGATTGACACTCACAGTATAAGTAATCCACAGGATTAAAATCAGTTGCATATTCTTTCTTCAGAACTTCACTAAATATTGATGGGATTCTTGAGTGTTTAATAATCCCTGACCGTGATTTATTGCTTCATCTAATTGTATATTGGTTCTAGGTTCTGTATTGAAGCATTTCTCCAGAGATGTTTGCTTCAAATACTGACTCTTAAGTAGTTATCTCAGGTCCAGGTTTTTTTACCATGCTGTTTTTCCTAAGTTTAGTAGCCCCAATCAAATTATCAGATATGCTGCTTGGAGCAGCCACACTCTTCCTGGCTGCTCATTGGTCCTAAAGGCTTTCTATGGCTGTCTGCACCTTCATTACTCAGGCCTGAACCCCAAAGTATTTTTTCTTTCCTGACTACCTTGTCACTATTTGTACTACCCTAGGGTCTGTGATGCTTCCAACCCAGATCACTTTTGTATAATTGGAGACATTCTTTAATTTTATACTTTAAATAGATTTATAAAGGCTGATGAGTTTTCTTAATTAAAGAGAATTGAATGGACAGTATTTATGCGAAGAACTGCCAGTATAGTCTGAGAATACATAGTTATAGCAAGTTGTTATGTATCTTATATTTAAAACTTGAAAGAAGACTTTTCTTCCCCCCACTAATGCTGTAAGGCCAGTGAGGGCAATCAAGGGGTCAAGAGGACTCAGGCCTTAGTAGTTACTTCATGGATCTTAGCTGACAGAAGCTCCATTGTGATAAATGCATATGCAGTTTTGAAGGTAGGGAGAAAAAGAAAAGATGGTTGACCACACAATTATATTAACATTTTGTCTAGAAGTACTATGTAACATTTCAACTCACATTTGATTGACCATAGAAAATCACATAGGGATAGTTTAGTTAAAGTAGGTGGAATGTTTCTCCTTTATGAATGATAATGCTATATATTTGTGAATAGTTCTAATTGGTAGAATCTTCTTCCCTTCTATTATAAAAACTTGTTTCTCACTCAGGTGTAATATGCTTACGCCTCCCAAAGTAGGCACCCCAAAAGTCTAGCACAATAACCATCATGCCCTATGTTTAGGCCTTTATTATAAACTTAGACCTGGTCTCAGCCTCAAGATATATGTACCAAGAAGACAAGTAATATATTCTCCACAAATTCACGAAAGGAGGCAGTGTAGGGACAGATGGAAGGTTTGGAACCATATAGCAGCCCCTTTTCATAGTACTATTGAAATAACACAAGAAAAATATTGGGAGGAGTTTCTAAATCTCACCTCCTGGGAATAGAGAATGTTTTCAGATTAGGCTAAGATTTTGCTCCCAGAGAGTAGTTTCTCAGTTCATTGTCTACATCAGCCTGTCATCATCGAGTTTCTTTGTTTTCTTTTTAATTATCTTATGTCATCTTCTTGCAGGCTGAGAAGTCTTCTCAAGCCTTTTCCTGCACATAGAAGAGAGAGGAGTAATGGGAGGGCTTCAAGTACTGAACAATGGCTTCTTTTAATTTATGATTATAATTTCTCATTTAGCAGTACAACTGATTCAGGGACTTGATGGGCTGCTTTTTTATTTGACTCCCCTTCATTGCATGTGCTAAAAAGCACAACCACAATTCTTTGGAGACATGACTAAGTATGATGGACTGAATGTATCCCTCAAACTTGTTTCTCACTCAGGTATAATATGCTTACGCCTCCCAAAGTAGGCACCCAAAAGTCTAGCACAATAACCATCATGCCCTATGTTTAGGCCTTTATTATAATCTTAGACCTGGTCTCAGCCTTAAGATATATATACCAAGAAGACAAGTAATATATTCTCCACAAATTCACGAAAGGAGGCAGTTTTGGGGCAGATGGAAGATTTGGAACCATATAGCAGCCTCTTTTCATAGTACTATTGAAATAACACAAGAAAAATATTGGGAGGAGTTTCTAAATCTCACCTCCTGGGAATGGAGAATGTTTTCAAATTAGGCTAAGATTTTGCTCCCAGAGAGTAGTTTCTCAGTTCATTGTCTACATCAGCCTGTCATCATCGAGTTTCTTTGTTTTCTTTTTAATTATCTTATGTCATCTTCTTGCAGGCTGAGAAGTCTTCTCAAGCCTTTTCCTGCACATAGAAGAGAAAGGAGTAATGGGAGGGCTTCAAGTACTGAACAATGGCTTCTTTTAATTTATGATTATAATTTCTCATTTAGCAGTGCAACTGATTCAGGGACTTGATGGGCTACTTTTTTATTTGACTCCCCTTCATTGCATGTGCTAAAAAGCACAACCACAATTCTTTGGAGACATGACTAAGTATGATGGAATGAATGTGTCCCTCCCCTAACGTGTATCTGTTGAGATCCTAAACTTCAACATCATTGTATTTGGAAGTGGGTCCTTTGGAAGGTAATTAGGTTATGAGGTTGGAGCACTCATGAATGGGATTAGCATCCTTATAAGAGACACCAAGGAGGGCTTTTGCCCTCTTTTGGCCATGTAAGGATCTAATGAGAAACAAGAGTCTGAAACAAAAAAGAGAAACAAAGAAGAGGACCCTCACATGAACCCAACCTTGTCAGCATCTTTATATCTGACTTCCAGCCTCTAGAGCTGTGAGAAGTAAATTTTTGTTGCTTAAAAGCCACCCATGTATAACACTTGGTTGCTAAAGTCCAAACTAAGATACTGAGTAACCAAGTTTTGCATAAGATAAGCATATCAGTTCTCCACAGAAAATAAATGCTTTATTGAAGTTGCCTCTTTCCAACTTCTAAATCTCTAGTGTCTGTTTTCATGATTTCTAATAATTTTTCTGAACTCATTTCCTTATAGTATCTTGTCTAATGCAGCCAACAGTTCACTACCTTTGCTCTTAAGTTTCCTTTTCCAACCTTTGCACTCAGCAGGTCATTTGTTTTGGTAAATAAAATCTTAATAGTATGCATCTATACCCATTTGTTTATATATTGTCTCTAGCTATTTTCCTGCTAAGACAGCAGCATTGAGTAGTTAAAATAGAGAACATACGGCCCAAGAAGCCTAGAATATTTACCATCTGCCTCTTAATAAAAATATTTGCCAACTCTTGATCTAGAGTCAAAAGTTTATTGTATGCAAGCGCTTTACCAAATTTTTGCTACTACATAACATAAATAGATCCAATAGCACCTAACTCTAATATAAACTTCCAACCTCCAGTAACATTTATCTCACAGTATCCTTACTTGCTTCAAAGGCTATGCCATATATTTGATGCTATTCATGAACCTCTTTTGGTTCCATTTTACCGTCATTTGGAAGATGTTGGTGATATAATGGAAATAGCCAATCTCAAACGTTGTAGCAACTTAAAACATTGAAGTTTATACTTCTCTTATGCTACATGACACGTAGGGGTTGTCCTGAGGACTCTCCTCATTGTATTTACTTAGAGACACAGTCAAATGAAGGTTCATCTTGGTATTATACGCATTCAGGATAAGAGTGCAGAGATGACAAAGAGTGACTGAAGTGAGACATAAGTTGGCTTTTATTGATAAAATTACTCCAAGATATGACACTCTACCTTCTTTTCATATTTCACTTATCAGAGGAAATCTATGTCCACATCTGAGTAAAAATGTTTGAGTATTATGATCCTATTATATGCCTGAATAAAAATGTTCAACTTGAGAGATGATATTTTAGGATTACCACAACCAGGTAGTAGAATGCAGTGTAGTAACAACGTTTTTGCTAAGTGCTATCTAGGAATAGACTTGTATATTAAAAAAGGGTCATGATGTTATATGGAATTCTCAATCAGAATCACAAAAAGGCATTAAAATGTGTAGTAAAGTAGGAAGAAAGAACAAGAGCAGCAAATAAAATATAGTAACAAATATGGTAGGTATTAATCCAACAATATCAGTAATTACTTTAAATTTCAATGGCCCAAATACAAAAATTAAAATATGGAGGTTGTTAATGTATTTTTAAAAACCGAACTATATTTTGTCTACAAGAAACCCATTTTAAATACAAAGAGACATAGAGATCAAAAGTTAGGGAATATAGAAAGATATATTATGCTAACACAAATCAAAAGAAAGCATGAGTAGTTTTATTAACTTTAGATAGAGCAGAATTCAGAGCAAGATGAGTTCTTAGCAATAAAGAGAGGCATTACATAGTTGTAAAAGGGTCAATACTACAGGGAGACATAACAATCTTTAATGTGTTTTGACCTAAAGGCAGATCACCAAAGTACATGATGACAAAATTGATACAACTGGCAAAAGAAAAAGTTGAATCCACTATTTAGTAGGAGACTTTAGTATCTATTCAGGAGAAAGATAAAATGCTAACAATCAGAAAATCAGTAAGGGCATAATTGAACTCAGCACTACCATCAATCAACTGGATATGATTGAAATCTACAGACTACACCACCCAACAACAGCAGGCTACACATTTTTCTCAAGCTCACATGGAACATTCACCCAGATAGACCATAGTCTAGGCCATAAGACACACCTTAAACAATATCAAACAATGAACATCAGACAGTGCTTTCATATTACAATGGAATTGGAATAGAGATCAATAACATAAAAGGTAGCTAGGAAATTACAAGACACTTAAAGATTAAATGACATGCCTCAATAAAACATGGATCAAAAAAGGCAATTACTTTATTTCTTTTCTTTTTTTTCCTTTTTTTTTTGAGATGGAGTCTCGATCTGTTGCCCTGGCTGGAGTGCTGTGGTGTGATCTCGGCTCACTGCAACCTCCGACTCCTGTGTTCAAGCGATTCTCCTGCTTCAGCCTTCTTAGTAGCTGGGATTACAGGCACATGCCACCATGCCCAGCTGATTTTTTGTATTTTTAGTAGAGATGAGATGTCATCATGTTGGTTATTCTGGGCTCAAATTCCTGACCTCATGATCCTCCTGCCTCAGCCTCCCAAACTGCTGGAATTACAGGTGTGAGCCACTGCACCCAGCCTAAAAAAGAAAAATTCCTAAAATATTTAAGATACCTCAAAATGAATTTCTGAAATATTTAACTAAATAGATATAAAAATATAATTTTTGAAATTTGTGGGATATAATAAAAGCAGTGCTTACAGTGAAATTTATAACATTGGATGTATATATTAGAAAATAAGAAAGATCTAAAAACAACCATTTAAACTTCTGCTTTAAGAAACTAGAAAAAGTAAGCTAAATTACATCTGAAATGAGGAAAGGAAAATAAATAAACAAGGAAAATAAATAAACTAGCATGAGAAAAAAAGACAGAAATTGCTAATATCAGAAATGAATGATGGGACATCACTACAGATCTTAAAGACATTCAATGGATAATACAGGAATTTATGTACAATTCTATGCCCACAAATTTGATAACCTAGAAAAATAGACTAACTTCTTGAAATACACAATCTGCCAAAATTCACAGAAAAAAAGAAATAGATAATTTGAATAGATCTTTATTATTAAAGAAATTCCATGAGTAATTAGTAACCTTCCAAAAGAGAATGTACTTTGTCCAAATAGTTTCACTGGTTAATTGTACCACAAATTAAAAAATAATAAATAATAACACTTTTATACAAACTCCTTCAGGAAATAGAAGCAGAGGAATATTTTCTAACTCATTCTATGAGGCCAGCATTATGAAAAAGCAAAACCAGACAAAACCATTATAAGAAAGTTAAACTATAAACCAATGTTTCTAAGGAACATAGATGCAAAACTTTACAGCAAAATATTAGCAAATCAAATTTAACAATGTATAAAAAGTTACAATGACAATCAAATAAGATTTATCTCAGCTATGCAAGGTTTATTTAACACTTGAATATCAATTAATGCAATTCATCATATCAGCAGGCTAAATAATAAAAATTACAGGCTCATATTAAAAATGCAAAATAGTTGGCCGGGTGCTGTGGCTCATGCCTGTAATCCCAGCACTTTGGGAGGCCGAGGCAGGTGGATCACGAGCTCAGGAGATCGAGACCATCCTGGCTAAAACGGTGAAACCCCGACTCTACTAAAAAGCAAAAAATTAGCCGGATGTGGTGGCGGGTGCCTGTAGTCCCAGCTACTAGGGAGGCTGCACTCCAGCCTGGGCAACAGAGTGAGACTCCGTCTCAAAAAAAAAAAAAAAAATGCAAGATAGCAATTTAGAAAATCTAACAACCATTTTAAACAAAAACTTTCAGCAAACCAGAAAGTGAAGGATATGTACTCAACTTGATAAATATCATCTAAAAAAAGTTCTAACATCATACTCAAAGGTGAGAAATTAGAAGCTTTCTTGCTGAGATGGGACCAAGAAAGGATGTGCCCACTCATCACTGCTTTTTAATATTATACTGAAAGTCCTAGTTAATGTAATAATAATACAGGAAGTGGAAATAAATTATTTAGCCAGATAGGGCAAAAACGTCCTCAGCAGAATTTCTTTACTACCAAAAGGCATCCCCCAAAATCATTTCTTTTCTTCCAAGGAGCAGCCTGAAAAATTGAGCTGCAAACATAGATAAGGAAGCTGGAGCTTGCACGTGGGAATGCCAGCATCTGTGCCAATAGAAAAGGTTAAATCAAATTAGAGGAAATCAGTGGGGGCCAGCCATGCCCAACGTGGAGGCTCCATCTTCACTTTTTTGTTACCACATGTACAGTAAGAAAGAAATGGGCAAAAACAGGGTGCAGCTAGAACAGAAAATCCACCTGCATAATAAAAGATGAGCTTGAAGGCTACCAGGGATTCATGCCCTATGCAAATGGCACACCTGGTCCAGCCAGTTTTTTGCACCTTGTATAATCAGGCACCACCTCCTCATCAGCTCATGTATAAAACGCCCTGCATTTCACGGCGGATCCAGCAACCTATTTTTCTGGGACCCCTCTCTGTAGCAGAGAGCTAGTCTCTTCTGTTTCCTATTAAACTTCTACTCCTCATCTCACTCTTGTGTGTCCATGTCCTTGATCTTCATGGCCATGAGAAAATGAACCTCAGGTATCATCCCAGACAATGACGCTATTACAATACAACAGGGAAAGGAAATAAAAGGAATGCAAATTGGGATGAAACAATAGATTTGTCTTTTTTCTTTGATGACATGATCATATATATGAAAAATCTGAAAGCATCAGCACAAAACCTCTTAGATTAATAAGTAATTATACTGTTTGTAGAATGAAACGATAATATGCAAATATCAATAACTTTCCTATATACCAACAATAATGAAGTAGAATATTAAGTTAAAAATACATCATCATTTATATTAATACTTCAAAAATGAAATATATTTACATAAGTCTAGTAATATGTGTACAAGACCTGTATGAAGAAAACTACACAACTCTGATGAAAAAAAAAATCAAAGAAGAACTGAATTAATAGATTGTTTATCAATAGAGGGAGCCAATATTTGGTCAGTTCTTTCTAACAGATGTATCAATCCAACACAATCCCAATCAAAATTCCACCAACTTATTTTGTGGATGTTAAAAGATTGATTGATTCTAATGTTTTTATGGAGAAGCAAATTACCCAGAAAAGTCAATTCAATATTGAAGGAAAATAACAAAGCCATAGGACTACTACCCTAATTCAAGACTTACTATAAAACACAATAATTAAGATAGTGAACTGTTGGCAAAAGAATAAACAAATACATAAATGATACAGAGTAAAAAGTCTAGAAATATACCCACATAAATTTGACATCTTTGACAAAGAATGGCAATACACTGAAGACAAGATAATCTTATCAACAAATTTTGCTAGAACTGGACATCTACATGCAACAAAAGTAAAGTGAAGCCAGACACAGATCTTAAGCCCTTCACAAATATTAACTTTAAATGCATCATAGGCCTATACATAAGCCAAAAAAAATATAAAACACCTAGAAGATAGTATAGAAGAAAACCTAGATGACCCTAGGTATGGCAATTACTTTAGATATAACACCAAACAAATTATCTATGAAAGAAATTTTATTGATAACTTATACTTCATTAAAATTAGAAACTTCTGCTCTGTGAAAGAAAATAACAAGATAATGAAAAGACAGGCCACAGACTGGGGGAGAGGATTTGCAAAATACATATCTGATTAAAAAAAATGCTTTCCAAAATAAAAAAAGTTCTTAAAACTTTACAATAAGAAAATTAACAATCCCATTAAAATATGTCCAAAACCTTTAGTAGATACTGCTTGAGGAAGATATGCACACAATAAACAACAAACTGACTATTGGGTACTATCCTTATTACCTGGTTGACTAAATAATCTGTATACAAAACCTCTGCAGCACAAAATGTATCTATATAACAAATCTGTATGTGTACTCCTGAACCTAAAGTAAGTTTTTTTTTTTAAAGTTGTTCAACAATATACGTAATTAGGTAATTACAAGTTTAAATAATAATGAGATACTGCTCTATACTTATTAGAACGGTCTAAACCTAAAAAATAAACTAATTAAAAAAAAAAAAAGACAACACCAAATGCTGGCTAGGATGTGGAGCAACAGAAGCTCTCATTCATTGCTGATGGAAATGCAAAGTGGACACTTTGAAAGACAATTTGGCAATTTTTTCCAAAACTAAACATACTTCTACCATATGATCTAGCAAATGCACTTCTTGGTATTTACCCAAAGAAGTTGATAATTATGTCTACACAAAAACCTGCACACATATGTGCATAGCAAATTTAATTATAATTGCTAAAACTTGGAAGCAACTGAAATGCTCTTCAGTGGGTGAATGGATAAACAAACTGTGGTTCATGTAGTCACTGGAATATTTTTTAGTGCTTAAAAACGTATTATCAAGCCATGAAAACACATGGAGGGACTTTAAATTTATATTACTGTATGATAGAAGACAATCTGGAAAGGCTGCATTTGTACAATTTCAATTACGTGACATTCTGGAAAAGGCAAAACTATGGAAATAGTAAACAGATCAGTGACTGCCAGGGATTAAAGAAAATAATGAGATGAATAGGCAAAGCACTATTTTTAGGCAGTGAAACTATTCTATATGATACTGAAATGGTGGATACGTGTCATTCAATGTACATTTCTCCAAATGCCAATCACATTCCTATATACCAACAATTAAAAAGTGGAATTTTAAGCCAAAAACGCACTACTATTTATATTAACATCCCCCAAATGAAATGCATTGATATAAATCTAACAAAATATATACAAAAGCTCTGTATGGAAAACTCATAGAGCTGTATTGCACAACACCAAAAGGGAATCCTAATGTAAACTATAAACTCTGGATCATAATATTGTCTCAATGTAGGTTCAAAGATTGTAATAAACATATCCTTTCATTGCAGGATGTTGATAGCGGGGAAAGTTGTGTGTGGGGGAAGAGGGGTGGTCAAAAACTCACTGCACTTTTTGCTCAATTTTTGGCTGTGAATCTAAAACTACTCTAAAAACACGGTTTATTCATTTTTAAAAAGATTTTTAAAAAGGCAGACACAAACATATGTACATATATGATAAGTATAATAAAACGTAAATATTGACTCCAGATGTTCTAATAAATGTTATTTTTTATTAGCCACTGTCATTTATGGGTGATGGGATACAGGGAAAGTATCACTAGAACTAGAATTGACAATATAATCCAAAATAGAATTAATTTAAATCCGGATTACTACTGAGGTTAGAGAAAACATCCTACTGAATTTAAAGTTTACTATTGTGTAAATTATTAAACAACAGGAGTACTTTTACTTAAGATAGAAACAAAATAAAATTGTGTTTCTTCAATGTTCTTTATAAAAGAATGAATATTTCACTACAAACTTTTTTGTTTTTTTCCCATTTTATTTTAGGTTCAGGAATCTATGAGCAAGTTTGTTATATAGGTGAATTGTTGTGTCAGGGGGGTTTGTGGATTTTTTTTTTTTTTTTTTAAATACAGAGTCTCACTCTGTTCCTCAGGCTGGAGTGCAGTGGCGGGATCTTGGCTCATTGCAAGCTCCACTCACCGGGTTCATGCCACTCTCCTGCCTCAGCCTCCTTAGTAGCTGGGAATACAGGTGCCCACCACCACGCCCGGTTAATTTTTTGTATATTTAGTAGAGATGGGGTTTTGCCGTGTTAGCCAGAATGGTCCTGATCTCCTGACCTGTGATCCTCCCGCCTTGGCCTCCCGAAGTGCTGGGATTACAGGCATTTTACAGATTTTTTTTTTTTTTTTTTATCATCCAGGTAATAAGCATAGTAGCCAACAGGTAGTTTTTTACCATTTCCCTCCTTCCATCTTCCCCCCTCAAGTAGGCCTCAGTGTCAATTGTTTCTTTTTTTGAGTTCATGCATTCAATATTTAGCTCACATAATGTAAATGACGAGTTGATGGGTGCAGCACACCAACATGACACATGTATACACATGTAACAAACCTGCACATTGTGCACTTATACCCTAGAACTTAAAGTATAAAAAAAATGTGGTATTTGGTCTTCCTTTCCTGCATTAATCTGCTTAGGATAATGACCTCCATTTCCTTCCATGTTGCTGCAAAGGACATGATCTTGTCCTTTTTTGTGGCTGTGTAGTATTCCATGTTGTTTATGTATAGACTTTATCCAGTCTACTGTTGATAGGCTTTAGGTTGGTTCTAGGTCTTTGCTATTTTAAATAGTGCTGCGATGAACACATAAGTGTGTGTGTGTCTTTAGGACAGAACTATATATATATATATATATATACAGAGAGAGAGAGAGAGTTTTAATTTTTGAGACAGTGTCTCACTTTGTCACTCAATGTAGCTTGTAGTGGCGCAATCTCAACTCACTGCAGTCTCAACCTCCTGGGCTTGAGTGATCCTCCTGCCTCAGCCCCCCAAGTAGCTGGGACTACAGGACAGGCACATGTCACAATGCCTGGTTAATTTTTGTATTTTTTGTAGAGATGGGATTTTGCCATGTTGCGCAAGTTGGTCTCAAACTCCTGAGTTCAAGGGATCCTCCCACCGCAGCCTCTCAAAGTGCTAGGATTCCAGGTGTGAGCCACCCTGCCTGACCAATTTATATTCCTTTGGGCATATACACAATAATGGGATTGCTGGGTCAAATGGTAATTCCGTTTTAAGTTTTTGAGAAATCACATCTGTTTTGTTTTTGATTTTTTAACTTTTTGAACAATAGCCATTCTGTGTAGCAGGAGATGAGATGATTATCTCATTGTGATTTTGATTGACGTTTCTCTAGTGATTAGAGGTATTGAGCTTTTATCATACCTTTGTTGGCCTTATGCATGTCTTCTTTGAAAAGTGTCTGTTCAAGTCCTTTGCTCACTTTTTAATGGGGCAGTTTCTTTTTTGCTTGAACATTTGTTTATGTTCATGGAGGTGCTGGAAAATAGGCCTTTGTCAGAGGCATAGGTTACAAATACTTTCTCCCATTCTGTAGGTTGTCTGTTTATCCTACTGATAGGGTTATTTTCTTTTTATCTTTCCTTGTCTTTATTTTCCTTTGGCTGTGTGTAAGGTAAAGAGCTTAATTAGGTCCAATTTGTCAATATTTGTTTTGTTGCATTTGCTTTGGTGTCTTCTTCATGAAATCTTTGCCAGGGTTGATGTCCAGAATGGTATTTCCTAGTTGATCTTCCAGGATTTGTATAGTTTTAGGTTTTACATTTAAGTCTTTAATCCATCTTCTATTGACTTTTGTATATGGTGTAAGGAAAGGTTCTAGTTTCAGTCTTCTGCATGTGGCTGGCCAGTTATCCCAGCCTCATTTACTGAATAGAGATTTATTTCCTCATTGCTTGTTTTTGTTGACTTTGTCAAAGAACAGATGTTTGCACATATGTGGTTTTATTTCTGGACTCTCTATTTTCTTCCATTTGTCTATGTGTCTCCTTTTGTACCTGTACCATGCTGTTTTGATTACTGTAGACTTGTAGTATAGTTTGAAGTCAGGTAATGTGATTCCTCTATCTTTGTTTTTTGCTTAAGATTGCCCTGGCTATTTAGGCTTTTTTTGCTTGTTTCCATGTGAAATTTAAAATAGTTGTTTTCTAATTCTGTAAAGAATGTTATTGGTAATTTGATAGAAATAGCATTGAATCTGTGTACTGCTTTGTGCCGTATGGTATTTTAGCAATGTTGAGTCTTCCTCTCCATGGGCATGGAACGTTTTTCTATTTGTTTGTATCATCTCTAACTCATTCTATGAGGCCAGCATCATCCTGATACCAAAATCTGGCAGAGACACAACAAAAAAATAAAATAAAACTTCAGGTCAATAGCCTTGATGAACATAGATGCAAAAATCCTCAACAAAATGCTAGTAAACTGAATCCAGCAGCATATCACAAAGCTACACCACCACAATCATGTATGCTGTATTCCTGGGAGGCAAGGTTGGTTCAACATACCTAAATCAATAAATGTGATTCACCACATAAACAGAACTAGAAACAAAAATGACATGATCATCTCAATAGATGCAGAAAAGGCTTTTGATAAAACTCAACATCACTTCTTGTTAAAAATCCTCAACAAACTAGGCATCTAAGGAATATAATTCAAAATAATAAGAGCCATCAATGACAAGTCCACAGCCAACATCCTACTGAATAGGCAACAGCTTGAAGCATTCTCCTTGAGAACTAGAAGAAGACAAGGATACCTACTCTCATCACTCCTATTCAACATAGTACTGGAAGTCATAGCCAGAGCAATCAGACAAGAGAAAGAGATACAGGGCATTCAAATAGGAAAATAGGAAGCTCAAACTATCTTTATTTGCAGATGATATGATTCTACACATAGAAAACCCCATAATCTCTGCCCAAAAGCTCCTAAATATGTAAAGAACTTCAGAAAAATTTTAGGGTACAAGATCAATGTACAAAAATTAGTAGCATTTCTATAAACCAACAACGTCCAAGCTGAAAGCCAAATCAAAAATCCAATCACGTTCACAATGGCCACAGAAAGAATAAAATAACTAGGAATACAGCTAACCACAGAGGTGAAAAATCTCTACAATGAGAATTACAAAATCTGGTTTAAAGAAACCAGAGCCAACAAACTGTTGAAACATAAAATATTTAAAAATTCCTGACTTATTTACATTGATACAATCCTTTTAGACCTCAGTTGCAACTTGTTTAGCAATACTTCACAAAATATATCTCACACTAATTATGACTCATTTATTTTCACATCATAGACCTTATGCTGTTTTCTATTTTAACAAGTGTTTTACATTGTCTTTTAAAATATTTGAAGCCAATTCTGAATTCCTATGAAGTGCTTTCTCATTTATAAATTTTGGCCCATAGGCATTTTTAAAAATGACTGAGCATGGATCAGTAGTTCCTCAGAAAATGTACTGCTATTACTAAATTATGAAATAGTCAAGCATGTACTCTAGTATGTTATTTTTACACATTCTTTCTTAAAATTTGAATATATAATCAAAACTGTATTATATACAGTAGACTTCAAGTGCAGTTGGCACATCATCCATGTATCAGAAATAGTTTTATATTAAATTAGAACTAAGAATAAGAAGGATTATTCTATAGATCTCAAATATGAAGCAGTAGGTTTTGGTAACTAAAAACATGGTAAAATGTTCTAAAATGCATAGATGTTTTAAAAATCTGAGATAATGCAAAAAAACCCATTTATTTAACCATTATGTATTTAACAAATATGTATTTATAACCATGCTCTAAGCAAAGTTCTAAGTGCTTGGAATGCATTAGTAAAAATGAAAAGACCCTTACCCTTTATATTCTAAATCCAATATTATAGTTACAGGGGATTGACAATAAGCAATAAAGATAAAAAATAAGTTATATAGTCATTTAAATGTGACATATGCTATGGCATGTGAACTGAATATCAAATAAAGAGAATTGGCAGTGCTGGAAGAAACAAGTATAATTTTAATTATGTGTTGAGAAGAGTTTGAATTGAGATAGTGACATTTTAGGACAGACTCAAAGAAGGGAGAAAGTTATCCATATGGACTGTCTTAATTAGTTTGTACTGCTATTAAAAAAATAGACTGGGTGACTTAAGCAACAGATATTTATTTCACACAGTCCAGACGCTGGAGAATCCAACATCAAGGTCAACAGATTCAGTTCCTGATGAGGATCCTCTTCTTGGCTTTCAGAAGGCAGTCTCCTTGCCATATTTTCATGTGGTGGAGAAAGAGATTGTGCTGGTTTAATTCTCTCTTCTTATAAGAATACTAATTCTATCCCATGATCTTATCTAAACCTAAATATTTCCCCAATACAATCACATTGCGGGCTATGGCTTCACTATATGAAGTTTGAATCTGGGTAAGTAGCAAAGTCATTATACTAGATGAGATTGATAAGGTAATGGAAAAAAAAAAAAAGGAGAATTGAAGACTTCTTAAAAATGTTTCAATATTAACAGATTGGGAAGAAGAGGATGAACCAGAGAATTAGTCTGATTTCTTTAAAAACATTTTTAATAGGAAGAAAACCAAGAGAAAGTGATGTTCAAGAAACTAAGTGAAGATTAAGTATATCAAGGAAAAAGCATTACTCAATTTTAAATTTCTTTGAATAGGTCAAATAAGATGAAAACAGTATTGACCATTTGTTTTCCTTAAAGATTTTTTAAATTATTTTCAAGATGGCTAAATAGGTACATCATTTAACAGTTCTCTTCAGAAAGATCAAAGTTACAGACTAATTGTCATCATGTAAATGGAAAACTGAGGGAAGACAACCAAGACCTGTTGGAGAGCCTCCAGGAAGCATCTGGGGCACAGAAAAGGAAAGCAGCAAAAGTCTGGCTGTGGGTGACCTCAAGGTTCCACTGAAGGGTTAGGAGGGTCTGCTTCTCTGCTCCCCTCAGTCCTGCAAAAAACCACTGATCACCAAATTTTGGGGGAGTCCCACTGCCACTGTGACTTCAAGCAACACTGCTGAGTGCTATTTAGGAAGTTTTTGGGGACACAACACCATGTGGCTAGCTCATGTTGGTGTACCCACACTCTCCTTAAGTATGAACTGAGACAATAGGCACCATACTGGTTGTGCACAATGGTACAATACTACCTTGCCTGGGGGAATTTCTGCCCTTGTGCTACTGCATGTACCACATTCCCTGTGAACACACCCTAGAATAAACTCTGATTTTGTCAACCACAAGAGACTGCTGGGTTCCCAGAGAGCTGGAGAATATCTGGAAATCTAGCCCTTGGTGTGGGTCACTGCTAGAGAATGGGGAAGTGCAGTCTGCTAAATTTCCTTTAGAACAAATAAAATATGGGCATGATGCTGATCACTGAAGGGGGCCACACCTGTACCTGGGAATGGAATGTGGAAAGGTCATCTCCTGCTTTCCAAGTCCACTGTTGTGGACACAACAGAGGCTTTCCAGGCTTGGGACTGGTATGAGTGCATTTTGGGACAGGCTTTCTAGTAGTTTTCACAAGAACTGCACCCCTGTTGAAATTCAGCCCATATTGTTCATGCTTGCAAGAAGGATAGGTAACATCTCTCCCTCACTACACAAAGTGTCAGCGTTCTACAACAGAGAAAAAACAATCTTCAGAGCTATCTGCAATGAACTGTGGGAAGAAGTTCTGCCCTACGACCATTTTGGGGATAGCCACTAGAGGGACATCTTCACAGACCTAATTCACACTGCAACCAGGAGCCAAAGAATAATGTCTTTATGAATTGAAGGTCATGAGCTCTGTAGCCCCTTCTACCTCTACCACTGAAGCCTCAGCATATCCCAACACAAGCTCCTCTTGAAGCTCCCCTTCAGGAAAAGTTCCTCAACACATCATCAGGAAATTGGAGGGCAAAGCAGCTCTTACTTTTAACCACTGCCTATCGAAGACTGAACTACCCCACTAAATTTTTAAAAATTGTTGTCAGAACAGCATAAGGTTAGTATATATGATAAACTTCCTGAGACTTCTATTCTTCATCTCCCACAGAAGATAGTGTGTCAGCTTATATGCCCAATATACCTCTACAACAAGCAACATTTGAGAAAGTCACCACATAAAATCTGTGTGTAACCAAGGAACCAATACAGAGCCTTAACCTCATGAAGACACTCAGAAATGAAGCCAAACAATCATACACAATACACACTACAGTCATACCATCAAGGAATAAAATAATACAAAATTTAAAAAAAATGTCATCCACATGGTAGCAAATTCAAAAATAGGAAGCAACAGCTCTTTCACATGAGAAGGAATCAAAGCAAGAAATCTGGCAGTACAATGAGACAGATTGTTTTGACACCTCAAAAGGATTGCACTAGCTTTCTAGCAATGGATCCTAACCAAAATTAAATTTCTGAAGTCACAGAAAAATATTCCAAAATATGGATTGTCAGGATGTTCAATGAAATCTGAAGAAAAATTTTAAATCAACACAAAGAAGAAAAAAAAACAGAATATGAATTATCAGATAGCTATAGTTTTTAAAATTCCAAACAGAGCTTCCAGCAATGAAAAATTCAATAAAAAATTTCAAAATACAGTTGACAGCTTTAACATAGATAAGCCCAAACATAAGAAAGAATTCAGACCTGAATATCCTTCTTTTCAATTAACCCAGTCAGATAAAAATAAAGAAAAAAGAACTTTAAAAAACATACAAAGCCTCAGAAATATGGGATTATGTAAACTGATCAAAACTACAAATAATCAGCATTCCTTACAAGGAAAATGAGAAACAAATCAACTTGGAAATGTTTTCAACGCATTAATTCAGAAAAATACCCTAGATCTGACAAGAGGAGTAGATACCCAGATACAAAATAACCCATTGAACAAATGCAAGATAATATTCAACATGAACATCACCAAGATATATAGTAATCAGACTGTCCAAGATCAATGCAAATAATAATAATAATAATAATAAAACATAAAGACATGTAAAGAAAAGTGTCAAATCACCTATAAAGGAAACCTCATCTGACTAACAGAAGACTTCCAACAGAAACCTTACAAGACAGAAGACATTGAAGGCCTATTTTTAACATTTTTTAAAGAAAACAAAGTGTCAGCCAAGAATTTCATATCATGCCAAACTAAACTACATAAACAAGAGAAAGTAAATCTTTCCCAGACAGGAAAATGCAAAGAAAAAGTGTCACCACTTTATCAGACCTACAAAAAATGCCCAAAGGAGTTTTCAGTCTGGAAATGAAAGAATAATATTCACTACCTTAAAAGTACACATGAGTACAAAGTTCACAGATCCTCCAAATCAGTTACACCATTGGGAACACAAATAAACTAGCTAACAACACTACGATGGGAACAAAACCTCACATATCAATATTTTTTGACGTTGAACAGAAACAGCCTAAATGCTCTGCTTAGAAAATATATATTAAAAGTTGGATGGAAAAAAAGACCCAACAATATGCTGCCCTCAGAAGATCACTTTGTATGTAAAGACACCCACAGGCTGAAGGTAAATGAGCAGAAAAAGATAAATCACATACGTTAGTCCATTTAGCAATCTTACTAAAACTATTTTAAAATATCAAGGGGTAAGGATTCTTCCCTAACTCACTTAATGAAACCAGTATCATCTTAATACCAAAAGCTAACAAGGACACTACAAAAAGAAAACTACAGGTCAATATTCCCGATGAACTTATAAGTAAAACTTCTCACCAAAAGCCTAGCAAAGTGAAACCAGCAGCACATCAAGAAGATAATTCATCAAAATCAAGTGTGTATTATTTCAGAGATGTAAGGATGTGTTAATATATATAAACCAATAAATGAGACTCACTATATAAGTATAATTAAAAGTAAATCCATATAATCATCTCAATAGAGGCAGAAAAAGTATTTAATAAAATCCAACATCCATAATAAAACCCTCAACAAACTAGTCACCAAAGGAACATGCCTCAAAATAAGAGGCATCTATGACAAACCCACAGCCAACATCATAATGAATAGAGAAAAATTTAGCCATTCTACCTAAGAACTCAAAAAAGACAAAGATGCTCAACCTCGTCACTCCTATTCAAGATAGTACCAGAAGTCTAAGCCAGCATTATCAGGCAAGAGAAAGAAATAAAATGCATCCAAATTAGAAATGAGAAAGTCAGTTTATCTGTGTTTGCTGACAGCAGTTTCTGATAGCCAGGAAACTCTAAAGAGCCAACCAAAATATCTTTAGACTTGATAAACAACTTTCATAAAGTTTCAGGATACAAAATTAACATACAAAAGTATATTGAATTTCTATACTACAACAACACTCAAGCTGAGAAGCAAATCAAAAATTTAATTTTACTTATAATAACCACACACAAAATATCTAAGAATGCATTTAAACAAGGAGGTATACTATTTTTTGTATTGTATCTACAAAGATAACTACAAAACATTATTGAAATAAATCATAAATGGCACAAACACATGGAAAATCATCCTATGCTCATGGACTGGATGAATCAATACTGTTAATACATACTGACCATATGTTGACCATACAGTTTGTAGATTCAGTGAAATATCTATCAAATTATCAACATCATTTTTCACAGGATTAGAAAAACAGAATTTAAAATTCTTATAGAATCAAACAAGAGCCAGGATAGAAAAACAAATTCTAAGCAAGAAGGGCTCCAGAGGCATCACATTACCTGACCTCAAACTATACTACAAAGCTACAGTAAACAAAAGAGCATGGTGCTGGTACAAAAATAAACATGTAGATCAGTGGAACAGAAGAAAGAATCCAGAAATAAGTGCACATACCTACCACCAACTGATCGTTGACAAAGTGAATACAAATAAACAACAGGAAAAGGACACTCTATTCAATAAATGATGCTTGGAAAATTGGTTAGCCACATGTAGAATAATAAAACTGAACCCTTATCTCTCAGCATATACAAATTAACTCAAGATGGATTAAAACTTTAATGTAAGAACTGAAACTATAAAAATCCTAGAAGGAAATCTAAAACAATTTCCTCTGGACATTGGTCTAGACAAAGCATTTGTAACTAAGACATCAAAAGCAAATGCCATAAAAGCAGAGATAGATAAATGGGACTTAAGTAACTAAAGAACTTCCACACAATAAAAGAAACCAGAGTATACAGACAAAACTAATGGAATGGGTGAAAATATTTGCAAACTATATATCTGACAAAGGATTAATATCCAGACTCTATAAAAAACTTAAACAAGCAAAAAAAAAAAATTAATCTGATTAAAAAGTGAGCAAATGATGTGAACACACATTTCTCAAATAAAGGCTTGGAAGCAGTCAACAAACATGAAAAATGGCTAACATCACTAATCACCAATGAAATGCAAATTAAAACCACATTGAGATACCATCTCACATTAGTCAGATTGGCTATGATGAAAGAGTCAAGAATCAACAGATATTAATGAGGATGTGGGAAAAAAGGAACACTTATACACTGTGTATGGGAAGGTAAATTAGTACAACCACTATGGCAAACATTATGGAGATTTCTCAAAGA
Source organism: Colobus angolensis palliatus (assembly GCF_000951035.1). Lineage (NCBI taxonomy): Eukaryota > Metazoa > Chordata > Mammalia > Primates > Cercopithecidae > Colobus > Colobus angolensis. The sequence goes on along the minus strand of NW_012114400.1, from coordinate 6,571,236 downwards.
ACTAAAAATAGTGCTACCATATTACTTAGCATACTCACTACTGGATATTTACCAAAAGGAAAGAAATTGTTATATGGAAAAGATGTCTACATTCATATTCTTATCACAGCACTATTCATTACTCACAAGGGAAAAGTCATGGAATCAATGTAAATATACATTGAAGGATGACTGGATAAACAAAGTGTGGTTTATGTACACTGTGGAATACTATACAGCTATAAAAAGGTATAAAAGCCTGCCCTAAAGAGCAGCATGGATGGAACAGGAGGCTATTATCCCAAATGAAATAACTCATAATCAGAAAATCAAATATAGCATTTTCTCGTGCAGAAGTGGGATCTAAACATTGGGTACACAGAGGGACAGCGGAAAATAATGGACACTGGTGCCTCCAAAAAGGGAGAAGGTGGGAGGGTGATGATGTTTGTAATATTACCTATAGTGTTCAGTATTCACAATTGTATTCAGTATACCTATTGTGTTCGCTATTTGGTTGATGGGACTTAAGTAACTAAAGAGCTTCCACACAATGAAAGAAACCTGAGAGTGTACAGAAAAAACTAGAATTTGCTAGAATTCCAAACCTTACCATCCCATAATATACCTGTATGATGAACATGCCCCTAGACCCCATGAATCTAAAATTTAAAAAAATGAAAAAAAAATACAATTACTGGTGATTTTGAAAATAACAGATATATTTGAAGAGTTAAGTGAAGATAGTGTATCAAAAAGAAATAATTTGAAAGTGAGAATGAAAGAGAAGTTGCAGGCTACTTGAGAAAAGGAAAGAGCATGTAAATAGCTGTCCAGAATAAGAGGGTAAATAAAAATATATATATAATTTCCCCAAGGCATTAAGGTACATTTGAGTTTCACAGTGATAAATTTAAAGTGAAAGCAGTCAATACGGCTTTATGTTTTTCTTCAGCTACACTTAACAATATGTGTATCATTATAGGATAAGCAGATAGTTACATTTAATTAACATCATGAATTAAATAAGTGGTCAGTTGTTATGCTTAATAGAAAGGTTTGTTGAGTTCAAGCTATTTGAAGGAATAAGCTAGAATGTAAAAAGCTGTTACATTGTTAGAAAAAATTTACTATTATTCTCATTAGACAGGAATTTATACCTACCCAGCTTGTCTTGTAATGAGGATGTAGAATCACCTAAAATACATTAGACCTATATGCTATAATGCTTTTTTTCCCAGTGCTGAGATCTATATTCTGGATATGTTAGATACTCAATATTTCTTTTGTAGTATTTATATTAAAATGAAACAATGTAAGCAAAAGTAAAAACCTAAAATTTGATTACATTTTAATTAGAAAAATTAAGATAATGTTACATTTCAAATTTAACACCTTACTGACAGCAAGTAGAGCACAGAATTACAGAGACTACAGACTTTTGACGTTTGGTGCCCTGAATACAATTTCTCTACTACTTTATTCTTGAAAAAATACACTTGAGGGGTTTGCATAATGCTCTGATTAATCTGAACTATACAATATTTTAAGGGACCTCTCTAAGTTTAGTAAGCTATCTTTTATATTACACTCATGATTAATTTTGGGTAAAATAAAAAATAGCATTCCATCAACTAAATTGAACCACTCTAAATTAAAGATAATTACACCTTAAATTCCCTCTCCCTAAGAGAAGATTTCCCTTATTAAAACAGATGTTTTTGTATCTATTGAAATGGCTTGCACAAATTTTGTATTTGAAAACAAAAGTCATCTGCATAAAGCCAATTACAAATGTATCCCTGGAATTTAATAATTTGTCTATTGATTTCTTTTTCTGATTTACATTCAAATTACATGTTCAATAATAAATTTGTCATTATGAATTTTAAGTTAATAAATATGAGTCTATTCAGGATTTATGTGTCAAGTATATTGTAAGTGTTCCACAGATTGGATTATGATTAATATGTGATGCATTCATTTGTGATAAATTCAAAAACTGGAAAATCAAGAGAGAAAAAGTATGAAGACGTTATGCAGTTTAATTATGTAAATTGAATTTGTGAAATGTATCTACTTCTGTTTTCTTTTTCTTTTGATGGTTAGCCTTAGTTTTTTGACTTCACATGCTTTGCATTTTTTAAAAGCTATGCTAGACATCACAAATCAAAGAACCATAGAGCTTTCAGAGAAGGTTGTGTTGGCGTGGGGTCCTCTCCTCTGTTTATGCTTTATTCAAATCCTTTTTCTTCTGCAAGCAGACAGGAGGAGATCCTGTCTTGGTCTGGGCTCTGGTGCCCTTGTATTTTGGGTAAGAATTCCTATATATCATCTATATCTGATGTACTCCTGAGTGTGGTTTCTCAATTTCTATTTGAAAGACTGGCAACTCCTTATCTCCATAGCACTAAAAGACTGAAGGAGATCCACCTCGGTCCTTTAGAGATCCCCAGTTCAGCTCACCAGCCGCTTTTCTTATTCAGTCCCCAAATCTGGCAAAGGTCTTGAAGGAGAAAGGAGCAGAATGCTTGGGGACAGACATACTCCTTCTGTCAGGCATGAGTTTCCTAACCATGACAAAAAACAGGGAATTTTTACTCTGTGTTTTAGAAGCTATTGGATTAGCTTTCCATGCTCCTGTAGAGTCCTCAAACTTACCAAATAGTGTATAGAAGAAAATGGCTATATGTTTAGTCTTTCAAGTTTTCAATATGAATCTTGAAAAGTCCTCTAGATCTAGTCCTCTAGATCCATATAGTGAAAATATCTGCTGTTTCTTCTTTCCCATAGAAACTTTTGTATGGACTGAACATCAGCCCAGGCCTGAAATAGACAAATGCTCTTTGGGAAAAAAAAGAATGAAAATTTCTCCCATTTGATAATCTTTCCCATCTGGAATTTCAGTTTAAAATATTTTTTAGCTTCCAGTTTTCTCTGATACCTTTAAAAGTATTGTTTATGCTTTATTCAAATCCTTTTTCTTCTGCACGTAGCATTAGCATGACCTATTAATTCCTATCTAGAGGTAAAAATCTTACAACATATTTTGCTATTATTTCATATGGTTAGTGTTCCTTTATTTATTTACTAGAATTTACACTCAGGGAAATTAACATTTTAAAAATTGCAATAATAACAGAATAGTTATTATTAAAGTTATCAATGAAGGGAAGATTGCAAATTTTACTTTTGGTCCCAATATAACTTGTATTCAGCTAGATGTTTTTTCTGATAAATCATAAAAAGTGGTCCATTTTACTTTTTGTCTTTGTCTGATATTTCAACTCAGTATACACTAAAAAAAAAAAAATAAAAGAGACTAATAAGTAAGAAATAAAGCAAGAAAAAAAGGAAGAAAGGGAAGGAGAAAACAAGGAAGGAAAGAAGGAAGAAATAAATGGAAGGATGAAAAGAAGGAAGGAAGGGAGAAAGAGGAAAAGAAGGGAAAGCAGGAAGGAGAGAAAAATAAGTGAGGGAGGAGAGAGGGAAAGAAAGGAAGAAAAATGGAGGAGAGAAAGAAAATAACATTTCTTCTAATAAGACCATCAATAATCATTACAGAAAATAAGTGGAATGAATGTGTAAATAGATCTAATTATCAAGATGCTTAACTGTACATAATATACATTAAGTTGAACATTTTTAAAAACATGTATTCTTTTTAATTCAAAAACGTCATGCAAAATAAAGATGCTTTATTTTCAGTTCTTAAATATAGGTTTTGTTTTTGTTATCTTATACAATAAAATCAAATTCTAGTAAGTGTTTTTTGCATTGAGCCTCTTCTTTCATATTTTATGAGTTCATTTACTTTAGATTTTGTTTTTTCTCTTTAACTCTTAATTCACTATTTTCAGGTAAGTTATATACCATCACAAGGTGAATCTGAAGGCTTCAGAAATAAAATATGAGTATAGATTCAAGGCCTTTTACAGATGTAATACAAATAGAGGGAAAATGTTTGGTCCAATCAGTTAAAATTCTAGCTAGACTGTTATGAGTAGAAGTGGTCAAAAGATCTTCTATGCATGTTTAATTAGATAAATTGCAATTTAAGTATTATGCAAAACCAACAATTAATTTCAAAATGTACTTTGCATTTCTGTTTCTCATATGTACTTTTCTTATGTTGTCTCAGACCACAAGGCAATCAAATTAGAAATCAGGACTAAGAAATTAACCCCAAACCATACAGTTACATGGAAACTGAATAACCTGCTCCTAAATGATGTTTGGGTAAAAGATGAAATTAAGAAAGAAATCAAAAAGTTATTTGAAACTAATGATACCAAAGATACAACATACCAGACTATCTAGAACACAGCTAAGGCAGTGTTAAGAGGAAAATTTGTAGCATATGTTTACATCAAAAAGTTAGACAGATCTCAAGTTAACAACCTAACTGCCCAGCGAAAAAAACTAGAGAGCCAAGAACAAACCAACGCTAAAGTTAGCAGAGACAAGTGTTAACTAAAATCAGAGCTGAAATGAAGGAGATTGAGATACAAAATAAACATTCAAAGATCAATGAATCCAGGAGCAGTTTTTTCAATAAAACATTAATAAAATGAATAGATAACTAGTTAGCCTAATAAAGAAAAGAGAAAATATTCAAATAAACAATCAGAAACAATGAGGGGGATATTACCACTGACCTCACAGAAATACAAATAAGAATCAGAGAATGTTATGAACACCTCTATGTATATAAATTAGAAAATCTAGAAGAAATGGATAAATGTCTGGATACATACACCCTCCCAAGATGGAACCACAAATAAATTGAGTCCCTAAACAGACCAATAATGAGTTCTGAAATTGAGTCAGTAATACATAGCCTACCAACCACAAAAAGTTTAGGACCAGACAAATTCACAGCTGAATTCTATCAGATGTACAAAGATGAGCCGGTACTGTTCCTAATACAATATTCCAAAAAGTTGAGCAGAAGGGACTCCTCTCTAACTCATTTTATAAAGCCAGAATCATGCTGATATCTTACATTGTTATAATCACACAATTTCTGAAAACTTGCCATGACATATTACACTTCCTTTAGGGGTGGACTGGTGTATATGACAGAAGGTGTAAGGTTAATTAATTCAAAAAGTAATTTTATAATATGCTAATTAGAAAGAGTATTCATTTATTGTAAAAATTAAAAAAAAATCTGTGCTCAATATTTAGGTGGCATTCAAAATGTGATATATCTCTCTTGTATTTTGAATCAGAACATTCTGCTATTCACATACAAGTGAGAGAGAGGTTTTAGGTATTTATAATTGCACCTTTGCGTTTTAAATTAAGAATTATTTTAATAGAATGTAACAAAGAGCCAGATGTTGGCCTTTCAGTTAAGAAAACAATAAGCCTCAACAAAATAACAAAGAACCAATACCCCCATCTCAACAAAGCAGCAAACAAAGCAAAAGCTGTAACAGATGCTATTTTCCATATTATCAAACACTTTACATAGAAAAATCTCCCTTGAAAGTTTACCAGTTAGAACATGCCAATTTTTGATTAATTCAGTTTTTTTCCTCAGTGCTCAAGAGCTCAAGCAGAACACTTACTTGCCCCTGTAGTGTTAGAGGTAGAAGCGATGATCAAGTAATTTTAAATAAATAAAATTCTGAGTCCAGATGTCTACAAGGCAAACTACAAAACTTTTAAAGTTTAGTGTACTCATTAAAAAAGCCTTTCCTTACATATGATAGAACATTTTACAACCTCCAGAGCAAAGAGCAACTTTCAACATAATCTCTAACACTTTCTGATTTTTGTCTATATAGTAGGCTCAACATGATTCTATTACAATTCTGGTGGAAAGATTCACAGACATTTCCTGCTCATACAAGTTGAGTGACTGTCAACGTATCACTCTGTGTGTGTCTATGTGTGTTTGCACACATGTACACTTGTGCATGTAGCTGTTTAAGGGTCTAATTAAAGTTATGGTTACTCTCTGAAAGAAATGCACATTTAAACTCACAAAGCTGTAAAATTATGGGGAATTCTGTGAACCTTAATATTTATATTCTGTTCTCTAAAGAAGCAAGGACCCTAAAGTAAAATGAAAAACATATGAAAACTTGCTATGAAATAAAAGTTACCTTTCAAATCAGAGAGGAAATAATACTCAATAAATGATGTTGGGAAATGTTTAGAAAAGTATATACATTAAATCCCCACCTCACACTGTTTTACAGATAATTAATAGGGTATTAAAACCATAAATATTTTTAATTTTTTTTAATTAGAGAAAAAAAGAGGACAGTAAAAGTGTGCTCTTGGACTAGGAGAGGATTTTTCCAAAAGACATGAAAAAAAAAGCTATAATTGGAAATGAAGTACATTTGAACATGTTAAAACTATAAACCTCCTCATGAAAAAAAATTACTATTACCAGATTGTAAAGACTATTTGCTCTTAATTAGAAAACATTTTTAATATAATAGCTGAATAATAAAAAAATCTAAAGACAGTAATATCATTCTCAAGGGAAATGTAAGCCCAGATTTAAACAGACATTTACAGAAACAGAAACACAAATGAGTATTAAATATATGAGAATATGTTTGATACTATTAGTTATCGGTCAAATCAAATTAAAACAGTAGTGAAACTTTATTTGACGGTCAAATTGTCAAAAATTAGAAGTTAAAAATAATGATTATTGATGCATATTGTGTCAAAATTTTATCAAGTCCAGTGAAGATGGCACCTGGTTCAAGAGACAAATAAAAAAGAACTAGAGGAAGCCAATGAGGTTTTATCAGGAGCTTACTTACAGGGCAGAAAATTCAGTATTTGTGGATTAAGCAGTATTACTGCATGGCCCAGTGGTGGTGGCTGAGCAGAAGAACTGCAACCACTTGCAGAAGGCATGCCATTGATATAAAATTTTCAGTTAGCACAATTTCCCTAAAAATCTTCTGTTGACAAATATATTAGGCCACTCTTGCATTGCTATGAAGGAATACCTGAGACTGGGTAATTTATAAGAAAACAGGTATAATTGGTTCATGGTTTCACAGGCTGTACGGAAAGCACAGTTGAATCTGCTTCTGTTGAGGTAGCTTCCAATCAGGACAGAAGGCAAGGAGGGAGCAGGTAGATTATATGGCAAAAGCAGGAGCAAGAAACAGCTGGGGGGACAGGACAATGCCATACACTTTTAAACAACCAGATCTTCTGCGAACTCCTTCACTGTGGTGAAGACAACACCAACCCATGGGACATCCACCCCTATGACCAAAACACATCCCACAAGCCCCACCTCCAGCTTTGGGGATTACAATTCAACTTGAGATTTGGGCAGGGACAAATATCTAAACTATGTCAGCAAACTTTATTCAACTCAAAACTTGAGGCCCCAATTGCCTCGTGTTCCGTGGGACAAACCAGAGCTCAGAACTTCCTCATAGACAAGGAACACATCTCCAGAACGGCCACTCCCAATTCCCTAGCTTCGAACACACATTCAGATGCACCTGCTATACAAGGTCATTCTCAGGGTATGCTTAAGGCACTGCTATCAGATATATCTATCATAGAGTATATATGTGGGAACAAGAGGAAATTTTACATGTAGCTTATGGATTTATACATTGTTATAGCTATTTTGGAGGGCTTATTTTATTTGCATAAAACTGAGAAAAATGCACACATTATGGCTTAGAAATTCTATTAGTGGGATCTATACTAGAGAAAATGAATACTCGCACAATATTTGTACAAAGTTGCACATTGCAGTATATTTCCTAATAATGACAAACCTGGAAACAATCAAAATGTCCCTAAATTGAGGAAGTGTGGTATAAACTATTGTTGAGTTTATTCTTCAGTTAAAAAAAAGGATAGCTTTGTATTGCTGGACATAGATCTTACTAAATGAAAAAAAATAATTACTGAACATTAGATGGAACATAATACCATTTAGGCAAGAAAAAGGCAAACAAATATTGAACAATACTCTGCATATCTGTAGTTGCACAGAATATGTATTGTAGAGAAATATTGTATAAAATTACCTCTAGGCAATGTGTATGAGGTGACTATGAAATATACATTAGTTTTGTGTTTATACTTAGGGTCTAAACACAAGATATCCCCAAGGTATCTCATTGTGTTTATGTAAACATTCCAAAACCTGAAACACCTCTGGTCCCAAACATGTTATAAAAAGGATACTCACTTATATATATATAACTCTCCCAACAGACTGAAAGTAGTTTATGATATATGTATAACAAGAAATATATGAGACATTCATTACACAAAATAAACTAGTAAGAACAAAATTTTGACATAAACATCTACAAATATAAATGAAATATGTTAGATACATAATACTTCCATTTATGCCAGTCAGAAACAGTTGACTATCAGTAATTTTATACAGTTCAACCTAATATTTTAGGAACTATTCAGTTTGTTTTGAAATTATACTCTTCTCTTTTGTATTAGGGACATAATTATGATTGATCAGTGGTCATTTACTATCAATCATTTAAAGCTACATTTAAAATTATCTATAAAATTATACAAATAACTACACTCATGAAAAGAAAGTCTCTCAACAACACTAGGACAAAACCAGAGTCCATTTGAAAAAGGCAAACTAAAGTAAATAAATAGAGATATAAAATGCACAAAATAGGTACAACAATTCTTCAATATGATGATCAGGTCATGGAATTTCAGATTGTAAAATGATAGTTTCTATTAGAAAATACAGATATATTAAATAGTATTACCCACATATAGAATTGTTAAGGACATTTTTAGAATATCCAGAAGAGTATGGTACTTAGAGAAAACATATCAGTGTTTCCTAGGTAAGCATTGGTCTATTGAAATTACATACCTAAGCACTTCATACATATTTATTGAACATTTATCATACATTAGAAACTGCTGATCACTACATAATGGCTGCATGACAAAATACACGTTTAATGCAGCTTACAGTCCATTTTATCAAAAGAAGAGATCACAAAACTTTACTCTCTGTAATAGGCCAAGCTTAATTAACAAGCTATCTTGAAATCAGATTGTGGTCTGATTAATTGATCAGTTCTGATTTCAAGGTAGCTTGTTAATTGACAATTACCCACTCTGACTCTGTAACCAGAATGACTCTTATTCACTGAATCACAATGACTGATATTAATCCAGCAATATAGGTTTAATTCTGACCTCAGTGTGTGCCTACATCCATATACCTTTTCAATAATCATCAATAATTATTTTCTAAAGCCAAATGTTTCATATGCAAAATGAACTCTTATCACAGAGAGGGAGGTAAAGGCCACCATCATGGCTGTTTTGCAGCCTTCACTGTTGATACCTTCAGGTGCTAGAAAATATGAGGTGGTAACCAGACAGCCGTTGCTTTTTGTTTCCAGACTCTGGAGAGTCAACAGGGACCAGAGGAACCAGAGTAGAGCTGCATCATATTGCAGAGGCATTTGGAAGAGTGGCAAGACTATTTGTGATGTGGGTACCTGATCCCATATCTCCTCACTGTGTACGTCCTCCTGGCCTGAGTCTACAGTCATCCTCCCACTAGAGATATCAAGCCAGTAGCGGGTCTGCAACTTCCCGGGACAGAGATCCTAGTGGGAGGGGTAGATTGCCATTTTTCCTGTTGACAGCCGTTGCTTTTTGTCTCCAGGCTCTGGAGAGTCAACAGAGACCAGAGGCTATCCTGGATCCCCAGCACAGAACACCCACCTCAAAAAAAAGTGGCCAAACTCTTCTCCAGGTAGGTCCCAGTTTCAATTATCCTCACTGGGCAGGGCCACTTGACCTAGGACTCCAGTACAACCATACTGCTCCTGCCTGACCACTTCAATCAGAGGCAGCCCAAAAGTTAAAAGAACACGCAGACACAGAGATAAAAAATAACCAACAAAAAAATTCTAGCAACTCAAATGACCAGAGTGTCTTATGTCCTCCAAAAAACTGCAGTAGTTATCCCACAAAGGTTCTTAACCAGGCTGAGTTGGCTGAAATGACAGAAAGAGAAATCATAATATGGGGAGAAATGAAGATCAGAAAACTAATACTGACAATACAATGACATAGAAGATGACAGATGAGATACTCAGTATAAAAATGACCCTAACTGAGGGAGGTAAAAAACACTGTAAGAATTTCAGAATACAATCAAAAGCATTAACAGCAGAATAGACCAAGCTGAGGAAATAATCTTGGAACTTAAAGACTGGCTCTCTGGAATAAGACAGTCAGACAAAAATTTAAAAAATAATAATAATAATGAAAAGGAATGAAAAAATCTCTGAGAAATATGAAATTATGTAAAGAGCCAAATGTAAGAATCATTGGCATTCCTGAAAGGGATGTAAAAAAAGCAAACAACTTTGAAAATACGTTTTAGGAGATTATTCATGAAAACTTCCCCAACCTTGCTAGAGAGGCCAACCATCAAATTTAGGAAATACAGAGAAGCCCTGCAATATCCTACACAAGAAGATGATCCTCAATACGTATAATCATCAGATTTTTCCAAGGTCAAAATGAAAGAAAAAATGTTAAAGGAAGTTAAAGAAAAAGGGCAGATAATCTACAAAGGGAACCCCATCAGACTAACAGCAGACCTCCCAGATTAAATCCTGTAAACCAGAAGGTATCAAAGGACTGATATGTTTTAGCTGTGACCCCACCTAAAAGCTCATTTTGAATTATAATTCCCACAAGTCAAGGCAGGACCAGATAGAGGTAATCATATCATGCTGTTCTTGTGATAGTGCATGAGTCTCATGAGATATGATGGTTTTATAAGCATCTGGCATTTCCCCTGTTTGCACTCACTCCTTCCTGCTACTCTGTGAAGAAGGTGCCTGCTTCTCCTTTGCCTTCCACCATAATTGTAAGCTTCCTGAGGCCTCCTCAGCAATGAGGAACTGTGAGTCAAATAAACCTCTTTCCTCTATAAATTATCCAGTCTTAGGTATTTCTTTGTAGCAGCATGAAAAAAGACTAATAAAGTTAATTGGTACGGGGAGTAGGGTGCTATTACAAAGATACCTGAAAATGTGGAAGCAACTTTAGAACTGGGTGACAGGTAGAGGTTGGGACAGTTTGAAGGACTCAGAAGGACAGGAAAATGTGGGAAAGTTTGGAACTTCCCAGAGACTTGGAGGGCTCAGAAGACAGGTAAGATGTGGGAATGTTTGGAACTTCCTAGAGACTTGTTGAATGGCTTTGACCAAAATGCTGATAGTGATATGGACAATGAAGTCCAGGCTGAGATGGTGTCAGATGGAGATGAGGAACTTGTTGAGAACTGGAGTAAAGGTTACTCTTGCTATGCAAAGAGATTAGCAGCATTTTGCCCCTGCTTTAGAGATCTGTCGAAATTTGAACTTGTAAGAGATGATTAAGGTATCTGGCAGAAGAAATTGCTAAGTAGCAAAGCATTCAAGAAGAAGCAGACCATACCCCCTTTGTATCTAGGAAGTAACGAACTTGCTTTTAATTTTACAGGCTCACGGGCAGAAGAGATTTCTTTTGTCTCAGATAAGACTTTGGACTTAGACTTTTGGTTTAATCTGGAGTGAGTTAAGACTTTGAGGGACTGTTGGAAGGGCATGATTGTGTTTAGAAATGTAAGGACATGAGATATTGGAGTGGCTGGGGGCACTTCACAATTCATCCTGAATTGTAATCCCCACATGTCAAGGGTAGGACCAGGTGGAGGTAACTGGATCACAGGGGTGGTTTCTCCCATGCTCTTCTCGTGATAGTGAGTCTCACAAGATCTGATGGTTTGATTAGTATCTCTTTATAAATGCTTTATAAGTGCTTGCACTCACTCCATCCTGCCACCTTGTGAAGAAGGTACCTGCTTCTTTGTCTTTCACAATGATTGTATGCTTCCTGAGGCCTCCCCAGAAATGAGAAACTGTGAGTTGATTAAAACTCTTTCTTTTATAAATTACCCACTCTCAGGTATTTCTTTATAGCAGCATGAGAATGATCTTTACAGTGTCTATATTCAACATTCTTAAACAAAAATATCCTCAACCAAGAATTTCATACCCATCCAAACTAAACTTCCTTGGTGAAGGAGAAATAAGATCGTCTTTAGGTAAACCAATGCTGAGGGAGATTTATTTATCATTACTATTATTATTATTATTTTTACCACCAGACTTGCCTTACATGAGATCTTGACAAAAGAAGTAAATATGTAAAGGAAAGACTATTACCAGCCAATACAAAAACGGACTTAAGTACACAGACCAGAGACACTATAAAGCAATGACACAGCCAATACAAAAACGGACTTAAGTACACAGACCAGAGACACTATAAAGCAATGACACAAACAAGCTGGCATAATAACTAGCTCACAACAGAATGACAGAATCAAATCTACACACAGCAATACTAACCTTGAATGTAAACAGCCTAAATGTCCCATTTAAAAGACACAGTATGGCAAACTAGATAAAAAAGCAAGATCCAATGATATGCTGGCTTTAAGATACTCATCTCACAATAATGACACACATAGGTTAAAAATAAAGGGATGGAGGAAAATCACCAGGCAATTCTAGTTTCTGACAAAACAGACTTCAAGTCTACAAAGATAAAAAGGACAAAGACAGGCATTACATAATGGTAAAGGGTTCAGTTAAACAAGAAGACTTAACTATCCTAAATATATATGCACTCAATACAGGAGCAACCAGATTCATAAAGCAAGTTCTTAGAGATCTACAAAGTAACATAGACTCCCACACAATAATAGTGGGAGACTTCAACACTCCACTGGCAGTATTAGACAAATCTTCAAGGCAGAAAATTAACAAAGATATTCAGGACCAAGTGGATATGATAGACCTTATAGAACTCTCCATTCAAAAACGACAGAATATACATTCCTTTCATCACCAACAGCACAGACTCTAAAATTGACAACATATTTGGACATAAAACAATCCTCTGCAAATGCAAAATAACTGAAATCATACCAAACACACTCTCAGACCACAGCACAATAAAAATAGAAATCAAGACTAAGAAGATTTCTCAAAACCATGCAATTACATGAAAACTAAACAACAACATGCTTGTTAATGAACTTTGGGTAAATAACGAAGCTAAGGCAGAAACCAAAACGTTCTTTGAAAATAATGAGAACAAGGCCAGTTGTAGTGGCTCACGTCTGTAATCCCAGCACTTTGGGAGACTGAGGTGGGCAGATCATGAAGTCAGGAGATCGAGACCATCCTGGCTAACACAGTGAAACCTCGTCACTACTAAAAAATACAAAAAAAAAAAAAAAAAAAAACTAGCCAGGGGAGCTGGCGGGCACCTGTAGTCCCAGCTACTCGGGAGGCTGAGGCAGGAGAATGGCGTAAACCCGGGAGGCGGAGCTTGCAGTGAGCTGAGGTCCGGCCACTGCACTCTAGCCTGGGCGACAGAGCAAGACTCTGTCTCAAAAAAAAAAAAAAAAAATTAGCCAGGTGTGGTGGCCTGTACCTGTAACCCCAGCTACTCAGGAGGCTGAGGCAGGAGAATCATTTGAACCTGGGAGGTGGAGGTTTCAGTGAGCCGAGATTATGCCATAGCACTCTAGCCTGGGCAACAGAGTGGACTCCATCTCAATAAGTAAATGAATAAGAAAATGATGAGAACAAAGATACAACACACCAGAATCTCTGGGACACAACAGCTAAGACACTGTGAAGAGGGACATTTATAGCACTGAATGTCTGCATCATAAAGTTAGAAAGATCTCAAGTTAACAACCTATCACCACACAACCAAAAGAACTAGAGAACCAAGAACAAACAATCACAAATGCTATGCTAGCAGAAGACAAGGCATAACCAAAATCTGAGTTGAACTGAAGGAGACTGAGAAAGGAAAAACCATTCAAAAGATCAGCAAATCCAGGATTTGGTTTTGTGAAGACTAATAAGAGAAATAGGCCACTAGCAAGACTAAGAAACAAGAAAAGAGAATATCCAAATAAACACAATTAGAAATGACATAGGAGATGTTACCACTGATCACAAATAAATACAAACAACCATCAGAGATTACTATGAACACCTCTATGCACATAAACTAGAAAACCTAGAAGGTAAGGGCAAATTACTGGACACATACATCCACCCAAGACTGAACCAGAAAGAAACTGATTCCTTGAACAGACAAAAAAAGCAAATGCCACATGTTCTCACTTATTAGTCGGAGCTGAATTATGAGAACACATGGACGTAAATGGTAGAACAACAGAGACTATCTGAGGGTGAAGGGTGGGAGGAGGGAGAGAATCAGAAAAAATAACTATTGGCTACTATGCTTAGTTCCTGGTGATGAAATCCTCTGTGACATAAGTTGACCTATGTAACAAGCCATGACATGTACCCCTGCACCTAAAATAAAAGTTTTAAAAAAGTATAATCTCACTTTTGATTAAATAAATGTAACTAAATATTAATAAACACAAGACCTGCAAAATAGCCCTTCGATAATATTAGCTAGCACTGATTTTGTACAACTAGTGTGTCCTAGGTACTTTATAAAGCACTTTCAGTAGATTATCTGGTTCAGTCTTCACAAAGCAAAATTAATGCCTTAATTGTTCTCAAGTGTCTTGTCAATTCTCAAAGGAGAGTTTGGCCTAAAAAGGTTGCTCAATATATTTTGGATTGTTGAGTAAACGAATGAGGTGCAAAAAATAAAGAATGGAGAGGTTAACTTCCCAGGGTCACATAACTAGAAACTGATGCAACTGGGATTTGAATTTGGGATTTAAACTCGTGTCTTTTGACACCAATTACTGCCTAATTAAACATCATGAAATATTGCCTTTGTAGAGGTTTATAATTTTGGCAAAATTATGAGACTATTGGTAATACCTAGTTTTCTTATGCAGTACGATTTACTAAAAAAAATGGGAAGCATTTGACAATTTATATCTTAAATATAACCACCAAGCTGGGCACGGTGGCTCATGCCTGTAATCCCAGCACTTTCAGAGGCACAGGTGGGAGGATTGCTTGAGCCCAGGAATTGAAGAACAACCTAGACAATATAGGGAGACCATGTATCTACAGTGTTGTTGTTGTTGTTGTTGTTGTTTTAATTAGCTACGCATTGAGATGTGCACCTCTGGGCACAGCTACTTGCAAGGCTGAGGCAGGCAGATCCCTTGAGTCTGGAAGGTCAAGGCTGCAGTAAGCTGTGATAGCACCACTGTACTAGCCTGGATGACGGTGTGATATTCTGTCTCTAAAAATAAATAAACACAAATAAAATGAAACTGCACACTCTTTCACTTCTCAACTCACTTTCACAATTTATACTGAAGTTACTCAAAGTAGTATTTTAAAATCTTTACTGGAAAATTGTCTATAATTAGAAAAAAATAGAAAAAATAGAAAGTCTCTCTCTATAAAGCAATAATACATTTAAAAATAAAGTCCATTGTACTCCATAAATATATACAATTGTGATTTGTTAATTAAAAAGGAAATAAAATGATCATAAGAATTATGTCTCTATAAAATAATATTAAACAGCAATGAAAATTATGTATTATTTATGTGTATTTACATTAACCAAAGTCCGTGCAATCTACGTAAGTTTGACTGCAAATGAGAGAACACAATAAATACTTCTCTCACCTAAAGGCAGAGAATGCACAGATAGTAGTGAAGTTCCATAACCAAGAGATCTTATTGTTCTGCCATCCTCAAAATGTGGGTTTCATCACATGTAGCACAATGGCTGCTTGTGCTTACACAGTAGCAGCTGCATTGTAGACATTAGGCAAAGCAATGGGAAAGAGAAGTATACATTTTCTTCCTCTAAGTCACTGGCTCTCAAAGCCTTTGAACCATTAAGTCAGCATCATCTGGATCCTTGTCTAAAATGTAAATATTCAGGCTTCATCCAGGGCTTTTCAAATCAGAAACTCTGGGGTTGGGGCCTATCACTTTGTTTCGACAAGCCTTCCAGATTATTCTGATACAGGTAATTTTTCAGTGTTCTAAAGATAGTTCTGGGAAATTTTATAAACACTTAGAATGCCTTCCAATTGTTCAGAATTTGTCATATGACCTTGACAAACTGCAAATCAAAATGAAAAGAAATAAATCTATTCTGGGTAGTCACAAGAAAAGCTAAAATCTTACAGGTATATTAATGAAAAATAGAGAATGAATAAAGGAGGCAATAGACAGTTTGCTACATCCACAATAGAATGTTAACATTTATAAAATATAATTTCTGTAAGATTACATAATATTCATAATACATGATAATCATGTATAATTTACTAAAAATCAATATATGCTATTATAGTTTTGAATGTATGTTTCCATATGAATTGTAGTATACATTGACATGTCTCCAGAGTAAGAAGATGCAGTTTGTGGAAGAGGTGACTTTTACATTTTTCTTTAGAGTTCTACACATTTCTTATTTAAATATCATATGCTACTTTGATAATTTAAAACAAAAAAAAGAGAAAATGTTCCTTCCAGAGACTAATTGGTAAATTAGCAGTTTGAGATTGAAAACAGTATGTCCCAATAGAGTGAAAATGAAAGAAAATATCCGAATATCGCATGTTTTTGCCATTATATTTTAGGATGTGATTGTAAAGTTGAATGGCAACTCGGTGTTCTTTTTGTGTGTATATTTCGGGGTAACTCCAAAAATGATGGCAGAGCTGCCAAAATTCTTGCAAGAAGTCACATAATGATTCATAAATCCTATGAGAAGGCAAAATTAAAATCAGTCAATTATATTGCTTGTTAGCAACTGTGTAACGTTTTCTGAATTATGTAGATCACTGGTCTTTGAAATATAGTCCTTGGATCAGCAGCAGCAGAATCACCAAGAAACCTGTTAGAAATTCATATTCTTGGGCACTAACCCACACCTATTCAATCAGAAACTCTATGGGTGGAGCCCAATAATCTGCCTTGGGAAAAAATAAAAAAGCTCTGCAGGTAATTCTGATGGAAGCTCAAGTTTGAGAACCACTGACCTAGATAATTACCTTACCCTCTTGCTTTGTTTCCCTTCTGCAAACATGTCAGTAATTGCTATGGAAATGTATTATAATACAGTCAACATGCAATTATCTCTGATATTCAGGGAGCAGAATGATTTGGACAAGAGAATACCGTGGATAATCCCCTCATCTCTCTTTAGCTATTAGATTCAGACTCCGCCCACCCATAGATTTTTTGCCAGAGCACCTAATGAGAACTGTAATTGACTGACTCCTGTTTCAGCTCTTTTATTTCCTGGCCCACTCTCTGGTGAAGGTGCTAATGAGCAGTGAAAGAGCCTGAAGGCAAACAGCAGGAGGGAAGAGGAAAGAGACTTGTCCCTCTGAATATTTGAGAATATACTATGATATCAGAAACAGTGTTTTTAAACCCTCTTCTTCCTGTCCTAAAACTTCTAAACATGACCATATTAAATTCATTTTTAAACACTTGATAGTCAAACTTTGAGCCATTATAATGGTAATCATATATTCTCAAGATTGCTGTCTCTCCTTTCAGCTCCAGGCTGATTGTTTCTCTTTTCTTTAGTTCTGTTTGACTAGTTGTTTCAATCTATTCTCTTCTATAACTGCAATCAACAAAGCTTTTCTTTCCTTCCCTCTATATCTCTGTAAACTTTCATCTTCTTGTTCAATTGGCTTTGAATGCTAGTCTGAAAACCTACTTAAAAACAGATGAGAAAGAAAGGAAAAGCAAAATAACATTAAATACCAAGACACTATTATAGATTTAATTCAAAAGGAGTTTCAGGGTTTACAACATCAAATAAACTTCAGTTTAAAGGGTATTATTTGGCTTCTCTCTCTGTATTACTATCTGAAAAGTGATAGCAAGAAAAAAAATCTTCTTAGAAATTCTTTTGTGATTTTGTTTGAAAAGAAAAATAAAAACTCCTATTATCAACATAGTCATAATAATACTAAACTCTTCTTTTTCTATATTTTTATTTGATTCAAAAGATAATCCCTCCAAAAAACTAATATCATTATCTCCTAAATCTTAAAAGTAATTTTATGAGATTCCTTAGGCATATAAGAGTATTGGAAGTTATCTGTCACTTATTACAGTAAAAAGGACTGGTAATATAACTGGCATGTTTACCCAATGATACTGATGAGACCGTTACTACCAGCATTGATGCTGAAGCCATCTGCATTGCCAACGTTGATAGTACTATATTAATTCTAATTCTCTTCCTGTGAGGCTGAGTCATGTACCATTTTTGATGTGATTTAGCTCATTGATCTGTTAGATATATTTGTTGAAATCAATGTGAAGCAGGGTAAATAGCAAAGATGTAGTTCTTTAATTATTATAGTAATGTTTTCAAGGTTTTACAACATAGAAATGTAAACTGAAATTCAAATAGCAAAAATAATGTTTAACATCACTGTTTTTGTTAGAATGTACTGTAAGTCTTCCTCTTCAAAATTGTTGCCTTTAGAAGCCCTTATGTAAGTATTCTCATTAATGTTTAAGATGTTTGAAGTTTAAAAAAAGTTTTTAAAATTATTTTTAATAATTCTCAATATTTTCAAAGGGTTATATATTGGCCCTGAATTTGAATTCTGATAGAGTAAAAAATATTTGGAACCAATTCTTGAGAATAAAATATATAATCAAACTTCAATGAAAATAAAACATGTTGGTCAAAGAAAAAGGTATATGCATTTTGGTGGCAGTATAAATTCTATATTTTGGTCTTTAGCATCAATTAAGAAGTAAGTTAGTAAGTTACAAGCCATGTTTTTATGTTTTCTTTTTTATGAATGGTCTGGTTTACTAACGTACTATTAGATTGTTGATAAAAGTATATGGCAGATGCTACTTAATGGGTTAATATAGTGTCAAACATATTCATTTTGTAATATAATCAATCATTAACTAAGCCACTGTTATACCACCTTAATTTATGAAAAGCAGTAAAATCGGTCAGGCCCCGTGGCTCATGCCTGTAATCCCAGCACTTTGGGAGGCCGAGGTGGGCGGATCACAAGGTCAGGAGTTCTCGACCAGCCTGACCAACACAGTGAAACCCCATCTCTACTAAAAATACAAAAATTAGCCAGGCGCGGTGGCGTATGCCTGTAGTCCCAGCTACTCGGGAGGCTAAGGCAGAAGAATCCCTTGAACTCGGGAGGCAGAGATTGCAGTGAGCCGAGATCACACCACTCCACTCCAGCCTGGGCAACAGAACGAGACTCTGCCTAAAAAAAAAGAAAATATATTTGGAAATGGAATTTTTCCCTATGCACATCCTCAAACTCTGTATTTTTATTTTGTTATCTATGGTGCATTAAAAAGCAGCACTTTTATCTAAAATAGTTCTAGACAGCATATTCAATACCCTGTTTAATCTCTGAATTCTAAATAAAGACGTATTTGTTTTGTACCTGTCATTGGAAAGAAAAAACAAAGCAATAATGTATTTTGAATAAGTCATTATTAGTTTTGCTATTAAATATGTGCAACCCTAACTCTTCAAAGCCAGCAGCTGTTCTCATATAGTGGAACAGGCTTTTCTATTATTTTCACAGTCCCAGACTTTATGAAAATAATTCCTACCATTGCTAGTCATGCTTATCCACATGCTTAAAGAGTTGCAAGCATCTGGGAATTCAAAAGTTTCTGCCTATATTTAAATCCAAATCTTGAGTATTATTATTTTTAAATACTGTAGATCCTAAAAGACAAGCCATTATAAATACTGGAATTAAAATAGTCACTACATGACACAGTTGTTAATGTTACTAAATACAAACTACCCTAAAACTCAGTGGCTTAAAACAATATTGTATCATGTTCACAGATTCTGTGGATCAGGAATTCAGACACAATTCAGCAAGAATAATTGTTTATACTCCATAACTCCTGATACTCAGCTCAGAGAATTTGAAGGATGGTGGTGACTCAAGAATTTGGCCTGGAAAAGGTGTTTCTTTACTTATGTATCCAGCTCCTGGGCTGGAAATGACTTGAAGGTAAGGACTACCACCAGCTTTCTCTCCTGTAGAGTAAATTTTAAAATTAGAGTGGCTGAGTGATTTGCTATACATCTGTTTACATGTTGAGAAAACGTAGTTTTAGTTACATCATATTTAGTCATCATCATATTTTGGATGGTATAGATAATTCCATATGTTTTCACTATGCATTTATTATTTTATTATTTATTTTTGTGGGTACACAGCAGGTGTATGTATTTATCGGATACATGAAATATTTTGATACATACAACGTGTAGTAATCACATCAGGGCAAATGTATCACCTCAAGCATGTATCCTTTCTTGGCATTAAAACAATCCAATTATAATCTTTTAGTCATTTAAAAATGTACAATATATTGTTGCCTGTAGTCACCTTGTTGTGCTATCAAGTACCAGTTTTTATCATTCTAGCTGACTATATTTTTGTATCTATTAACCATCCCTACTTTCCTCCCCCACCCCCACCAGCCTTCTCAATATCTGGTAATCATCATTCTATAATAACCAAAATTTCCATGAGTTGAATTATTTTAATTTTTAACTTTCACAAATAATTTAGAAAAAGTTTATCTTTCCGTGCCTGGCTTACTTCACTTAACATTATTACCTCCAATTCCATCCATGTTTTTGCAAATGACAGGATTTCATTATGCATTTTATGGCTGAATAGCACTCCATTGTGTATATGTATCATGTTTTCTTTATCCATTTGCCTGTTGATGGGCCCTTACATTGCTTCCAAATCTTGGCTACTGGGAAGCGTGCTGCAATAAACATAGGAGTGCAGACATCCCTTGGATGATTGATCTTTGGCCTGAATTCTTTAGAAAGGTGCATAGCAAAATTTTCACATAGATGAATTTCTTGTTTGTGTGGTTATTGTTAGTATTTTTACCTTATTCTACTCCCCGTACTTGTTTCATTTTAGTATTTTCATTAAAGTGTTTTGGTTTCTCTTTAACTGAGGAATTATTTTTCTTGCCTTACTACATTTTTAATTTTTTTACTGTGTCCATGGGAAAATAAAACATGCACACACACACACACACACACACACACACACAGGTAAGTTGGAGAGTAAAAACGTTTATCTGCAAAATCCACTTGAGAATGTTATTTTCTTCTTGTCATTTCTAACAGTGTATTGCTTCATATAATGTATTAACAAGCCTCTGAATATAAAATGTGATGGACCTTCTTTTAAAATATAATAATATATATCAGAAATAATATGATCTTTTAACAAAAACCATGTGTTTTCTAACAAGATTTTTTTTTATATGTACAGAATGTTGTAGGATTAGTGGACAATTCTGACTAATTTTTGTCAAATCAATAATTGTATACTCCAAAATTAAAGGAAGGCATATTTCTGAATAATTATCAACAAAAGTTGAGAAAATTGTATTTAAATAATCTTAGAGAATCAAGTTATCGGTCTCATATATTGTTTTTAAATGTTTTAACTAGAAGAATAACAGAAAATAATAATTAAGACACTATGGATTTACTTACAAAGATAAATTATGATAGTAAGTGGTAACTTAATCAAAGCTATGTATTGTGGATAAGGAAATATCCATTAGTTAATTTATTCAAGGTACTAAAATATTACTAGAACACATTCAATATTGAAAATTAGGCCAGGTGCAGTGGCTCGGGCCTGTAATCCCAGTACGTTGAGAAGCCGAGGCAGGTGGATCTCTTGAGGTCAGGGGTTCAAGACCAGCCTGGCCAACATAATGAAACCACATCTCCATTAAAACTAAAAAAATGATTCAGGAGTCGTGATGGCCACCTGTAATCTCAGCTATTCAGAAGGCTGAGGCCCAAGAATCGTCTGGGCCAGGGAGGAAGAGGTTACGGTGAGCCGAGATAGCACCACTGCACTCCAACCTGGGCAACAGAACAAAATCCTGTCTCAAAAAATAATAATAATAAAATAAAATAAAATTGAAAATTAAACAACGTTACGCAAATATCTTTACAGAAAATGTCATTGAAATATAGAATTGATTTTAGGAAGAATGATCAACGATTCCTCTCTCCATTCTTTAATAAAATTCTTTACTTTGTAATAAAGTATTTTATTTATTTTGATAAACTAAATGACATTATTAACAATCACAAGAATCCCAAAGATTAACATAAATAAAAAGCTATCTTTCTAAGCCATAGGAAATCTAGATATGATTTAATAATTGGCATTTTATTTCATATAAAAGACAATCATTTTTTCCATTGATATGTGATACATTATGTAATATGTGCTAATTCCTATGAAAAATATTTTATTAAATTAAAATGTGTTTAAAAATCCATTAATCATAAAATCCAGAATATATAAAATTCTTTTTTTTCTAATGAACATGAATTCCTTTAAAAAACCTTTATTTCCTTTATCCTCCCTTCAAAATAGGCATTTGATTGACAGATAGAATTCTGTGTTTAGTCAACTTACTGCCTCACGCCCTGCCAAGGTATTTAGGTAATCTAGGTATGCTCCCACCTTTCATACCTAGACTAGAGGTGCATCATCTTTCTTTTAGACACAGTCTCATCATTAGTTCCCCTACCACTCTCTCTTCACATTAAATATTTACTTAGTATATTTTACTAGACAGCATGATATATTTTGTTTCCATTCCCTTGCATAGCCCAGTTTAATTGAAAGCAATTTTCTTCTTACTTAAACTCTATTTCACAAAACGATGCCCCCCAGCTCACACAGCATTTTTGTGTAAATTTTAAGAGGAAATCCCATTTGTGTGGTCACAGCCCTCCCAGAGTGCTGCACTTGGCAAAGGGGAGGCTAGGATCAACCCAACTCACCCTCTTGGACAAGTGTGCTAAAACTTTCATTCTTGTGTATTCTCTATAAACATGCTGGAATCTGGTCTGGGCTTAATGATGGTTCATTCTGAGAGATAGATTCTACACTGTAAATTAAAATCATTTCTACAATTTTATGATATTTTTGAGTTGCTCATATTTTAATACTACATATTATGCCATAAACAGTGATTTTGATGAACAGGAGGGGTGAACAATTATATTTGTATAGAGGTGATTGTTTATAGTACAGTAATGCAATTTTCTTCTTACTGCTTATTTATTACTTTACAAAAGAAATATTTAACTCTAGCATAAACCAAGTAAAAATAATTTGGTAAAATACACAAAATTATGAAATATTTCTCTTAATCTTTTCCTTGTTTTTTTATTAAAATTTAAAATTTAGCTATAATAAAGAACATAATTCACCTTACAGATGTTGACATTCACAACATATTATTTACATAAAAATACATTGTTGTATAAGATTATTCATACTTTGAAAACAAGGAAAGAAGCATTTGCTTAGCATATTCAAATGTGAAATTATTTTTGAACAGTTATATGTACAATAGCTCATAAATATTTATAGAATACTAAGCAAAGAAACACTTAGCACTCTGAATTTTATGATCACGGTTTTGTTAACAGTTCAAAAGTTTCATGTTCTCCTTTGAGAGAGCCAGTCTGATCTATGTTTAAAATATAGGGTAAAATATCATATACTAATTTTTAAGCAAATAAGAAAATTTTGCAAGTAAAATATAAGCTGCTTTGGTTATACCACTTGGGCTCCCTAATCCTGAAGAATATAATATTTCAATTTTTATTTTAGAGGTTAGTTTAAAATATATATATATATTTTTGGGACTCTGGCATCTCACTTAAGCTCTTCCAAGATTCTTAAAGAATCCAGAAGTACTTTTTGCTTATTGTGAATTTCAAAAGAACACAACCCGACATGAAAAATGTGGGGAAAAAAAAATGTAAAAGTAGAACATTTGACTGTACTCTCTCAAACTTTTAATTTGTTAAACAACCCTATTCATACCACTGATGATAGCTTTCTGCATGCTAGTGCCTGGGAATAATTTTCAGAGGCTATAATATTTAGAATGCTGAAAGACAAACTTTAATATATTATGAAGAATTTTCATCAAAAATAGTATTTGCATTATTTTGTACCAACATTTGAGCACATTTATGTATTTAGCTCTAAGAAACTTCCAAATTAAAGAAAAATAAAATGTTGGCCGGGCGCGGTGGCTCAAGCCTGTAATCCCAGCACTTTGGGAGGCCGAGACGGGCGGATCACGAGGTCAGGAGATCGAGACCATCCTGGTCTACATGGTGAAACCCTGTCTCTACTAAAAATACAAAAAACTAGCCGGGCGAGATGGCGGGTGCCTGTAGTCCCAGCTACTCAGGAGGCTGAGGCAGGAGAACGGCGTAAACCCGGGAGGCGGAGCTTGTAGTGAGCCGAGATCGCGCCACTGCACTCCAGCCTGGGCGACAAAAAATGTTGACTAACTTTGTAAGGTTTTCTATAGTGTGCTTATGGGCATTATTATTATGTATGGTGAAACTTTTTCCATGCTTGATTTTTCCTTCCTAATTAGTTGCAAACATATACAATATTAAGAACAAAATGATTTTCAGCCACTGATGTGCATTGGTTTCACATTTAAAGACATTTATAATAAATAATATAAACGCAGATATAGGATTCAATATCTACGTTGCACTTATTGGATAATCTCTATGTTGTGTCAATTTTTTTTTCCTCGGGTAATAAAGATCTTACCTAATAAAGATCTATGATTGGCCAGACAAGGTGGTTTATGCGTGTAACCCAACATTTTGAGAGGCCGGGGCTTTAAAGCACAATAACCTTTAGTCTAGCTTTAAAGCACAATAACCTTTCTTTGTAGTTTTCTAGAAATATTAAGAATTGTGTGCTACTTTTGTTCTCTTTAATTAAGTATTACATTTCTCTTAAGGGTAAGTTTTTCAATTAGGAACAACTTTACCCTTAAGCTTATTATCTAGTTAGTACAGAATATTTCAGTTTTAATTTCACTAATCAGTGCATTTGGAAAGTTTCCTCAAACACTTTTCAGCTATACAAAGTTATCTAAAACAATTTACTTTCTCTATGCCAATATTTTATAGGCCCTTCTATCATTCAGGTTGAAATATGTAAAACATCCTTACGATTCTTGTTATAGTTGCATTACAATCCTGAGGAACTGTTTATATTTTTATTGCATTGTATTATTAATTAATTCTTTTGTCTGTGCTCTTTGGACTTGAGAGAAATTATCTGCTGTCTAATAAATGTTGAGATCTTAGTCCCATTAGTTTATTGTATAAAATATATATTAAATATTTGGACATTAATGATGCCATAGTAAGAGAAAACCCACATAATCGTGGTTTGATTGGTCCACTAGTGGAAAATTAACCTAAGAAGAACTATCCAGTCATCTGTGATGTGGCCTGGCACAAAATAACAGAGTCCAAATAAGATCTAGAGGATAAAGAGGGTGAGGGGATTAGTGAAGCATGGTTGGAAATGTTGCTGGCAGATACAAGACAGACAGTGAGAGAGAGATATTGAAACATCCAAGCCTTAACATCAGAACCATGATTGTGACCTCAGGTTTTATTTTTTTAAGGTAATACGGATGTATAATTCTTCCTTGCCACCAAAATACCTAATATAAAACTTGGATAAATGGCCATAATTAAGCAACTCATAGTCCAAGAAATGACGGCATTAGTAACACTATTAATAGAATCAAAGAAGGGGAATATAACATGGGGAATAGGAAGAAAACAAAGAAGAATTTTTTTTGTATCTACAGTATAGTGACTAAAAATGAGTGACACAAAGGCAAGAATTTTTTTTCTGCGTTGTTCTACAGTCTATCATAAGTATCTATAAAAATTTACACATTGTAATTTAATAATGTCTTCCTTCCATTCTTCTTTTATTCCTTAATCTGCCCTAAACTCTTCCTTCCTTCCACTCTTCAACAAACATGTCTTTATCCTATTAAGAATTAAACAATTTAAAACGTAAGGTGTAAAGAATTTTTTGAAATTACTATAATATTTAAATAATTTTTTGTCTGGTAGTAGAAACAGACTAAATCCAATATTTTCTGAAAAAAAAAATATAAAAGATGTTAGGGGAGAACATTTACTCCTACTTTTCACATTCCCCCTTGGAGAACCTCACTAGAGTAATACTATAGTTTATTTCCACTCTGACATTTTCTCTTACCTAGGAATGATGTATATGATGGAGATCATGGGAGGTGGGGATTGGCCCACTCAGCCAAGGTCTTTTTTTTTTCTACTTTTCATAATATTTGAGATTTAAAAGGAGAGAGCTTACATTCCCTACAACTTCATTTTTAAGTTTATTCGGGCTAATACCTATAGGAAGAGAATTGCAATTGTTTGGCTAGTTCATTGACTAATGCAGAGATAATTATTAACGAATATACTTGGAATCATAGATGACATTATGTTCTACTTTATCCCTATATTTATTACTAACTACCTCTTGAACAGAGAAACAAAGAATGATTATTAGTTTTTTAAAATTTGAACAACAGAGAGAATAAAAGCTGTTAAAAGAGCATTTCAATGTGACCTATTTTAATAAGTCATATGTGTCATTCAGTATTTGATGTCATATTTTTGTTGCAACTGTATAAAATGGATATCAACACCCTAATCATCTTTATGTCAATGACATTCCCCATTTTGAGCCTCTTCCCGAGGAGCCTCATACATTCTTTGATGTCCATTCTTATCCAACTGCATTCGCAAAATAACCATCATTTCTGGCACATTCGATCTATTTTTCTTAATTCTCACTTTTTAATTGATAAACATTCTAGTAAAATATACATTTTAAAATTTAATATAAATAACATTATTATAGATTTTAAATAAGGACACTCACTTTTGGAAATAGCAGAATAGATATTCCAAAACTAATTTCTCCCGGAGAAAAATTAGATAAAACTGGACCACACATCTAAAAATCAACAGTTGTGGAAAACAGTTTGGAAGTGCCAGAGAGATTATAATACAGTAAAAGTTATTGGTCCAGAATCCAACAGAAGTCAGAGGCACAAGTAAATGGATTGCATTCTTCTGAGAACATTTTCCAATCCTGAAAATATCACTGAGAGAAAGACTTTGAGGCACTCCTGAGGCTCCTGGAACTAGGTGGAAAGGAGTAAGAGCCCAAGAATCATTAAGGAGTGATGATACTTAGGTAGCCACATTGCTATGTGTTGAGTTCTAAAAGTGTTCCTTTGTAGGTAAAAGAGAGAATTAGGAAGTAGATCTCTTTTGATAAATCCCATTTCCTGACATTGGATTGAGTTGAGTACTCATATCCTCTGGTGAAAGTAAACATAAACTGTATCTGAAGAAAAATAAAAATGTTTTAGGTCTTAAAAGTATTTGTAGAAAGAATATTGCAGATACAGTGCACACCAAAGCTGAAGAAATAATGACTTTACAGAAAGATCGTCATGAAAAAATAAGTGCCCAGAATGAACCAAAGAAACAGAGAAGGAAATAATTCTTAAGAGATATTTAAAGATATATTTATCTTAGATATATATTTGCTTGAAGATGTAGAATGAGAAAAGTGAAAAGCCATATTAGAATATATAAATAAAAGGGTGTACTTTTGAAAAAATATATCAAATCAGAGTAAAAGTGTTATAAGAAATCCAAGCAGGAAAAATAAAATAAATCTATACTTACAATTATCATAGTAAAACTGCTGAAAGACAGAAAAAATCTTTAAGTCATAATAAAATGAATATTTCAAAGGAAGATCAATAAATAAAACTGAATAATCTACATTACCAACGTTAATGTTAATGTAGATAATGTTGGTAGAATATAGAATAACTTAAAATATTATTTAAAAGTCAGATTGGCTAAATAAGTCCATCCTATAAATTTATACCAAATAATATATGATATTCTAAAATGAAAACTATATATAATTTTAAAGACAAAAACCACATATGAAAACAATAAACACCATCAGTCATTAAAGGACATACTGAAGAATGTTAGCTAAGTGTATATATATACACACACACACACACGTATATATATGCAGATGTGTATGTTTGTGTGTGTGCACATGTGTATGTGTGTTTATGTGTATGTATCTTAAAAAAAAATTGGAGATACAAAAAGAAATAAAGAATAAATAAAATAGAAAATAAATAAATCTAAATAAGCATTTATTGCATAAAATAGCAATGTTAATATCTTAAGTAATGTGAAAAGAAAATAGCAGTTTATAGGATTAGAAAATGATAAATGGAGTTAGTCTGCTCATGTCCTTGAATGAGGGTAAACATATCAATTAATGTTAGAAATTTATAAAATTATATGCGTGACTACTTTTCTAATAGAGAGGAAAGATGTAATTATTTTAAAAAACCTGGATAAATATAGGTAAATGCCATGTATATTGATTGGAAGAGAATATTGTTATTTATGTCAAATCTTTTCAAATTGCATTATAGATTCAGTTCAAATAAATTTGTAATGCTTTTTAGAAATATTAGCAATTTGGTTTTATAATTGATATGGAACTTCAGGTATAAACTAGCTAAGAAACCTTTAAGAAGAAAAATAATGTGAGAAAACATGTGTTAACAATGATCAAGACTCAATATAAGAATTTGTTATTTTCATAAAAATACATGGTTGAAATAAATCTCTAAAATGAATGGTTGACTGTATGAAATTAATAGTAGTTTAGATACTAGAAAGGAAATATTAGTGAACTTAAACAACTAGAAGCAGAAACTATATGCAGAAAAATAAGGCTAAAAAGAGTTTGAGTTATATGTAGAACAATAAGATAATGTAGATTAAATAGACAATAGAGAAATTAAATATTGAATCTTCAACATTTTCTTTTATTTATTCTTCATCAAATATAAACGTTGATTCTTTGAAAGGATTAATACATTTAATAGATCCCTAACTAGTCTGATAAAGAGGAAAAACAAAACAGGAAAACAACAACAAGAACAGAAAACACAAATTATCAACAGCAGGGATGTAAAAGGAAACCTCAATTGCAATCTTATAGACACTAAATGGATAATGCAAGAATAAAATAAATAAATTTATGCTAAATAAATTGACAATTGCAATGACAGATGAACTCTCTGGGAAAAAGAAATTACCCAACATACAAAAGAAGAAATCTGGTTAGTTCTATATCCATTAAAAAATAACTTATGTTTTCTTAAAATAACACAAATATATTTCTCACAAAGAAAGACCCATTCCCAGATGCCTTCACTGATGAACTATTAAAATAAAAAAACTGAAGGAAGAACTATTACCAATATTTCATTAATTATCAGAAATTGTGGAAGAGTGGAACATTGGAATGCTTTCAAACTTATTTTATGGGGACAAAATATTCCTGAAATCAAAATACAGCCTTGTTAATTATAGAAGGAAATTACAGACTGATATTCTGAGAGATTCAGACAGTCTCAGAAAAGGGGGATATGTCATTCCATTTCTTTGTGTCTCCTTTATTCCCTCCATCAATAATTATAATCTTCAATGTGCTAGTCTTTCACATGTTTAAGTTTATTCTTAAGTATTTTATTCTTTTTAATACTATTGTCAATGGAAATTTTGTTATTTTTCAAATAGTTCACTATTAGTGTATACAAATAAAATTTATTTTTGTGTTTTGATTTTGTGTCTCCCAACTTTATTAAATTTGTTTTTTAATTCTAACAGAGGTTTGGTGGCATCTTTAGAAATTTCTACATGTAAGATCATCATCTGCAAAAGTATAATTTTGTTCTTTCTTTTACATCTAGATGCTTTTTATTTATTTTTCTTGCCTAATTCCTCTGGCTAAGATTTCTAGTGAATAGAAGTAGCAAGAATGAACAACCTTGTCATGTTCCCGATCTTAGAGAAAAACCTTTCAGTCATTCACAATTTAGTATGATATTAACTGTGGGCTTGTCATATGTAAACTTTATTATATTGAGGTAAATTCATTCTATATATCTATTTTCTTGGGAGTTATTATTAAGAAAGAATGTTGAATTATGTTGAATGCCTTTTCTGTGTCTATTCAGATGATCATGAAGGATTTTTATCCTTCATCTAATGTTTCATATCAATTTATTTGCATGCATTGAACCATTCTTACATACCAGAGATAAATTCAACTTGGTCACAGTGTACAATCCCCTTAATATGCTGTTGAATTTGGCTTGTTAATATTTTGTTGAGAATTTTTTTATCTATGTTTTTCAGGGATATTGGCATGTAGTTTTCTTTTCTTGTGTCTTTGACTTTGTTATCAGGGTAATGCAAGACTCAGAAAATGATTTGGGAAATATTTCCTACTTTTCAATTTTTGGAAGGGCTTGAAAAAATTTGCATTAATTCCCCTTTAAATATTTTATAGAATTGAAATATTCAGGAAGAATGTATCCAAATGCCAAGCCAATTTGAAGGCAGTTTCTTGATGAAGAATTCTTATAGAAGAATATTTTTTTCATTCAATTTCAAAGTTAAGTTCATAAATCCTATTTTTTATCTCTGTGTGAAATGAATTAGGCATTTTCTCCACTACTATATTAATAAGCACATCCCTTTAGTCATTTCTTTTCAGGTGGTATCTCAATTTGAACCTTCCAACTCTTTTAGATGCATTTCTTCTCCTGTCCCACATAGCTGTTAATATTTAAAGGCATTTTTTGTATATTTTAATTGAGTAAAATTTACATTCAGCAAAATGTATAAAACTTATTCTCATTATTCATGACTTTTTGAAAAATGTGCACAACCCACGTGCACAAGATGGAGTCAAATTAAAGTTGTATTGGAAAAGTTCTATCATTAGCGCCAGAGATGGCCAGGTGTTTGGTTTTTTAATTATTGATTAAGATAAGAGCAGTAAAATTTGTAGTGCTGTCTAAAGTCCAAAATACTTCTATTGACCTTCCAAGGTCATTTTCTTTATGAATCATATACAGCTAGAACAAATAGCTAAGCTTGTCTGACATGATTATATAGTTAAAGGAATACAAGTATTTCACTGGGATATTATATTATTACAAATAATTTCCACTTTTATTTTAGATTCAGGGAGTACATATGTAGGTTTGTCACATGGGTATATTGTGTGATGCTGAGTTTTGGGGTACAAATAATCCCATTGCCCAAGTAAAGAGTATAGAACTCAAAATATAGTTTTTCAGCCATTCCCCCCATTTTACTTCACTCATCTAGTAGTCTCCCCAGTGTCTATTGTTGCCATCTTTAATCCATGAGTACACAATATTTAGAGTCTACTTATAAGTGAAAATATGTGGTATTAGGTTTTCTGTGCCTGCAATACTGTGCTTAGAATAATGACCTCCAGCTGCATCCATTGTGTTGCAAAGGACATGATTTTGTTCCTTTTTATGGACTGATAGTTTTGCATGGCATATGTGCACCCCATTTTCTTCATCCAGTCCACCATTGATGGGCACAAGGGTTGATTCCATGTCTTTGCTATTGTGAATAGTGTTGTGATGAACATATAAATGCGTGTATCTTTTGAATAGAATGATTTATTTTCCTTTGTGTATATACTCAGTAATGTGATTGTTGGGTTGAATTCTGTTTTAAGTTCTTTAAGAAATCCCCAGACTCCTTTCCACAGTGGCAGAACCAACTTACTATCCCACTAACAGTGTATAAGTGCTCCTTTTTCTCTGCAACCTCAACAGTATCTGTTATCTTTCGACTTTTTAATAATAGTCGTTCTTACTGATGTGACGTAGTATCATTGCAATTTTGATTTGCATTTCTCTGATTATTAGTGATGCTGAACATTTTTTCACGTTTTTTGGCCAATTTTATGTCTCAAGAACTATCTATTCATGTCCTTTGCCCACTTTTTGATGGGGTTATTTATTATTTGCTTGTTGGATTTTTAAAGTTCTTTATCGATTCCGAATATTAAACCTTTGTCAGATGCATAGTTTGCAAGCATTCTCTCTCATTCTGTAGGTTTTCTGTTTTCTCTGTTGATAGTTTCTATTGCTTTGCAGAAGCTCTTTAGTTTAGTTAGGTCTCACTTATCAATTTTGGGTTTTGTTGCAACTGCTTCTGAAGACTTTTTAATGAATTCTTAGAGAAGGCCAATTTTCAGAATGGTATTTTTAGATTTTCTTCTAGAATTTTAAAATTTTGAGGTCTTACATTTAAATCGTTAGCCCACCTTAAGTTAATTTTTCTTTATGGTGAAAGATAGGAGTCTAGTTTCATTCTTCTGTATATGGCTAAACCCATTGGGATGTACTGCTTTGAACTCTTTTGGATACAATATTTCTACAGAAATCTTGGTGGTTTAATTCAGAGATACAACATAGCCACTGTGGGAGTAAGGACGCTGGGAGCTTGTGCATGGTATGTCTCTTAGAACATCAATATTTCCTTCATTCTCTTTCTCTTGCTTCACTGTATCCCTTGCTTTTAAATAAAACACTTAAGATAGTATATTCTGTGAAGTCTGCTAATTATTTATAGTTTCTGAACTTGGAAAATGTTTGCAGTGTGTAATTCACATCCATTCAAGATATAGATCCTCTACCTCCTGACAGGAGGTTTCTTGTGTATATTTTCAATGTCAACAACTATCACTTGTCACCTAGGAAACAGTGTCCTTATTTTTTTCATCACACAGTTAGTTTGTCTGTTCTAGAATACTGATTCAAAAGTGTTGTATTATAAAAAGGCCTACTAACAATGTGCTTATATTTCCACAATGACAAAATACATGAAATGTCCCACTGTGAAAATCACACAAAAAGCAGGATTAAATTTTAAGAAACTGTGATAATTGAAATAGCAGAAAAAAAATCAATAATGTTTAGAGTAAAGACATAAAAACTAGAACTGAAAATGTGAGAAAAATAACAGGCAAATAAAATTAATTTACTAAATTTAAATTTTATAAGTTAACACTTAACAGCACTACTATACTGTGCCAATACATTTAAATCTCAAAATTATAATGTTGGGTGAAAAAAACAAAACCCAAAAACAAAACAAGGCTGTGGATGGAGAAGCACAAAATCCTAAAATGCTAAATTCGATCATGTAGTATTTTAGATATGTAAACACAGAACACGATTTGGAAGACGTCTGTGAAAATGATAAGTATCCAGTTCTTCAGTTTCTTCCTTCTTTCCATGGGGGAAACTAATGCAATTGGAGAAGGGCATATAACACTTTTTAACTATATATAAAAAATGCTTTACAACTCTACAAATACTTATAAAATGACATAATTAAATATTTCAACATATTTATAGTTGGTTTGTCATTTTTATTATATTACTTTTTATAATATATTGACAGCTTGAAATATTTCATAAAAATAGATTATTAAACTTTATATTTGCCTAAATTAGCAAACATTAAAAATAACATCATAAAATGTTATTTTTATCAACATAAAATCTAGTACTATACAATGAGCTCATATAATGTGAGCATCTCCTGAGAAGTGAAAAGTTACGAGACGGTATAATTGAATGATAGTTTAACATGATAACATGCATGGTAGTTTTCTTGGTTGGTAATATTAAATGCCATTAGAAAATTACTATACATTTAGGTTTTAATAAGGTAGTGAAATCGCTAAGAATAAAAATGAAATAGAATACTTTCAAACAAGCAGAAGAGAAATGAATATATATTTAAAAAGTAACCATGTAAGAGAAGGTAAAAAATGAAAAATTGTGGGCTGGCACGGTGGCTCACGCCTGTAACCCCAACACTTTGGGAAGCTTGAGCTTAGGAGTTGGAGACCAGTTTGGGCAACATAGAGAATACCTTGTCTCTACAAAAACTACAAAAATTAGTCAGACGTATTGACATGTTCCTATAGTCCCACCTACCTACTTGGGAGGCTGAGGCCTGATAATCACTTGAACCTCAGAGGCAGAGGTTGCGGTGAGCCAAGATCATGCCACTGCACTACAGCCTGGGCTACAGAGTGAGACCCTGATACAAAAAAAAAAAAAAAAACAGGAAAAATTGTATACGTATATATGAAATAATATGCCAGGATGCCTTCTGATATATTAGTAATTTTAATGAGTATGGGTAAGATAAATTACAAATCTTAAAAAAAAATACAACTAAGAAGAGTTAAAAAAAAAAAAGTCCAGCCAGCAATATCTTATATAAAAGTAATACTTAAAACCAAAACACTAGAAAGTTGTAAACAAAAGGATGAAAAAAATTACCATGCATATAAGAGAATACATCTTTTTTTCTTGAATATATATGGGATATTCATTATACCTGATCATATCATATACTGGGACATCAAATAAATTTTAAGAAACTCCAAGGACTGATAGGTAGATTATGTTTATTGAATGTAGTATAATTCAAACATTAATGAAAAAATGTCTAAAATAGCTCTATAGTAGAATATGTTCAACTACAAGTAATATACAATTCAATCAATTGTTGCTTATATCTTTGCTACTCGAAGTGTTCCAGGGACCTGTAGCATTTACTTTCCCTGAAAGCTCATTGGAAATACAGAATTTCAGACCTTTCTCCAGACCTTCTAAAACAGAAGCTGCAGTTCAACAGCATCCACATAATTCTTATGGACCAAATCACCATATTATCTGACCTAGACTGTTACAATAAGATCCTAATTGTTCACACTAGTTATAGTATTACTCCTTGTATGAGTCTGCTCTCATGCTGCTAATACAGACATACCCGAGACTGGGTAATTCATAAGGAAATAGGTTTAACGGACTCACAGTTCCACAAGGCTGGGGAGGCCTCACAATCATGGCGGAACATGAAGAGAAAGGGACATCTTACATGGCAGCAAGTAAGAGCCTGTGTGCAGGGGAAGTCTTCTTTATAAAACCATCAGATCTCCTGAGACGTATTCACTATCATGAGAACAGCATGGCAGAGACCTGCCCCCGTGATTTAATTGCCTCCCACTGAGTCCCTCCCATGACATGTGGGGTTTGTGTGGGGACACAGCCAGACCATATCACTCCTAAAATTTTTATCTACAATGTAGCCGGAATGAATCTTTTAAAAAGTCAAAGAAGAATGTCACACCTCTATTTAAAATCTTGTAGTGGCCTCCATTTCACCCACAGAAAATCCTCGGTCTTTTTTTTCTTTTTTTTTTTTAATTATACTTTAAGTTCTAGGGTACATGTGCACAACGTGCAGGTTTGTTACAAATGTATACATGTGCCATGTTGGTGTGCTGCACCCATCAACTTGTCATTTACATTAGGTGTATCTCCTAATGCTATCCCTCCCCCCTCCTCTCTCCCCACAATAGGCCCCGGTGTGTGATGTTCCCCTTCCTGTGTCCAAGTGATCTCGTTGTTCAATTTCCCACCTACGAGTGAGAACATGCGGTGCTTGGTTTTCTATTCTTGCGATAGTTTGGTGAGAATGATGATTTCCAGCTGTATCCATGGATTAGAGACTTAAATGTTAGACCTAATACCATAAAAACCCTAGAAGAAAACCTAGGTAATACCATTCAGGACATAGGCATGGTCAAGGACTTCATGTCTAAATCACCAAAAGCAACGGCAGCAAAAGCCATAATTGACAAATGGGATCTCATTAAACTAAAGAGCTTCTGCACAGCAAAAGAAACTACCATCAGAGTGAACAGGCAACCTACAGAATGGGAGAAAATTTTTGCAATCTACTCATCTGACAAAGGGCTAATATCCAGAACCTACAAAGAACTCAAAGAAATTTACAAGAAAAAAACAAATCCTCGGTCTTTATAATGGCCTATAACATATTTCATAGCCTTGTCCCTTATTAGATCCCTGGCATCAATTTCTACCTTGCTTTTCTTTGCTCAATCTAGTCCAGATTCATTGGCATTTACTCTTTATATGACATACTAAGCATGCACCTATATTGGGGCTTTGATTACCTATTTATCTGTGTTTGGAAAAACAAAATACAAAAACTTTAATACTATGTTATTATAATATAAATATGGATATAATATTCATATTTGAGTTTCTTTGAAGTGATGAAATCAAATTAAGCAAAAATAAATGGTTTGGTGTTAATTTGCTATCAATTAGAGATTAAATATACCATATTGATTATAAATTATTATTAAATTAAACATTTCAACATTATGTGTAAGAAATCCTAAGTATAAGACTAAAAATAGTCTCCAGAATTTTATCCCCATTGTGCCTCCTCATTTATATGGTAGTTATCTGTGCTGCTCATGTATATTTCTAGTTTTGGTTTCTCTGGGTCTTTCATGGGCTTACACTTTCCTCTATTTTAGAGTTAGCTACAGTAGACCTCCCTTATCCAGGTAGTATATATTCCAGGATCCACAATGGATGCCTGAAACCACATATAGCACTGAACCCTAAATACTACATTTTTTCCTATACACACATACCTACATATAGTTTAATTTATAAATTAAACACAATAAGAGATTAACAATAATAACTAATAATAAAATAGAACAATTATAAAATTATACTCTAATAAAAGTTATGTGAATGTGGTCACTTTCTCTCAAGATCTTATTGTACTCTACTCATCCTTCTTCTTGTGATGATGTGAGCTGATAAAATGCCTAAATAATAAGATGAATTGAGGTGAATGTCTGTGGGGTAACTTTTGCAGTTTGAGCTGTGATGACAAAACTCGCACAGATTTATTTTATCTTCTTTACAATTCTGTGAATAGAAGATTCATTTTTACCACAGACCTTAGCAACCTCAGCATAAAATTTATTTTCTTTATTGATTCACTTTTTTTTCACTTAAAGGAAGTACTTTATAGATTATCTTTAATCAAATTACCAGCATCACTACTCTCCTGCATTGGGGCCATTATTAAGTAAAATAAGGATTAGTTGAGCAAAGGTACTGTTACATTGTGACAGGTGATGTAATAACTGAGATGGTTACAGACTGCCTAATGGGCAGGGGGAATAGACAGCATGTATACACTGGACAGAGGAACGATTCACATGCCAGACAGGACAGAGTCCGAAGGCATGAGATTTCATTATAATACTCAGAAGTTATGAATTATTTCTGAAAATTTCCATTTAATATTTTCTGAATGTGCCTAGAACACAGGTAACTGAAACCATGAAAAGCAAAACTGCGCCAAAGAGGGGGATGAGGAAACTCTGCAGAAAAATAAGATGTTTAATAATGAAAATTTAAAACTAGGAATACAAGAGCTGAAAAATTTAAAAACCAATTGCCTACGTCATTTTTATTGATACATACTTTTAGCAGCAGAAATTTCACTCTCAGTATTAGTTTAAATATACCCCGTAAATTTGATATTTTGTTTTTATTATCATTAATTTTTAGGAACTCTGTCACTACTGTTTTTGTTTCCTATTTTATCAAAAAAATGGTTAATGGAATATTTTTTAATTACAAAGTTAAAGACAGATTTTATTTTTTTTCATTTCTCATTTCATTTCATTGTTCTGTTTGTAAATGTGTATTTTATGGAAACTAATTTTATTACTTTTGGCTCTATGATGTAATCAATTTAGGGGGGAATTCTACATGTGTTCTCAAAGAAGATATGTTCCTTATGATATAGTAGTATTTCATATATTTCCAAGTATTTACTTCATTGTTTTATTTATATCTTTTTTAAAATTATTATAGTTTAAGTTCTGGGATACATGTGCAGAACGTGCAGGTTTGTTACATAAGTATACACGTGCCATGGTTGTTGGCTGCACCCATCAACCCATCATCTACATGAGGTATTTCTCCTAATGCTATCCCTCCTCTATCCCTCCACCCTGCGACAGGCCCCAGTGTGTGATGTTTCCCTACCTGTGTCCATGTGTTCTCATTGTTCAGCTCCCAGTTATGAGTAAGGACATGCGGTGTTTGGTTTTCTGTGCCTGTGTTAGTTTGCTGAAAATGATGGTTTCCAGCTACATCCATGTCCCTGCAAAGGACATAAACTCCTCCTTTTTTATTGCTGCATAGTTTCCCATGGTATATATGTACCACGTTTTCTTTATCCAGTCTATCATGGATGGACATTTGGGTTGGTTCCAAGTCATTGCTATTGTGAATAGTGCTGCAATAAACATTTATATCATTTCTTGGGTTTTGTTCACTTGTCTTGTCTGGGCAGAAATGACATGTTGTAGCTTCACGTAAATATAAATTTTATCATCACAAAGGATTGTTTTTGTCTAACTTAATGCTTTTCATAGTGAAATCGCTATCATCAAGTATCAGGATTGGTAAAGTTTGCTGTTCTTATTACTTATATTTTTCTGACAAATATTTCTCAATGCCTACAATTTTAGTTTTTTAATCACTGTATTTTTAATTCATTTCTGAGCATACATGAAAATATTTTTCTCTTTGAAAACCATGTACACTCATTCATATTTATTGATGACTATTATGTTGGTCTCAGTTCCATGTATGATGGTATATTTGCTGTGTTTCTTTCACCATTTGGTGTGTTCTGTTTGTTTTCTAAAATTCTTACTTATATGGGAAGGTTTATATTTTTATTCTATGAGTTTTCTACTTTTTGTAATAATTTTTAACTTTACCTTACTCTCCTACTTTTCTCACTTAAGCTTTTACTATCTGTCAGTTTCAAAAGGAAGCCTTTGACTCCCAAATGTTATCTAAGGAGCAGTCAATAAGCTTACTAGCCTTTACCCTGTTACTCTCCTTTCTACAACTTTTATTTATATCATTCTAGTCTGTCAGACTACACAATGCTTACATATATTTTCATTCCATGACCCCACCTTGTTTAGTCTTAGTTCTGCCACTAAATGTATATATGTTCAACATTAGTTTTCCCTGCTGTCTTTTTTGGGATAAATGTCAGTTGTTTTTGATTCCTTGGAAATAGCACAGTTGTATGGTATTTTTTGAGTTCTGGTGCAGCAAACAATTTTCTATAGCCTTGTTACTTGAAGGACGGTATTAGGGATGAAATATGATTGAGTGGCACTTTTTCCTGAAATAAATAAAAAATGCTTCTCAACTGTTGTCTTTCCTTATATGGTGCTTCTCAGTAGTCTCATGTTTGTGCAGTTCCTTTGCCCTTATTGGAAGGGCAGAAAAGTTCTGAGTCTCCTTAAACTATTATATTCTTTCATTTTGTCCATAGCATCTAACATCTTTTAATATACTCTGCAATCCCCTTGCTCTTTTATATTTATTTTCTTCTTTCTCCCTACTGGATTGCAAGTTCCATGTAGGCTAGTATTTTGTTTACTGATGAGTCCCACACACTTAGAAGGTTGACTGACATAGAGTAGGTAGTAAAATAATTGTTGAACAATCAATAGTCATATATACTGCTTTAATAGATTCAACCACAATGATAGCATTCAATTTGATATCATGAGAAGTTTATAACTCATAACTCTAAATAGGTAGGAAGAAGTTCTCCTAGCTTGGAACAGATAGCGTCTTAGAATTAATATTGTTAATGTTCTAGTTTATCTCATTTTGTCTGAACTGCTATCTAGAAAGCAAGAAT
Source organism: Colobus angolensis palliatus (assembly GCF_000951035.1). Classification (NCBI taxonomy): domain Eukaryota; kingdom Metazoa; phylum Chordata; class Mammalia; order Primates; family Cercopithecidae; genus Colobus; species Colobus angolensis. The sequence continues at coordinate 6,531,702 of NW_012114400.1, read as the reverse complement.
GAACTTATTAATATTGGTTCAAAGTAGTAAAAGAAATATGGTTAGCATTGGCTCAAGATGGTTGTCTGGCTGTGGAAAGAGAAAATCCAGTGAATGAGCTGGATAGTAGAATCAACACAGCTGAAGGGCAATTTGGGCAGTTACTAGACTGAATCAATGAACTCCCTGAAAATGATCAATCTTCTAGCTTACATAGTAACCCTTCATTACTTTCTGCTGATTTAGCAGCATGAAGATATTAAAATGGCCTGGGACAGTCTTGACATCCAATTTAATGGAAACATGACTCTGTTTCCTGGCAGAATCATTTCTCCCTTGAGAACAGAACTGACTCATTGAGCTCAATATCATGTAAATAGGGGGAAAAACACTTCAGCAGGTGTCACTTTAAAGCCAATACTTGAGATTTTCTCACTATAAAGTGAGACTCTTAATTGATGAACCCATGCACTGCATCTATGAGAGAAAGACCACCATATGAAGAGGACTAATGAAGGCATATATGGCACCATAAGGACAGCACCATAACACTAAAGAATTTTTATTCAAGATGGCTTCATAATTAAGACTATATCACACCATTCCACAATTTTCTTAAACTGAATTTGGTTGATTAAGCATATGGTTGCATCAGTAAACTGTGTATGTGAGCCAATTGCTGCAATTCTGTCACCAAGAAAAGTGTCCTTAGATAGATAAGAGATGCTGCGTGAGATATTGTGGCCACAGATACAGTTTTCTTTCAGTTTATAAATTGTGATGCTGGCAGAAACACTTTTGGCAATAAGGAAATTCTGTAGCTAGAATATATGTCCATCTCTGTGAGGACAAATCATTGTCCTCTTTATTATGTAAACAATATGCTATCAGCTTGTCAGCAGATGCCTGGCTGATGCTTTTACACACACACACACACACACACACACACATATATATGCACTACATACATATACTAGTGTATATATACATTTGTCATTCACCTTTGTCATTTACAGATTAAGCTCTCAGCAGTGACAGTCGCCATATATATACAGACATACATATATGTGCACCACATATATATATAAGTGCATATATACCCTTGTCATTGACATCTGCCGTTTACAGGTTAGGCACTCAGCAGTGACATTAGCCACATCAGTCTGGTACAAGAATATCAAACATTTAAGCCTATGCACAGCTTTCATCTCTGTCATTATGCCCATTGTGTATGTATCCAGTGAGCAAACACTGGCATGACTGCGGAAAAGAGTGAGTTGAAACAGTTTCCATCTGCTTATGGAAACCCTTACTACACATTCATACTCACTCCATCTGCCATGAGCATTATCCACTTTATAACATATGATGTTCATTTAACTAGGACACCATATCATTTTGGATCCAATTTGAATAAAATGTAAAATGCTCCCAAAGCATTGTAATGGATAAATCTAAAAAAAAAAAAAAAAAAAAAAAAAAAAAAAAAACCTCACAGGAAACCATCTGCATTTTTCAAGAGTCTTATGAAATATCTACCAATTCTTTTGGAATGAGACAGTAAGTGACTGCCAAAAAGAAGTCCTTGAAACTGCAGTGCAGTTCAGGTTCTTGCTGTGTTAAGGACATACAGCAAAGTCAGTGAATTTCATGGTCTTGAGCCCATTGGTGCCACTAATTTCTACAAACTATGTTCATGGTCAGAATAACAGGTCCCTCTACAAGTTCAAAGATATGATTTTAGCAGGAACATTATAGGCAGAAAGGCAAACCCATGTGTAGATTAGTTATCTATATTAGAAAGGAAAAATGCACTGCCCATTTCTTAATAGAATGAATGCAGTGTAATCAATATGTCACAAAGTAGCTTGCTTTTTCCTTCAGTGAGTATTACCACATTGGGAGCTTAGGTTGGCAGGTTAGGCACTATGGTAAATTTAAATTTGAGAACTGTGATTAACTGGTGAAAAAATCAGGAGTTTTACTGAACTCTGTATGAATGTTCCTTTGAAATGTGACTTTGAATTCTACCTTTCAAGCGAAGTCTACTTTTCTTTCTCTTCACTCTGGGCAGGTCTGTGATTTGCTTAGGCCAGTGGGATGTTAACAAATTCAGGATTGCTCACTTTCAACTTTTGGAACATGTCTGCCACCTGGTGAAGAAGCCCAGGATAGCCTGCAGGTGATGAGCGGCGTGTAGCCCATTTGCCCATGTTAATTCAACCAACAGCCTGGCAACTGCTAGAAATGTGAGTGAGGCCATCTTAGATCTTCTGACTCCAGTTGACCTGTCAGAGCACCAGGAGTTTATCAGAGAGACAAGCAGAACCAGCCAAATCATCTCACATAAAAATAAACGCCACCTAACCCACAGAATCATAAGTTAAGTGAATGGTGATTGTATAAGAACCAAGTTTGGGGATGGTTACTTTGCATAGTAATGGATAACTGATAAAGGCACTCACGAGTGACTAGAGCCAGATCGGGGTTGTTCAATGGAAAACGATGCTGTTGAACCCACACGAAACTTCCATCGCTATTGCCATGGTAGCTTTCCTCATGAGGTCATTGGAAAAAGAAACTGACCAACATTCCCAGTAGAAGTAATCTAGTCCACCTGATTATTGAGAACTTTCTGTACTCTTCTATGACAAGCATTTACATGAGACATGATTATTTTCATATTTTCTGACGACTCCCAAAGTTCCATCCACATGTATCTTTTCTAGACTCTCTTGTTATCCATCTTGTAATTTGTTCCTTTCAAACCTTTGCCATCTAGCTATACCATTATTGTTCATGATAAAGCCCTCCCCATTTAGAAAAACCTATTAACTAATGAATCAGCATAGATCTATGTACATCAAGCGATCTGCTTTTCCAGGTAAAGTAGAAAACCAGGTACACAGCACAAAGATATGCAAACTATGACTCCCTTTACACAGTTTTTCAGAGCCACCCTTGAAAGGGTGAATGCTGTTTCTTTCTATGGGCCAGTGGCCCAGTTAATTGCAGAAAACACTCTGTAGAATAGTGTGTATTAACCATGATTCATGATTCTAGCTTCTGAAAACTTGATGCTTTAATATCTGCCCTAAATGCATATGTCAGACATGTCTTAATCTGGACAACCTAGGCATATGCTTGAGTCACATTGCCTTGAACTCCTGACTCCTTGTCTCTCACTCCTCCTCAGGACCAGTCCTCCTCCTATGGGCATGCCTTTCAACCAATATAAAGTCTACAACCCCAACCACCTTACTATTTTGGCTTTCACATCCTAGGCCTTGATATATTTGTTCTAATTACCACGAGGCCAGGTAACAGACAACTAGATACAGCCACCATTCCATAGAGCCTGCTGAAATTATTCAAACTAGTCCATCCTAAACCGGCATCCCTGCCTCACCTGTTCCTTTCTATGGAAACCACAATAACAGCTCTTGCCCACAAAATTCTCTTCTCCTGTATTACTAGAGTTATCAATGTTGGTGCTTCCCTATGTGCTCCCATGGCATAGAGTCTTCCTTTCTTTAGGAGTCTGATTAAAATAAAGTATATTTCAAGGGCTCCCATTTCCTGATCTGTTGGCCTTAGTATACCCCAAATTGTCTATTAATACACAAAATTTGGAAACACAGGCCCAAATTATTTTTCTTCCTCAATTGATTAGCGATATAGATTTCCCTATATGACTATAATTTTGAGGAGAAAGAGGGAGTCATCCAGGTATGTGCCTTGGAAGTTCGAACCACTTGCTGATGGAACATTCTTGTGCCTCCACTTGCTCAAGCTTGATCTCCTATATATGACTTTCACTTGATGTATTCTTGGTGACTCAGATAACAGCCAGTTAATCATGTCAGTTCAGGTCACAGTAGAGGTTAAAGGCTAAAATCAAGCAACCAATCTCAACCAGGGTCCAGCAGGATGAAAGTTGCTTGTAAAAGTAAAGATAATACTCTTCAGAAAGCAACATTCACTTTAAAATCTTGAAGTTCTAATTTGTGATTAATCTGTATGAGACTGCCAAAGGTTGCCTACAGCATCTGTGTTGGTAACAGATATGCAAGAACCTTGAATCTACTGGATACATAAGAGTAAGTGACAGAGCTACTATCATATGACCTGAATCTGCCATACAGCTTTCTCCTGTGATGTAATGTACCCTGCTTAAAAAACTGTTGGCTTCTGTATATATACACAAATACACACATCCTTCCAGTTTACACATATATATGTATGTAATGACAATTTATATAACATTTTAATATATAAAGTTTACAATTATATATAACATGGCTATAAAGTTTGTAGTTTATATAACATATCTAAATATATATATCTGTGTGTGTATATATATAGTGTGTGTACATGCATGTGTGTGGTTCTGTATGTGTGTGTGTGAGTTTGTGTATGCAGAACATTTTTACCCCTAAAACCAAAAGATAACCCTGGTAAATAGTCACATATCCCTTTGAGGAAGCACAAGAAATAAGATTTATACTTTAAATTTTTGGTAGCATAGGAGAATATTACCTCAAGAGGACACAGCCTACCTTCCCTTCATTCAGGGAGTTCTTTTTCTGTGAACTAGATCATGTCCGATAATTGTGTGAGCAGTCACAACTCTTTGGGAGCAATTAAAGCCTGGTCTGTGTTTACCATTGCAAAAGGGTTTTAATTATACAGATCAGGTGAGCCTCAAGTAGGACACCCTCCTATCGCAGTCATAGTAGCTTCCAAAGATCTATGTGGAGGAAAAGAATTCTGATTATTGCTTCAGCTCTCTTATCCTCATTAGAGTAACTAGCTTCCTTTTATAACCACAGCTCAGTGTGGCCTCCTGACCTCCACTTGTCCAGCATCCCATTATTATCATTGAATAAAAGGAGCCCATTATGATAGCACATTTGCCTACATCATTCTTGGCCTACAGAGAACTGAACACTACCAACCAATTATTTTCATGTTTTCACCAAAATTTGGTATTAACAGTCTTCTTAATTTTATACATTTGAGTGGAATCAAAGTGGTATTTCTCTGTGGTTGAACTTTGTATCTCCCATAAAACTAATGATATTGATCACCTTTTCATGTTTGTCTTGAGCATTTGTATATTTTCTTTGGAGAGTATCTTTTCAAATCTTATGTCAATGGGGTGGTTTGCTATTATTTTGTTCACTTATAAAAATTATTTATATATTTGGAACACTAGTAGTTTTCAGATATATGCATTAAAACTATATCCTGCCATATCTATTCATTAGAAGTTTAATTTTAATCAAATTCAATTCACATTATCTTATTTTATAGTTACTGATTTATAGATATTGATAAAACTTTGTCTCTCCATAGCTGCATAGAGGCTTTAAGTTAACTATGTCTAAACAGCTCTTCAGTTTAATATGAGTTAGTGCCAAGATTCATTTCTTTACATGTGTTTTATGTGTTTTTAAATTTTCTGCATTGCAATTTGATTCAAAATCATCCTTTTCTCCTTTGAATGGGTTTAGTGACTTTTTCACTAAATTAATTGACTGTATAAATATAGACCTATTTCTGAATATTCTCTTGTGTTTCATTACTCTATTTTTTCAGATATTGTGTCAATACCATGTTGTCTTGATTACCGTTCATTGATAATGAATCTTGACATTAGGTAGTGTAAGTCCTTTTCTAAAAAAACAAAATTGTTTTAGCTATTCTAGATGCTTTGTGGATCCCCTTGATCTTTCTGACTTTGCTTTTGTTTGTTGCTTTATTCTTTTCTGTTTTGCTGGAGAAGATCTAGAGTTAAGTCTAACAATAATTTGCCCCTACAGTGTCTCATTCCTTATGAAAAGTGTCTTTACTGACTGTCATGGGTGTCCGTGAGGACTGTACAATCTGGCTGATCAGAACTAAAATATTTTCAAGCCCTGTGTAAGCTGTGGGTGTTGCTCAGCTAATAGTTTTCAGAACATCGTTCTCTGCCTTATTTTGTAGAGTTTTAACCTTTGTACAAACAGATTAGTGTATGTACAAAACTATAAGCAAACAACAACAACAACAACAACAACAACAAACCCTCAAAGAAACCTGTTGGGGAATTTCCCTTTAAAAAGCCTCCTTCTTGCTGGTATTATGCCCAGCAAATTCCAGCTCTATTAGTCTCTATGAACTACAATCACTTTCTCCTCAATTCTAAAGAAAACTACCATTGTATAATGGGATTCTGCCTACCGATACCAAAATCTGGAATGTTAATCTAGACAAAATATAAGAATCATAAATTTTACCGAATTTATCTTCCAAACTACCTGTTCTATTTTTAGTTTATTGAGAACTGTTACCATGAACATATGGTACATTTTGTCAAATGTTTAATTGGCATCTATTGAAATTATCTGAACTACTAAGGACTGAAATTAAAGAGTTGAGCTCCTGATTAAAACCTACATGTGATTTTACAGGCTTGTGTATAGGCAATTAATTACAAAGGCATTTCCTGGTAGACCCTTCAGAGGGAAGCTGCCCTCCCACCCCAGAACTAGTGCACAACCAGTACACTTTAGTCTTTGAAGGAAGTTACATTCAATGTCTCAAGCAGATCATACTCATCATATATTTGAATTCCAAGACAGGTATCCTCATTCTGAGGTCTGTATCTGAGGCCTTGAATAGAACTCTTTTTAAGGAGCCTCTCTGCTCAGGCCTTCTTTCTAGAGTAGAAGGAAAAGTCTTGGAAACACTTTTCCGTACTCTCACGCGGCCTGTTCCAAGCTCTCTGCACCCCTACTTCCCCAACTCTTCCACTCCAGAGTCCATAGAAACTTTTAAGCCCTTTGTTTGGGACTCCTTCCTCAATTGATCCTCCTGACCCCTCTGTGCATATCATTCCTTGGGGGAAAATGGAATAGGGTAGGTTGGTGTTTCTCCTGATTTTAGACACTTGCTTACACCAATAATTGTCTAAGGGTTTAATTATTTCTTTTTGACTTGTTGCTTTAGTTGGCTACTCTAACACCTGGCAGCTCAACTCCCCTTTGACCAGCCTGACTGAGCCATTGACACTTTTTTGTGTCTCTTTCTCTCCCAATCTCTTTTGACTTGGGAAGTTGCATTTATAAATTCTATTGCATTTTTTTTTTTTTTCCTAAAGGGAATTCTTTGTGCTTTTTTGTCATTGTTCACTTTTTTAAAAAACATATCTTTTATTAATTGTATAGTATAATAATTTTGGAAAATACAGGTCCTATATAAAAGAAATAAATATTTAAAAATTTAAGCCCATCAGTACAGCCTTTCAACAAAGTCTGTACTAATTTACATTCTTATGATTTGTTATATTAGAATTTCCACTTCACTGAGCACCAAAAATTAGTGTTGTCATTTTTCTGCTCTTCACCAATTTGATGGCTTGGAAATTGAATCTTATTTATTCATATGTGTATTTTCCAGTCACACTTATTTTTATAATGTATTCTTAAAAAATGTCAAATTTCTTTAGGATGTTAGTGTTTTGCTATTAGTTTTTAAAAGCTATTCTTTGTGAAATATATTAACTTCTTTTTCTACTTTTTTGCAAACACTTATTCCAAGGTCATCATGTATTATTTAATTTTTTGATTATTAAGGCTAATAAGTATTGTTTTAACTGATAATTTTGCTTATTATATTGAATATTATTCATATTACATTGAATATAATACATTCATATTACATTGAGTATGTAAGTTTTTAAAAGTCTTGTCTATCTTGAGCTAAGTTAAATAGCATTTATATGTACAATTGGAAAATGTTTACATTTAATGTCTTTAAGTTTTGTTTTATTCTTTTAAATCAATTATTATATTATACATTAAGTTATTGAATGTGTAGAATACATTGCATTTCCTTAATTTATAAAAATCAATCCACTAATTTCATATATATACATAAACACATACAAATATATAAATAATGTACCTTTTCATTGCAAAATTTAAATTAATAAGGATAATTATAAGAATATACTGAGCACTTACTTGTAGTAACACAGTAAAGTAACACAGGAAAGCACTTACATATACTTTCTGATGTTTTAATCAAAGCACTTTAAAATGCTAAAAAAATGAACAAACAAAAAACCTTATGCCAAAAATATTTCCCAAAGATATTTGTAGGCATCTACCAGCGCTTTGAGAGATTACTGAACACCGGCTGTGATCTGATGCTAACATTAGGGGGATGCATGATTAATTTTTTAGAGTATTGAATAATTCCTTACTAAATAAATTTACCTGTTTAAAGTATCATAATCTGTTGTTGGTTCGAGTCTGTCTCAAAGTGGGCCCACTGAGTCTATCAACCTGACCTGTGTTTTTTTCCCCCTAGTTTTGAAGATGTAGTTGGAACAAGGATTGGCAGAACACTTATGTTGGTCCCCTGACATATGCAGTGAGGATTGTTATGGTAAAAAGGGACAAGTGAAACCTCTAGACTTGCTTCTTTCTTCAGAATATTAAACCAAAAGCAATACAATATATTTCGAGTCTTATCAAGTCTCTGTTGAACCTAGCCTGTTTGGACAGTAAAGAAGTGGAGAGATTTGAGAGATCTTGGAGGATATTAGTGAGTTGTCATGAACTATTCCACGTTGTTTCAAACTAAAGTCACTCTTACAAATCTGGCGTCTTTACTAGCATAAGTTTGGATAGCCCCTTACATCTGGTGGGTAGCTATGGACATTCTTGTTTACAGTTGCTGACTGACTTGCAAGCATAAAGTTTTAAAGACCCCAGATGCTTTGATAGCACATGTGTGCCAGGCATTGGCAAATCAACCTCACTCCTGTTACCAAAACTACAGTCAATCTAAGATCCAACAGTAAACAAAAGCCACTTTAAGTTTTCCAGGTTTGGAAGTTAATATTGGAATTAAAAGCTTATAGAAATATTAGAGAACTATGAAAGGATAGGTCAGGAAAGCTAACTCTGAACAGTAAGTAATTCAGCAAAAATTTCAGGAAAGCAACCAGAGATCTCAGCCAGCAGCTCCCAATAACTGTCTTGGAAACTGCTGCAGTGCTAAAGGTTCTATGGGAAACTCTCACTAATTGTCTGTGTGTGCAACAGCCAAGCAGGTAGTTCCCCTGTGCTCTTTGAAACAGTCCAGTGAAACCTCTCATCTCTTCATTTATCTGGCTGGGATTACCTTCAGAGAATAACAGCTTCTCCAGATTTTCTGTCTTCCAAAGCTTACACTAGTGTTTTTTGTTGGCAAAGCCTAACATAGAAACATACTGAGAGAAGGTCTGGGGAAGTGCAGAGGAGACCTTGGAAAGCTGCAGTAATGATGTCAAGTTGACAATAGTCAAACATCACAAGAAGAAATCAAATTTTGTGAATGAAGCAATAACATGGTGAAGTCGTTCAACATTTCACAGCTGTTAAACAGCACAGTAATTTTTTCGCGGTTGTAAGTTCCTTACTCCACAACCCAAAGCAAAGGAGGTGTCTTGTTTACTTCTATGATCTAAGAGACCAAAACATTATCAGTTGTTTGTAAGCATTAAATAAATAGTTGTTAAAAATTAGTGATAACATAATATTTTATTTAAAAAGACAATGTTTTGTTTGCTCAGAAAATTTGCCTATACATTTTAAAGACTAATTTTTTTCTTGTTTTCTCTCTATCTGTTCTCCCTACCTAAGCCTGAAGCTATTCCCAGCATACATTAAAACTTCCAGATCTATTCTCTGAGCATTTTGAAATTTTATGTCCTTGTGATAATTATTTTCCTTTGTCCTTTCATCACTTTCAGCACACTTTACTCTAAAGCAGCAGTGCTCGTAAAGTTTTATTCTGGCCATCTTTTACACATTTTACTCTTGTGAACTTTTTCTCTTGTGAACCTTTTTACTCTGGTGAAATTGATGGATGGATGGTTCTTCCTTCACTGTTATTTCTTACCTTTTCTTATATAACATTTTATATAGAGCTCTTCAAACATCTTGTTACAAAGTCTGATTTTTTTTCATATATTATTCAATTTTCCACTTAAGGTCTCTGACACATTTAACGTTTGAAAATTAGAGTTTAATTTCAATCTAACCTACTGATCTCAGCTTAGTAGATGTAATGTTCTTTCTCAGCTTAATAGAAAAAGGAATTCTAGATACCAACTTTTCTTTTTCAGTAACTGTTTAACTGGAGGACCTTGGTTTGATTTTTTAAATTGGTGGCTCTCTTTTAAATGACTTAATGACTTTATATTTCTGAGAATTTTGGGAAAAGCATGTTGAAAGGAGTTGAGAATCTGTTTTTGTCCAGTATTGACTCCGCAGGCTATGCTAGCAATTTTTTGAATTCTTGTTTAAAATATTTTAGGGCAGATAAATAAATTAAATAAAGTTATTGCAGTTTAATAATTTAAGATTAAAGACTCAGTGCTGGGGTAAAGGAAGAATGAAGAAAGAGGAGCAACAAATTTGCCCCTCTGTCAACATTTAATTTCTGTATTTGTTGTGAAGACCTAGTAATCTCGGTGATATGCTATTCTTCACACATGTAATTACCTTCTTATTAGTCAGCCACAGCAAGTAATATTTGCCAATCACATGAAATGTAAGGAGGGCTTAAAAACATGTACCTCAAGGGATAACAGCTGTGTTGACAATAGCACAAGGCTCTCTTTATAAAACTGTCCATGGAATAAATGTTGCCTTCCCACCAATGGGTGCCTTAGGAATTTAAAACATTTTAATAACTTCATGTTAACAAGGGCTAACTATTTTTTCTGGGTTTATTTTCAATTTGTTAATCAATTTTTGAATTGTACTAGCCATTCTCAAAGTTGTCAGATCACTGAAATAAAAAGTGCAAAAATACAAAAATGAATAAAATAATATACTCCCAAATTCTAATGTATTTTTATGAAACTCCCCAAAAAACTCTGCTTACCATTTTAATTTAGACCCACTGGTCTTTCTGTTTTCGATGCTGTTAATGAAATCACATCTTTTCTTAATGTATTTGCAGTCCTCCTTTTTAATGCGGGTGCAGGTTCACGCTTACTTTTGTGTGTCTTTGGCTAATTCAGTAACAATTGAAAGAAGACAGCAAGTAATTCCTTGAACTTAGATTGCAAATATCGAAAGAGAAACTCCCACTTTTAGTAGTTTATCAGTTGCTTTTCTTCTTAATGAACGTAAACAATCTAGCTCTGTTCTTTACAGAGTTATGCTAATCTTCAGTTTTATTTACTATCTTATCAACAAACCCATATCTTATACTATACCATTAAATAATAAAGAGATAATTTAGAATGTTAATTTTAAGAATAAGTTGTTCTAAATATATTTTATTGTGACAGATAATTTTTGTCAGTATTGATAACATCTGTATGTTTAATGGAAAATCTATTAAAAATTATCTCCTGATAGACACGTACTCTACTAAAAGATACCTTCAGAACCTATAATCAGTCTTGACATTTTCTTCTGAAATACTATAATTTAATACATCATAAGTTGTATCTCAGTAATACGGAGTTGGTTAGATTGAAATTCCTTCTGTGTTCCCTAAGTTATAATGATTATATTGCTGTCAATCAGACCAAGGATCCAAGTAGTCTTGTAGAAATAAAATCATAGGAACTTTCTTATTAGCATGGGGAAATGAGATAGGTCATTTTTTCATTCTAATCTTTCTTCATTCAAAAATTCTTCTTGATACATCTTTTGAAATATATACCCATGTTTTACTCTGTTGGGATCTTTAGAGGTCAGTGAGAGCAAAAGAAAATCATTCATCTAAAGTCCACCAATGTAGAATGTGTCAGTTGGCAACTGGCAGTGGAAACAGTTCACTTTCTTATATGGTAAAGCTACAGATGAAGTCTAGTCCCCTTCAGAGTATAAATTGAGTCTTGGCTGTAATGATTCCTTGTCTTCCCAAACTATAAAAACAGGAGGGGAAAGTGATTTGAACAAACTGTCTCTGTTTTCCTCTCAGGAAATATGGAATAAAATAGCTCTTTATGATGATACATCTGGTTTGAAGGAATGATTTCCTTACTTTTAAACTATAAAAATATATACAAATAATTAAATGAAATATTAACTTTTAATAACAGAGAAATAGAAGAGAATATGATACTTTGGGTTCTATCTATATTCCTAAATACTGTAATAAATACTATTCAGAATTTATCTTAAATAACCTTTACCATAACTCCTGGAGTAGGAATTATAACCTTTAATTTACAAACATTGATGCTTGAAACGTAACTATTTTCCCCAAATTTTCAGAGTTCCTCTGAAGTTTTTCTAGGATAGAGAGTATATTTCAATAAACAAATCAGAGCCAAGATTTAGTTTCCCTATGTGACCCTTTCCAAGACTGAGGAAAGGGGAAGAAATAGAAAATCATCCTTACTGTTGTATGTGGGATCAGTTTAATATGGAATAATAGTACCTAGAACATAGTGGCATAAACCATAAAAGGATATTAAAGAGAAAGAAATTTAAAACTGTTTGTACTAACTAAAGTAAAATATGATGAAGTATTTATCCAGGCTAACTTCCTATCTTTTCCGCATAATATGTACTTTATAGGTGGCTTTGTGTTATGATCTCAAATAAAATTTCTAATCATTAAAAGAAAGATAAGAAGTTTTTAGCACTCAACAGACAGCAAGCATATATAGAAAGACAAGTTTTCAAGATGGTTCACAGCGTGTGTTTTTAAGCCAGGAGTGAACAGTGGGAAAAAACCCATGTTTGTCATACTTTTTTAAGGATAGTGGATTTATTTTGTGAGAAGAGCAATGCACTTATGAGTTAAACAGTGTATTTTTTATTCTGGTATACCACAGATACTTTCAAGCAGGAACATTTTTATTCTGTTTTTAGAAGATGGTTATAATCAGAACTGAGAGCAAAAATGTTTATTATTACTTCCAAATTTCTTTCTTTCTTTTTTTTTTTTTTTAATGGATTCTCACTCAGTTGCCCAGGCTGGAGTGCAGTGGCCTGATCTCGGCTCACTGCAACCTCTGCCTCCTGAGGTCAAGTGATTTTCTTGCCTCAGCCTCCCAAATAGCTGAGATCACAGGCACCGGCCATCATGCCTGACTATTTTTATTATTATTTTTGTACTTTTAGTAGACCTGGGATTTTACCATATTGGCCAGGCTGGTCTTGAACTCCTGACCTCAGGTGATCTGCCTATCTTGGCCTCCCAAAGTGATGGGATTACAGGCGTGAGCCACTGGGCCCACCCAGTAACTTCTAAATTTCTATTAGAATTTTCATGTGACTTTTCTTACAGATTTGATGTGAGATTAATTGATTTTTATCAGGAAACGTTTTTTATCATGAAATAAATATTAGTTGGAAAGACTGAATATATTAAATATGTGTTTTTGCAACTTTTATAATTTTATCTAGTTATATTGTCTTAAGAACAAAGAATGACCTGAATCAGTTCTGTATTTAAAGTTAATTAATAAATTTGATGCAATAGTTGATAAAATTTAATATAATTTTATAGATGCTTCTGAGATGTAGTCTCTGTGTAGTTTAAAAAAGTGTGTACACTCTCTTTGTATTTCTACATCTTTTTAAAATTAGACCTCATTTAAAAGTATCCTTTTCATTTACATTTTATCTTTGAAAGACCAGAAGTAGTAGGAACATGTAAAAATCTACTATATCAATTTCATTTACTATTTTTTAAAAATTGTTTAAACTTTACATATGTTTTGAAGTTATTTGAATATGCTATTTTTAGAATGTTTATTTTTTTCTGGGTTGTAATTTTACTAATACGAAATGTATGGCTTTAACTTCTATTATATTTTCAAAATAAACTTCTTACATGATTTTTCTTTGTTAAGCTATTAATAAATAGTTATTGAATAAATATTAATTTAATAGTTCTATATTCCAGGTACACGTATACATATGATGGAACTATGAGGGAAGAACAGTCTAGGCAGATAAAATAGCTTGCAATGAGGGCTTGATATGTTCCTGATCTAGCATAACTGGATCCTAATAAGTTAGAGAGAGGGAGAGTACAAGATATGCAATTAGCTAGTAGGCAGAATCTCAACCTGAAAAGGGCTTGAAGACTTAATGATGTTTGGGTTTTATCTTATTTATATGTTTAAAAGTTTACTCTAATTGTTTAATAATTATTGGATAATTATAAGGCATTGAGAAATAAAAAGCCAGGAGAATAATAATCACCTAAATATAGTAGTCTAGATAAGAACTAAGGGTGGTTTTTACAGGGAGGTAACAATACAGATTATGGAGACAAATAAATGAATATGAGATATATTTTGATTAAGTTTATTAATGAATTGGATATATCAGATGAGGATAGGACAAAGCTGAGTATTTACTTGAACTTATATGTAGATGGTTGAAGTATTTCAGGTTGACGAAACTAAGATTAGAAATGGGTTTATTTTGGAGAGCAGAGAGAAATAATCAAGAAGCCTGAATAATTTCTATTAAATGAGAATGTCAAATGGGCATTTGGACATGCGATGTAGAGACAAAGACCTTAATTTGTGAGTCATTGACATATAAACAATGAGTGAAATTGTGAACTTCCACAGGCAGAAGACTAGAAAGTTTAGAACAAAGACAAGGGTCATAAATAATATTGATATAAATAACAGAATGTAGAAATGTTTACTAATTACTTATTATGTGTCAGGTAATACAAACATTTACATATTTACTATTGGAATTAATATTTGCAAAAACAATATGAGGCCAGTTATATCATTATGCATAATTTACAAATGAAAAAATTCAGGCAGAAAAGCTCAGAAACTTGACAAGAATCAACTGAGCAATTGTAGTGTAGCCCGCATTTGAAAACTGCAAGTACGTATCTCGCATCTACAAGTATGTATCCTTTCCACGGCAGTAAGCCGTGTTCATACATATTCACATATATACTACTCTGAGACAGAGAAAGAGAGAGAGAGAGAGAGTGAAAGTGAAGCAGTAAAAACTCAATAGAGGGCTTTTTGGGAGAGACAGTGAATCAAAATTTTAGTGATGATCAGATACTGTAGCCATTTATTTAGCATATGAAAACTGAGATTTGACAAAAAAAGGCAAATAAATGTATAATCACAATAAAGTATAAGTACTGTGAGAGAGAGAGCTATGATGAGTACTATATTAATTTACGAGAAGAACTTCTCAGTCCTATGGGAGGGTTGCTAGAGAACTTGATATTTGAACTAAATATTGCTGGATGGGGTGAGTAATAAATTATCACATAAAAAGTAGCAGATGATATCACTATTCTATGTCAATGATGATTTTTCCAGTATCAATGATATTTGCAACATACTCTACTCATTACTTCACATATATTCACCTCCCCAAAAAGTATCTAGGAAGTACTTAATAACAACATTTTGTAAAACTACAATAAATTGGGGGAAGATTCCTTTTAAGATGTAAAAAGTCATAGTCATAATGGATTGTTAACATTAGATTTAATTAATATATGTAAACACAGTCAGAATATTGTAGTGTTATGTTATATACTATGTTATTAATATATAAAACAAAGTATCATATGGCTATTTTTATTTTATCATGTTATTAGAAATTCTACATTATTATATACACTCAGTTTTTAGTTAAATCAAAGTATTTAAATGTTTATCATTTTAAAATATATATATAACAACATATTGACAATGAATAATTCTTTGCTTTCCATTATCTATAATTGGATAACATTTAGTGAAAATGGATGCAAGGATGGTTCAACATGCACAAGTCAATAAATATAACTCACCACATAAACACAATTAAAAACAAAAACCATATGAGCATTTCAATAGATGCATTAAAAGCATTTGATAAGATCCAACATATCTTTATGATAAAGCTCCCTAGGATTTAGGAATAAATGAACTATACCTCAAAATAATAAAAGCTGTGCATGATAAACCCACAGTCACCATCATATTGAACGAGCAAAAGTTGAAAGCCATCTCCCTAAGAACTAGAACAAGACAAGGATACCCACTCTCACCACTTGTATTCAACTTAGTACTGGAAGTCCTAGCTAGAGCAATCAGTCAAGAGAAAGAAATTAAAATTATTAAAGAAACTAAACTATGAAAGACTAAGGCAAATTATCTCGATTGACTGATGACATAATCTTATACATAGAAAACCCTAAAGACTTCTCTTAAAGACTCCAAGACACGATAAATTATTCAGTAAAGTGTCAGGATAAAAACTCAGCATATGAAATCAGTATTATTTCTGTAAACCAATAACATTAAAACGTAGAATCAAATCAATAATTCAATCTTATTTGCAGTACAAAAAATAACATGCCTAGGAGGTTAAAGAAGTATACAAAGAGATCTGAAAATACTGATGAAAGAAGTAGATGACACAAACAAATAGAAAAGTATCCCATCCTCATGGATTGGAAGACTCAATATTGTTAAAATGATCATACTGCCCAATGCAATCTACAGAGTCAAAGCAATTCCAATCAAATTACCAGTGTCATTTTTTACAGAGTTAGAAGAAAATCTTAAAATTCATATACAACCACAAAGAGCCCAAGTAGTCAAAGCAATTGTAACAAAAGGAATAAAGCGGAAGGCATCATGTTATCTAACTTCAAACTATACTATAAGGCTATAGTAACGAACATAAGAAGCTTCTAGTGCAAAAATAGCAAACAAGACATTGGAACAGAGTAGAGATCTCAGAAGTAAAACCACATATATACAAATTTTTTTGACAAAGTTGACAAAAATAAACATTGGTAAAAGGGCACCCTATTTAATAAATGGTGACAGAAAAATTATACAGTCATATGCAGAAGAATGAAACTGGACCCCTATCTCTCAGCATATACAAAAATTAACTTAAGGTAAATTAAAAATTTAAATGTATCCAATCTATCATTGATGGACATTTGGGTTGATTACATCATGGAATACTATGCAGCCATAAAAAAGAATGAGGTCACGTCTTTTGCAGGGATATGGATGGAGCTGGAAGCCATTATCCTCAGCAAACTAACGCAGGAACAGAAAACCAAACACCACATGTTCTTACTTATAAGTGGGAACTGATCAATGAGAACACATGGATACAGGGAGAACAACACACATTGGAGCTTGCTGGGCAGGTGATGGGGGAGGGAAAATATCAAGAAAAATAGCTAATGCATGCTGGGCTTAATACTTAGGTGATGGGCTGATAGGTGCAGCAAACCACCATGGCACACATTTTCCAATGAAACAAATGTGCACATCCTGTACATGTACCCTGGAATAAAAAGAGAGAAAGAAGAGAGAAAGAAAGGAAGGAAGGAAGGAAGGAAGGAAGGAAGGAAGGAAGGAAGGAAGGAAGGAAGGAAGGAAGGAAGGAAGGAAGGAAGGAAGGAAGGAAGGAAGGAAGGAAGGAAGGAAGGAGGAAGGAGGAAGGAGGAAGGAGGAAGGAGGAAGGAGGAAGGAAGGAAGGAAGGAAAGAAGGGGAGAGAGAGAGAAAGAGAGAAAGAGAGAGAGAAAGAGAAAGAGAGAATGAGAGAGAGAAGAAAGGAAGAAACAAAGGAAGGAAGGAAGGAAAGAAGGAAGGAAGGAAGAAAGGAAGAAAGGAAGGAAGGAAAGAATTGAATGTAAGACTTGAAACTATAAACAACCTAGAAGAAAATCTAGAATAAGCTTTTCAGGACATTAACTAAGATAAATTAAGATATTAAAAGTAAATGTGACAAAAATAATAAAAGATCAATTAGACTTACTTAAACTAGAAAGCATCTGCACAGCAAAGTAATAATCAGGAGAGTAAACAGACAACATAAAAAGTGGGAGAAAATATTCGCCAATTATGCATCTGAAAAGGAGTAATATCCAGAATTTACAAGGAACACAAACCACTCAAAAGATGAAAGGAAAATCTCAGTTAAAAAAAATTGACCAAAGACATGAACAGACACTTCCTAAAAGAAGACATAAAAGTGGAAAGCAAACCTATGAAAAAATTTTCTACATTGCTAATCATCAGATAAATACAAATTAAAATCAAAATGAGATACCTACTCACAGCCATCAGAATAGGTATGATTAAAAAGTCAAAAAACAACAGATGTCAGTGAGGATGAAGAAAAAAAGGGAGTACTTATATACTGTGCATGGGAATGTAAATTAGCACAACAACGATGAAAAACAATATGGAGATTTCTCAAATCACTGAAAATATAGCTACCATTCGATCCAGGAATCCCACTACTGATATCTACCCAAAGAAAAAGAAATTGTCATATCTAAAAGACATCTACATTTGTATGTTTATCACAAAACAATTCACTACTCACAATTGCAAAGTCATGGAATCTAAGTATATATCAGTAGATGATTGAATAAAGAAAGTGGGATACATGTACACAGTGGAACACTATGTAACCATAAAAATAATGAAATCATGTTCCAAGAGGGCAACATAAATGGAGTTGGAGGCCATTATCCTAAGTGAAATAACTCAGATTTGGAAAATCAAACATTTCATATTCTCACTTATAAGTAAGAGCTAAACAATGGTACACAGTGTGATGGATAAAAACAATAGACACTGGAGGACTCCAAAATGGGGGAGAATGGGATAAGAATGAGTGTTGAAAATTATCTATTGGATACAATATTCACCATTTGGGTGAGAAGTACACTAGAATTCCAAATGTCATTACTATAAAATATATTCAGGTAACAAACCTGCACATATACTCAGTGAGTCTATAAAGTTATTTTTAAAATAAAATATACCAGATATTGTATGATTTGTAAATACTTTTTGGGTTTCTTGTGGTTCATCTAATAAGTCAAAATTTCTTAATATAAAACTGCCCACAGTTATAAAAAGGGTATGGTAAAGAGTGTGGACTATAAGGTAACTGAAATCAGAGACCATTAAAAGATTTTAAGGATATTATTCAGAAGGGGCATCTACCACTTTGTTTTCTTGATAAAGCATATAAACAAATGTACATGCATATATACACATACACTCATGCACATATACACACACATTCTTTAGTATAAATTAAAATTGCCTAAACATATATATGTGTGTATGCATGTACATATGTCTCTCTGTGTATGTACATGCGTATCTACATAGGTATGTGTGCATACATATATCTATAGTTTCTCTATATATCTATATCTCTACATAAAGAAACCATAGATATATAAAATGATATATAGAGATATATCATGAGAAACTTTTAGAAATTTTATCCTAAAGAATATGAACTTTAATAATTAAAGTTATATTTTGTTTTCTCTAAAACTTGCTGCAGAGCTGGTCAAGTTTAGAAGATACCTAGTAATTCTAACCTCTTCGACTTACAAATGAACTAAGAGATGATCTGAGATGTTAACTTAATTAACTCCCATGCATATTGAAAAGTAGTAAATCAGGACAAAAACTTGAAGTTGTTTGTAACAGTTTCCATATGACTGAGGAAAGATCTATTTCAAAGTAATGACACGAGTTTCAACTGCAAAGTAAACTGTCAGCTATAAAATATTAAAATGGTGATATTTCTTAATACATAAATTATTTCATAAAGGACTGATAAGTATCACATTTAATGTTTATTATGAGTCAAGTCTGTTTTTCCTCAAAAGTTTTACTTTAATGAGTATTAGCTCCCATATCAGTAAATAGAAAACAATATTAATATAATGAGATACCATCTCACACCAGTTAGAATGGCCATCATTAAAAAATCAGGAAACAACAAGTGTTGGAGAGGATGTGGAGAAATAGGAACACTTTTACACTGTTGGTGGGATTGTAAACTAGTTCAACCATTATGGAAAACAGTATGGCGATTCCTCAAGGATCTAGAACTAGATGTACCATATGACCCAGCCATCCCACTACTGGGTATATACCCAAAGGATTATAAATTATTCTACTACAAAGACACATGCACACGTATGTTTATTGCAGCACTATTCACAATAGCAAAGACTTGGAATCAACCCAAATGTCCATCTGTGACAGACTGGATTAAGAAAATGTGGCACATATACACCATGGAATACTATGCAGCCATAAAAAAGGATGAGTTTGCATCCTTTGTAGGGACATGGATGCAGCTGGAAACCATCATTCTTAGCAAACTATCACAAGAAGAGAAAACCAAACACCGCATGTTCTCACTCATAGGTGGGAACTGAACAATGAGATCACTTGGACTCGGGAAGGGGAACATCACACACTGGGCTTATCATGGGGAGGGGGGAGGGGGGAGGGATTGCATTGGGGAGTTATACCTGATATAAATGATGAATTGATGGGTGCTGACGAGTTGATGGGTGCAGCACACCAACATTGCACAAGTATACATATGTAACAAACCTGCACGTTATGCACATGTACCCTAGAACTTAAAGTATAATAAAAAAAAAAAAAAGAAAAAAAAATATAACTTAGAAGCTGATTTGTTTTATATGTAACTTTGTTGAGGTACATTAATATTTTAAAGCTTTAGCTGACAAGTTTCCTCAAGGAAAGTGTAACCACAGAATCAGCACAATCTGGTTCAACTTTGTATCATAAAATAATGAGTTGTTTGTCTGTCACTGTGGACTCCAGGTTTCAAGTTATGTAACCCAAGCTTGCCCAGATTAACCACACATGCAACCATAGGGAGAAGCTAAGTGCTCGATCCAACGAAAGCGGACTGAATGAGGAAGCACACACCTCATGATCCATCATCCAATTAGACTGAGCCCTGGCACCACACTATGGCATATTCCAGTTAGATCATGATTCCAGACATCACTTCATTGCAGTATCTAATCACATCATTCCAGTATCTAATCACATCATTCCTCATTCCCTTCTGTCTGTAAAACCTACCCTAGTCTCTAGCTGAAGAAGACAAGTTTGAATGCTATTTTCTGTCTCCTTTCCAGTTGATTCATAGTAAATCTTTCTTTTCTCAAAAGCCTGTGCCATTTAGTATTGGCTTCTAAGCATGTTGGGAAGTAAGAGCATTGCTAACTTGGTAACAAAAGGACAAACCTAGGCAACTTAAAAACCTTAAGAATAATTAAAGCCTCTACAAAAATGTCTTTGTTTAATGAAAATAGTAGTTGATTTATGGCTTCAAGAACTTCTTTGATTTTACTCTGTCAAATTATTTCAGAAAGCGAGAACATAAATGAGGAAAAGGTGAAAACGTTTTCTCCAAATTAAAAAAAAAAAAAAAAGATGAAGAGTAGTACACACTCTCTTTATCTCTTTAGGTATTTGCATATCAATGTTTATTGATTTCAAGTTTAGAATTTTGATAACAGTGGTCTTTTTTGAAAGTTAATACCTATAAGGATCCACAGTGAATGAAAAAAGCAGAGTTTACATTTTAAAGCTCCTAAGGATAAGATTCTGTGTGTGAATGCCAGGGCAGAGCTAGCTATGCTACTGGTTTTCTTTGGATGGTTACCTTTTTAGGAATCTATACTTGAAGAGCTGCATGAATTTTAAGTAATCTGCTTCTAGCTTTATCTTTATTTATGAGCCTTGATATTTTAGCTTGCAATTTAGCAAAGCATGAGGTTATTCAGGACTATCTATATAATGTTAAACAATAATGTGTGTACATTACCCTTAGTAGGAGTCTACAAAATAAAGCCTGTAATGCTGCCTTGTCAGTAGATCTATACTAATTAGGAGTTTTCTTCTTTAGTTCAGCATTTTCTCTCTTCTTTTAATGTGCCAAAGGTCTTTTTTATATTATGTTCTCTCTGTTTGGACAATCATCTCCACCATTTACACCTGCCTAAAGCTTTCAAGTAGCATCTTAACTGAAAGCTCCTTAGGAAGGTCTTCTCATTTTATATCATAGATTTTAATCACATGGACTTTGGAATCAAATTCCTTTATTAAAGCATACCTCTACCACTTATGAGATAGGTCATTGTAGTTAGGTAGGATATTTAACTTCTCTCTGTCTTTATTTTCTCATTTATAAATTGTAGGATAAGCATTTAGTGTCACGTAAAAGATATAAAAGCATTCAAAAATTTTAGATATAGTCCATATGTTAGTGGTGGGTTTTTAATATGTATCTCTACTTATTTTATCAGGAGTGCAAATAAAATCTCTGTGGAATCAGAAAGTTTTTTTAAACTTTACAATAAATAACATGTGTATCTATCTCCATGCCCTTGTTGCTCTTGTCATTACACTTAGGGTGACACCATGAGAGCCAATGGTGGGAATTTTCCTGCATGAGTGGTTGTAATTCCAAAAATAAGAGGTTTAGAGGATGATTTTCCTGTGCTTATACAGTAGAAGGAGGTAGCTATTCCTCTCACTAGCTCGAAGTGTCTCCTCCACGCACTAGTAGCCCCACTTTTATTTTCTAGCTCTTTAAGATATGAAAAAAAGTCTTTGCTGGAGTCTGATAGGCTGCAAGTCTCAGCTTTTAAGACCTAAAGTTATCTCCAAGTGGTTGGGTCTCATTGTTCATTGATATGCTAACACTTAGAAAGATGAAGCTTCAATCTTTCCAGGAACCTTTGGTACTTAACCTAGGGAGCTAGTCCAGTGCTGTAAATGTTTGAGAATCTCCAAGTAATAACAGACATTTTATTGCCCTCCAGGATCACAGCAATCAACTAGACAAATGTCTACATATCTCCTGGTATGTGAAGATAGTTCTAGAAAGCTGGGGCTTTTTACAAGAACACTGGGAAATTCAGGGAAGTTTTTCTTTTTTTCACAATTAGAATTAGCCTGAGCACCACTAGGCATTTTTATTACATACTTTCAGAGCAAACTTCTGTTTCACAACATATACCACTATTGTAGTTGTATTTATGTGTATTATTTTTGCCAAATGTGTGTATAAACCTTTAATTTGTTTCACATGTGGTTTTCTAGATGTGTTGTATTTTTACCTCTCAAATGTTAATGCACAATTCATTTGAAACATTTATCTGTCATAACATTTATCAACGTGTCCTTTCTTCTGTTGGACTTTCACTCAAGTGTTGTTCAATGTAAGTTTCTTTCATGATGGATATGTTTTATGTCTGTGCAGTTCCATATAATAGCCAACAGCCTTATAGCTGTTGAGCACTGGATATTTATATAATGCGTGTGAGAAACTGAAGAGTTAATTTTATTTCATTTTGATATATTTAAATGTAATTTAAATAGCAACATATGGCTGTATGACTGGTGGCAACAACATTGTATCTCATAGTGCATTCTCTTCCACTGATTTTTTTCTGTGTGTTTCAAAAAAAATTTTAAATCCTAGTTGTATAAATACAGTCAGGAAGGTCTCTAAAACTTCCTCTAAGTTAAATATGTCAGTAGAAAGGTTCACAGATCTTAATATAGTTGTTATACTCATGGTTTCATTTCATTTTAATGAAAGGATACAGATTAAAAGAAACAATAGGAGAAGGCTTATCGAGCATGGTGCAGGGAAGAACAAGCATGAAGTCTCCTGTTATCATCTCTTAAAGGAGTTGTGTTAACATATTCCTCCTAGCAACAACGTGTGGCAATACACATGGAGCATTGCCAAGCAGGAAAATTCATACAAGTACTGGTATCCAGACTTTTTATGAGGGCTGGTCATATAGACACTGCTGACCACCCATATGGCTGAATTTAGTCTCCAGGCCATCCAGAGACTTGAGGTGACACCATATGGTACAAAGTCCCTAACATAAACTACATTGTTAGCATAGGTAGAGTGGCATAGCACAGGGTCCTCTGGCAGATGAAGACACTCTTATCAGGCAGTACATTCCAATAAGTTCAAATTACCCCTCAGAACATCAGTGCAAAACAACAAACCTTCCTTTTGGCAAGGTTAATCTTTTACTGAACATAGGTAATACATCTCAAGATACTAAATTAAGTCCAAAATTATTTTTCATCAATATTTTTTGACATTATTGGGACCTTACATTTTTATGTAAACTTGGAATCTATTTTCTCAATTTCGTGATAATTGTTCTTGAATTTCTTGAACAATGGTAGCTAGAGCATTGATGGAAATAATTGAAGAGATAATTGCTGAGGAAAGATAAAAGTTTTTCAGAATGTTTCTCCTGCCTTTACATTTGGCACTGCGTTAAGAAGAAATTTAGTACAGAGTTTGGGAACACTTTATCAGGGAGTTTATATTTTAATCAGACTTTAAATAATAGTAAGTTAAATTGTTTAGAAATGCAGCAAGCATAGTGGTCAAGGATGTGAAATAAAGTTACATAAAGTTGCATTGAAATTTTGTTGGATATACTATTCATCACTACCGCTACAACTTGTTTTTATGTTACTAAAATATTTAAGCAATTAGAGTAATCATACAACATGGCAAAGTCCTCAATTTTTAAATATCATCTATTTAAAAAATCTAGATAATATGCTTAGTGAATCCAATCAATGATAGAGTTCAATCATATCTAATACCACCAATGTTATTTAGACTCATTAAAAGAAAAAAAGTCATAATTTAAAATATGAGACACACTTATGCAGTGTTTTATGAAGAAAATGCAATTTACAAATTTCATACAGTGAATATTTAATTGTCAACAAATTGTTTAGCACTTAATAAGTGCTATGCATTGTTCAAGCACTTGATAAATTTTAACTCCTTTAGGGTTGATAACCTTGTTGGATGAGTATTTTCTCAATTAACAACACAGTGTTATGTATTTCCTTAGCGTGTAAATTTAGAATATGGTGAGCCTGTCTCTCTAATTAATTAGAGATACATAATACAGTGATCACTGATGCATTCAAAATTCATTAGAAGGGCAAGAGCAGTTGGTTTCCTTCCTCAAGTGACTACATAGGCAATATGGAAATCTATAAGCCTCCAGAAAGTGAAGGTATTTTACATACTATCTGAACACAAAGTTTCCGCTTTCCTCAAAGAATACGTAATCCACTAAATCAATAGTCAGGATTGAAATTTTACATGGTTTAGTATGTACTTTGCAGGAATTACTGTTACAACAGCAAAAAGCACTTGGAAAGTATCTAAAATTATTTTTCACTCAACGCTATATATTTCTCTGTCTAACTATGACAGTGCTGCCGTTCAGATAAAAGTATTTATGGTGGTGTCAGTTCATATCAAGCACATTGGGACAGTGAGAAAATGTAATCTAGATGGAAGAAAATTTCATCTGATTCTCAAGAGTCCATGCTCTACTGTAATGCATTAGAAATTACTATCAGAATGTTGTAACCTGCACATCATCCCATCTCATGAGACATTCATTATTATAATAGAAGTGCCTGAGGCTTTTTTTATTCTAATACGGTCTTTGTAAGGCAACTGAATAAACAGATGGTTAGTGTAAATACAGTTTAGTGCTTCCTAATAATTATTTCCAGAAAAATAATATTGGCAGAACAGAAATAATTTTGACACCTGTTTATGTCTACATAAAATGAATGTTGACATAGATATTCAAAAGGGACATTAATCATTTTTCAAACATATAATATCTTTGTTCTTATTGCCAATGTTTAAATTTTTATGTTAGCTCTCTGCACTACCTTAAATTTTCATGATAAAACAATTTTTTGTTTTATAAAGCACCTTCCAAAGAATGTTTGTATATATTAACTCTTTTGATCTTCAATCTTGAGGATACATTATCACTCTACATAAGTAGAGTAGCTTGTTCTTTTGAAAGAAATGGCTCAATAACATTACATTTTTCTTTACATAGAGGATACCCTATTTTTTAATTAAACAGAATATAGCTAAGAAATAAGTGTAATTTGTTGCTTTTTATGTTTTTTATTTTATTTTATTTTATTTTTATTTTGATATAAAGTCTCGCTCTTGTCCCCCCCAGGCTGGAGTGCAATGGAACTATCTTGGCTCACTGCAACCTCAGCCTCTTGGGTTCAAGCAATTATCCTGCCTCAGTCTCCCGAGTAGCTGGGATTACAGGTGCCTGCCACCATGCCCAGCTGATTTTTGTATTTTTAGTAGAGACAGGGTTTCACCATGTTGGCCATGCTGGTCTTGAACTCTTGACCTCAGGTGATCCACCCGCCTCTGCCTCCCAAAGTGCTGGGATTACAGGCGTGAGCCACCGCGCCTGGCCTATGTGCTTTATTTATTATAAATTATATGGAAACAATATAATTATAAATTAATTTATTTTTTAATAAAATCAAGGAAAAGCAAATTAAAAAATACTTCTGGAATTTTTTTTCCTTTATACAGTTAGCATAAAGTTCATTTTCTAATAAAATAGCCTCAATATATTATTAAATAACTACAAAAATGATGCCTATATTTTGTATCTGTGTATACAATGCATACTTTTTTATATAGTATATATTGTGATTAATCCAATTTAAATAATACATTTCCAGAGAGTAATTTTATGTCCTTTTCTTCATTCTGTATTTCTTCATCCACTTTTGCATACTGTGGCTGACATTCCAATGAATTTTCCCCTAAAGCCTTACTTCTCAGAGCAAGATGGAAACATTTTTAGGGAGCCATATTGAACTTGAAGAAGATGGTGTTTGAAGGTCAGACTCAGAAAAAGTAAAGAAGCCTAAAAGCAACGAAGTATTAGATGTCATAATAACAACGAATAACAAATACGTTGGGATAATATTTCCACGTGATTGACTTTGTAATTTAGAAGAAAACCTCACTCCACCAATTTAATACAGTCTTTTATTATTTGCCATATCTTCAATTATGCTTTTTATAATCTCATCGACTTTTTAAAGCCATTTAAGATATGGAACCCAGTTATTGAGAAACTTTTAGGACATTTTAGGGTGGACTTTCTCATTTCAAATCAGGGTAAATAGTCTGTCACACAATTATAGATAATAATTACTTCTCAGTGCCCATATCTGCCTTACATTTCTCTACCTTAATTTTTATTTTTTTCCATGTCTATGCTGTTTAATCCCATGTTTAAATGCTTACTCATTTCTTAATGCCAAGTATTCGTTCTTTATATATATTTTCTTTCATTCTGTGGGCAAGGAGTCATAGAAACCCAACTGATCCCTGAAAAGGTATGAACCAGATAACTTTCTAATTTTTGACTTTAGATAATTTAATATTTTATTATAAATAAAAATATTATTTAAAATATACTATACTTTAAAACAAAATGACATTCAATCCAATTTAAAGCAGTTCTACATTTTCATGTTGTAAATGTATAGAGTTCAGAAGACTATACAAATAGTCAAAAATTTTGCCTAACACCACAATCCAAAGTTATCTTCTTTAGGCTCAAAGACAGGCAAAGAGAGCAATTTTAGAGAGTTGTATTTACTTCTTGCAGCTTTGAAATAACGAATATTATACTGACTGAATTTTCCAATCTGTTACTGCTTTCATTGTTATATTTCTCTTTTTATTTTTATTAGGAAACAGTCTCTTCATGTTTATTGTAAAAAATTAAATAGACATTATTAGAAATTCATTTACAAATATTGCTTGTTATGTCACAATATATTCAAAGATCTAGAATAAAATTATATGCTATGTCATTTCACTGAAATATAGTAGTTCCTATGAGTTTAGCAAATATTCCCTTCATTAAACAAATTTGTACTTATTAGACTTTGTTTCAGGAAGTGGGATTATGTTAGTGAACAATTTAAACAAATAACCGGCTATCATGAATACTACAATCTGATGGAAGAGACAGCTAATAAATGAATACAAACAGAAATAACTAATTTAAATAAAATTATAAAATGTGTAACAAAATAAAGTAGAATAAGGGGTTAGATAATCTGGGAATAATTATCTAAGGAGATTTTATAAGAGTAGAGATCAAGCCCATTGGCAGGATTAGCCAAATTGATGTGCTCTATTAAGTAATAGATGTGCTCTATTATATGCTATTTAATCCATAAAACAATGATATGATGTAGATATTTTTACACATTTGAGGAAATGATGCTCAGGAAAATTAAATGCCATGCACAAGACCATGCGACTATAAAATGGAATGACCAGGATTTGAGTGCAGGTTTTACTAATAATAAAATCTGTAGGCAATATAAAAATATCAATGGTGACATAAAACATCAAAATGTGAGGAATGCAGAGAGTGGAATGAAAGTGTAGAGGTTTATTTGTGAATAAAGATAAGTTAATATCAGCTTAAACTAACCTGTTATGACTATGTGATGTATTTTTTAAGCTTCATTGCAACCATGAAACAAAAACTCATAATAGGTATGCAAAAAATAAAAAGCAAGGAATCAAAACTTACTACTAGATAAAGTCACTTACCCACAAAGGAATGTAGCAAGAGACGAAGAAATAAAAAAAAAGGATCCAGAAAACAAGTTAGAAAACCATGAACAAAATGGCAGTGGGAAGTCCTTACTTATCAATAATTCTTGTGAATGTAGCCAGGTGTGATGGCTCATGCTTGTAATCTCTGTACTTTGGGAGGCTGAAGCAAGAAGATCACTTGAGACTAGGAATTTGAGACCACCGTAGTTAACATAGCAATATGCTGTCTCTACAAAAAATAAAAAGTAAAAAAATATAGCTGGCCATGGTGGCACACAACTGTAGTCACAGCTACTAAGGAGGCCAAGGCAGGAGGATTGCTTTAGCAAAGGAGTTTGAGGCTGAAGTGAACTATGATCATACCACTGCACTCCAGTTTGGATAACAGAGCAAGACTCCATCCCCTCCACCAGAAAAAAAAAAAAAAAAATCCTCTGAATGTATTAAATATATTACGATTTCCAATTAAAAGACATCAAGTGGATGAGTGGATAGATGGGATCATGAGAGACTATTATGAACAACCATTTACCAACAAATTGGATAACAGAAAAGAAAGAGATAAATTGTTGAAACATATGTCAACCAAGACTGAATTATGAAAAAGTAAAAAGTATGAACAGACTAATAATTAGTAAGGAGATTGAGTCAGTACTAAAAGTCTCCTAACAAAGAAAAGCCAAGGACCTGATGACTTCACTGCTCTATTCTACCAAACATTTAAAAGAGGACCAATAGAAATTCTTCTAAAACTCTTGCAAAAAATAGAAGAACAGGGAATACTCCACACTCATGTCGTGAGCCAGCATTATTTTGATTCCAAAGCTAGACAAGGCAGCTACAAAAAAAAAAAAAAAAAAAAAAGAAAGAAAGATAAACTACAGGTCAATATTACTAATAGATCTCAAAACAGAAATCCTCAACAAACTATCAGCAACCTGAATTCAACAGTACTTTGAAAAGATCATGTACTGTGATTAAGTTGGATTCATCCTGGAAATGTAGGGATAGTTAAACTCGGGCAAACTGATAAATGTAATACATGACAGTTACAGAATTAAAAACAAAAAACACTTCAGTAGATGCAGAAAAAAAATTGACAAAATTTAACATAATTTAATGATAAAACCCTCAAAGCACTTGTTGTAGAAGGAACGTACCAGAACTAAAAAATATGCTATATGTAACAAACCCACAGCTAATATCACACTTAGAGATAAGTTTAAAAGTTTTCCTCTGAGATCTGGAAAACACAATTGCAACCCTTTCACCACTTTTATTCAACATAGTACTAGAAGTCTTAGCCAGATCAATTGGGCATAAAGAATAAATAAAAGACATCTAATGTTTAAGAAAGAAATTAAAGTGTCCCTGTTTGTGGAAGGCATGATCTTATAAACAGAAAACCCTAGAAACTCAACCAAAAATTTATGAGAACTAATATGAAGGGTACAAAATTAACAACAATTAGTAGTCTTCTATAAATTAACAGAAAATTATCTGACAAAGAAATTCAAAAAATTTCTAAAATAGCCAAAGTAATCTTGAGCAAATAGAACAAAGCTGAAGGCATCACACTATCTGAATTCAAAATACACTACAAAGCTGCAATAACCAAAACAACATGGTACTTGCACAAAAGCAGACACAAAGACCAATGGAATAGAACAGACAGCCCATAAATAAATTTGTGCATTTACAGCCAACTGATTTTTGATAAAAGAGGCAAGGACGCGCAATAGGAAAAAGAGACACCATCTTCAATAAATGGTATTTGCAAAACTGAGTGTCAACATTCAGGAAAATGACCCTTATCCCAACCATGTACAAAAATCAAATTGAAATGAATTAAAGACTTAAATGTGTGACCTGAAAGTCTAAAACTACTATAATAAAACACAAGAGAAAAAGCTCCATGTCATTGGCCTGGGAGATGATATTTTAGAAAATATTATCCCAAAAGCACAGTCAATATAGCGAAAGTAGACAAATGAAATTACATGAAACTAAAAGCCTTCTGCACAACAAAATAAACAATCAACAGAATGAAGAGACAAATGGAAGAACGTGATAAAATATTTGCAAACTATACATCTAATGAGGAGTTAACTTAAACAATTCAATAGTAAGAAAACAAATAATATGATGAGAAAATGGGGAAAGGACCTGAAAAGACATTTCTCAAAAGAAGAAATGCGACTAGCCAACTGGTATATAAAAATATGCTCAACATCATTAATCATCAGAAATGCAGATTAAAATTACAATTAGATATCACCTCACACCTCTTAAAATGGCTACTATCAAAAAGGCAAAAGATAACAAGTGCTGGCAAAGATTTAGAGAAAAGGCAAATCTTGCACACTGTTGTGGAAATGTAAATTAGTACAGCCACTATGGAAAACAGTATGAAATTCCTTAAAAAGGTAAAAATAAAATTACCATATGATCTGGTAATCTCAGTAATGGGCGTACATCCAAAGGAAATGAAGTCAGTATGTTGAAGAGATATCTGTAGTCTCATGTTTACTGTGGCATTATTTACAATAGTTGTAACTGTTTGTTTGTTTAACCCAAGTGTTTAACCTAAGTGCATATCAATGAATGGAGAAAGAAAATGTGTTGTGTATGCATAATGAAATACTGTTCACACATAAAAAGGAAGAAAATCCTGTAATTTTTGATAGCATAGATGAAACTGGAGGACATTATGTTGAGTTAAAAAAATCAGGACCATAAAGACAAATACCACATAATCTTGGTCTTATGTGAAATCATAAAAAGTTGTTTTCATAGAAGTAGAGAGTAGAATGGTGGTTACTAGGTACTGGTGAGGTTGCTGGAGGTCAGCTAGGGAGAATTTTGGCCAAAGGATGTAAAATTTCAGTTAGATAGGAGGAATAAGTTCAAGACATCTACTGTAAAATATGGCCACTATAGTTAATAACAAAATATTCTACTCTTGAAAAATTCTAGAATTAAAATGTTCTTACCACAAAAATGATAAGTAAGGTAATGTGTATGTTAGCCAGATTTGACCACTCCACAATTATATATATACTTCCAAATATTATGTTTTACATTTTTATCTGTGAATGTAAATGGAAAAACAAAACAAAATTTGCATGTTCTGAGTTTCTGATAGCTCCTTTTTTTTTTTTAAATAGACCTTCCTAAGGCCCAGCTGCTTAAATGTTCTGATGTAAAACATCTCCTTGTACTTTAAAAAATGCCCTACTTTTTAAAGCTAGTACAAGCTAATTTCTGATACTTTGAAACCTAAAATGCCCAAGCTAAAAGTACTTAATTATAAATAATCAAATTAAAATGAAGTAGTGTTAAAAACAAACTATCAAAAATACTGAGGTCTGCATTTTACTGAAAAATCTATTAATAATGAGAGGAAAGAATAGTTAAAAATTTTCATGTAAGACACATACAAGAAACATATCATAGGAAACTACCAGTTGAATCAAATATTCCTTAAGTGCCCAAGGTGTCCTCTACATAGATATAAATGGGAAATTATCTACAGATTATTTCTATCTATCCAACATACACAATTTAAATAAAATTAAGGCTGAGTTGTTTATTTGGCAAGAATTCTTTATAATGAAATTTTTGTGTTTGAATGAAGAACAGGATGCTGCAATAAGGCTGATGGAGAATGTTTTTATTTAATATAGTATTTAGCTAGGAAATTTAGTTTCCTGATTGGCGTCAGAGACTCATCAGGTCTTAGCTTTAAATTGCACTACTTTAGTTGAAGAATATGAACTGAAAGATGTGTGAATAAACATTTTTTAAGAGTTAGTAAGAACTGGTGGAAGCCAAATGATCTTAGTGATTAAATATGTTATTACTAGATGCCAAAGAAAATTGGAATAATCTGTCTATAATACTTTCTAGAACATTAGCAACAAGCCAACAAGCAAGTAAACTGTAAAAAAATAAATCTCTTTTAAAGTGAGTAATGAAATGTTAATAGTTAAAATATCAAGCAGTAGAGTTATGTAGTCTCCTATATTTTTCATATGTTTTCAACAAAAAACTTTATTCCTCAAGCTCTGACACATAATGCATTTTAATCCAAGAGTTATGGGTTTCATTTTATGTTTTAATGCATTTTTTTCTTTTTCAATCTCCATCTATGAGACATGTGTTATATTTGCTTGATATCATAACCTTATCAAAAGAGAATTAAGTCAATATCTTTTGTAGTAATGTTTATTGAATAGCTGTAATTATGTATAATACTGAATTTTGCTTTGATTTAAAGTAAAATATAAACCAGTGACAACATGGTGAAACATGTTAATTTTGCATGTTACAGGATGAATTTATTTTCTTAATTTTAAAACACTTTAGCTTTACAGTATTATTATCATTCTTATAATTATATTTTATAGTGTTTAGTATGCCCTGCATGCCTTCTGCAAGATAATCTATTTTTATGTTGATTGTTATTATATTTAAAAAACTTTTATAAAATGGATCCTGGTGCTTTTTAATATTAAAAAGATTCATATTCTTAATTAATCAATGTTAAGTTAATTGAGACATTTTAATGTTCCCTAGCTTGGAATTAAATTAAATTTAACTTCTACAAGATGGCTAAAAAGTTAACCAGCACTTTATTGTACTACCCGCTGTGCTCTGTTACTTTCCTGCCAAACCAAACACCAAGCAATGGTTCCATGTAGAAAGGCTGATATTCAATTATGTGAAACACAATGTAATCCTATAAAATTTGTGATTTAAAGTTGATCTCGTTCCTTTTCAAAACATAAATAATTAAGAACATTCGAATAATATTTTTGTTGTGGCCACATATATCGTTTTAGGTGACTGTCAGCCTGGAGATATTTCCTCTCAAAAAACTCAACATCCTATCTCACTCCTGAAATTGTTATCATTTATGTCACTGATTTCCATTAAGCCATTATAATTTCAGAAATTTCTTGTTAAAGTATAAATAAGAGATCATA
This sequence comes from Colobus angolensis palliatus, assembly GCF_000951035.1. Lineage (NCBI taxonomy): Eukaryota > Metazoa > Chordata > Mammalia > Primates > Cercopithecidae > Colobus > Colobus angolensis. Next base: position 6,498,406 of record NW_012114400.1, on the reverse strand, counting down.
AAAGTAGGACAAGGAAAGTATCCTACTTATGCCTTTGGTATACTTTACTTCTACATTTATTACATAAGCTGCTTATCAAAGCAGAGACCAGAACTCTGGAGGAATGAGCACAAGAGAGGTGAATTGTGATGAGAAGTAGAAAGATGAGAAATTGCTAATGGCCTGTAATAACAGGACTAGAGACCTGTGAACACTGTACATCTAGAATTATGTGGTCTTGGAAGCAGGGGAGAAGGCTCATGCCTGGAGTTATCTACATCCCTTTATCCATATGGCAATCATGTCTTGCATGGCCTTATCAAAAGTTTTGTTGCTTTTTATTATCCTGTCTTATTGACATACATTGGGAAACACCATGGAATGTAGGTCACAGAGTTATGAATAAAGCTGGGAAACAAGATAATCCAATATTTTAATATACTTTATTCAAATGAAACGTTATCAAGCTTTTTCAAGTTCATGCTTATTCTGAAGCAAGTCTTACATAATGTATTTTTCAGATATTTTTCTCTTCTTATAACTTTGCAGGAACAAAGTAATGCATTAGGATGACAGAGTTCCTTTCAGGACAGTAACTCTAAACATTTGATGCACTAAATTATAGTCAAGTACTTTCAATACTTCTTTGTTTCTGTCTTTCTTCTTTCACTTTTCTTATAAAATCGTGACTTAGGACTATTTTAAAACCTGGTTAATCATGAACTTTGGGGATGGGAGAGAGACATGAATGCTGAAAAAAAAATCTAAGCCAAGAATCACAAACTAAGGCTACAGGCATCACACAACAATGCTGAAGATGAACATGTAAATATATTAAGGCCAGTATAGAAATCGTACTTATGACAAAATCAAACTAAAATTATACAAAAGATAATAGGGGAGTTTGATATTCCCCCAGTCTGGGACTGGCAGATTGCTAATGGAGGAGGAATTTTATCCTGAAGATAAGAAAAATGTCAGCCAATATGAAATTATGGGGAATAGGAGCTAGATTAATAAGAAATGGAGGATAAACTTTAAGCCTATGGAATATCATATGTAAAGACATGAATATCTTAATTACATGCATTTGCATAACTGTAGTAAGATTGCGAATAGAACTATTTCTCTTACATTGAAAAGAAATGCAGGTGGCAAGGTAAGTACAATAGGTGTTATGTTGATAGGAATTAAAGAAAAAAGGTTTTGATTTTTTCTGAGATTTGGAGAAACTAAAGTTTTTTAAAATTGAACAATGATCAAATCTGCATTTTAGATCAATCTTTTAGATAGATGGACTTCAGATTCAAATGGGATACTTCAGAAGGTCGAGATAAATTGCCAGTGGAATATTACTTGCAGGGTGATGCAAAGCAGTATAATTTTTCATGAAATATTATATATAAAAAGAATTCTTAAAGCCCTGTTAACACTTGTCCCATATACTAAAGTTGCTAGTAAAACTAACAGTAACCATTTTTCTGCTGCATATATTCAAATTAAAACTAGAGGCTAAGGCCGGGCGCGGTGGCTCAAGCCTGTAATCCCAGCACTTTGGGAGGCTGAGACGGGCGGATCACGAGGTCAGGAAATCGAGACCATCCTGGCTAACACAGTGAAACCCCGTCTCTACTAAAACAATACAAAAAACTAGCCGGGCGAGGTGAGGGGCGCCTGTAGTCCCAGCTACTCGGGAGGCTGAGGCAGGAGAATGGCGTAAACCAGGGAGGTGGAGCTTGCAGTGAGCTGAGATCCTGTCACTGCACTCCAGCCTGGGCGACCTCCGTCTCAAAAAACAAAAAAAAAAAAACAAAAAAAAACTAGAGGCTATACTGCTAACTTCTACTAATTATTGCCTTTGCTAACAGTGGTCATAAATGCCTTCATCATGCTATATATTCATTGCCTTACTGCTAAGAGGGATTTTTATAGCTGTGGGTCAATATTTTAAAAAACATCTTTTAACATCCATAACACTAATTGAGATTTTTTTATAAATATATGGTAATAAAACTACTTTTATAAAATAAGGAAAATAGGTTTCCCTCTTCTATTTTAGAAAACTTTTCTGTATTAGGAATATTTTCGCCTTGCTCCAGATTTTTGGACCAGGATGTCAACCTAGGATGGTATCTGGAGTGAAAGTGCCATCCTTCAAACATGAAGCCAGATTCCCCCCAAAATTAATTTTGAAATAAAAGAATTCACACAGTGAAGAAAAAGTATTTCAAAGAGGATTTGATGATGTTAGGCGGTCAGTAAATATTTAGTAAAATGTTAAAACTGTTTTGCTTCAATGTGAATGAGAGAGTTGGGGAGTTCTTATGGCAGAGAAATATTGTGGTCATATGAGAACACACTGAGTGCTTGTGGGCACAATAAAGGAAGGAGGTGGTAACCCAACCGGGGGAAAAAAGTTACAGAGTGTGTTATGTTAATGAAGTCTTTCAAACAAAAACAAGTCTTTTTAAATCTCAAATTAAAGGAGTTTGAGAATAACATCCAAGTAGACAGAGCAGTATAATTAAAGGCATGGAGGATGGAGAGAGCATTAAGGAACTGAGAACACGTGAAGCATCATGTTCAAGATTTCTAGGAAAGAAGCTGTATCTAAGAAGTGAATCAGAAGGAGCTTACTAAACCTTCTAACGCTTCATCTCGTCTACCATTTCGATTTCCACTTTTCTTTTTTATTATTTCTCTGCACCTACAAAGAGATGAGAGCTATGTAGAGATATGAATGTAGATCAATATAGATGTAGACAATATGTCATTCATAAGTAGGTATAGCATACATACTATACATAATCTATATCTATATACATTCTATTTTTATGATGTTTATTATCTTTATCTAGTAGAATATAAGCTTCATAAGGGCATAGACTCCTTTTAGTTTGTTTTGCCACTCTATACCCATAAAATAGAAGAATTCCTATTATATAGAGGGTACTCAATAAATTTTTAATGAATAAATGGGTGACTAAATAAGTGAATAAATACAATTAGATGGAATTTTTACTTTACTCAGACAACAGAGCCAGTAAAGGTATTTTCTTCTAGCTTATCTCTGAGTCAGTTCCTGAACTATCCTCCTCCATCAGTTGTGTGGATACTAATGCACACCCCGAACCATAACCTCTATGTTAAGATTGTCTATTAAAAAAAGTTTGGTAGCAATCCTTCCTTTGTTGATGGGCTGGTTAGTTTTCACTTTTGAGCACCTTTTATCGTTTACATTATTCCTGCAGATCTATCTGTTCCCAGTTCACACTTTACCCGTGTCTGGCTCATGTGGCACTAACTTACTGTTGTTAAAACAGTCCTGAACAATCAGCGACACAAACTAAATCTATGATCACCAGGATTTCAGCTCTGAGATACCATCTGCTTTGTTTCACACTGTACCTCTAGTGCCTAGCCCAAGACCCAGGCAAGAGATGTGCTCAATAAACGCATGATGAATAAATGAGTAAATGAGCGAACATTTGCTGATCTATTTTACTATGCAAAAGACAGGAATTAATAAAAATCACTGAAAGGCTTATCACATGTTTGATTTTCCTTGGAAGGGCAGGCCTAAATGGTTATTTTGAATTGTTAATTTCTCAATTTTAAATAAATTATCTAATGTTAAATTGCATATAATTTTAATGAATTACAAAGTTTTACATTATGAACATTGATTTCCAAAATTTTATTTTTATAAATATCAGTCAACCAGAAATAACAGTGATTGATTTTCTAAAAGATGATTTAAAAAGGATTTTTTTCTTTGGTAAAACTAGGGTGGAGATTTAGAAGAAATGGAAACATTAGATTTACATTCTTCAGGACATAGCTTTAAATGCATAGTACTATATTTTTAGTTTGTAGCTGTTTATATAGCTTTAGCTCCATTAAACTTAAAGCTACATTTAGAGTTATCTAGCAGATTTTTACCTTTAAGTTTACTAATGTAGAACTACTTTTTCAATGATCTAGTATTTTTTAACATTAATGCTACCAATACTAGGGGTATTTTGGCATTATCCTATAGTTTTTAGATTATGACCTCCCTTGAAAATGTCTGATAACTGCCTTTTAAAAATGTTTATGAGTCTACCATTGAGTATTTTATTTCAGATGCTCAATTCATAGACCCAGTCATAGACTCATTCGTGGAACACTTAGGTGATTGTTTTTCCATTATTTCTGAAAGCATACAACTTAACACTTTTTCTCTTACTTTTGACAATTCTTTAAATTTAATGTTAAAGAAAATTCTCAGTTGTGATAGTATGACTGTGGAATAAGTACAAAATCTGCATAAAAATATACTTGCCTCCAATTTGATAGATTTTGTAAGTTCACTTTTGTGTAAATTCAAAATTTGATTTGCAGTGTTATCTCTTCTAGCTAATGTGTCTTTTCCAATAAGTATTGAAGATTTCATAATAGGATGTGTGATAGATTTTGCTGTAATATAATTGACTTTGTAGGGACTTAAATACAAGCTATTTCCTGTTTTCTGAAGAAAGATTTGAGGAACAAAATTCTCAGTGACTCAAATTTGGGCATATGCATTTACTTATATTGATAATCACAGGCCACATTGCTCATTGTAGGCACTCAGTAAACATTTTCTTTACTCAGAAACCATTCCAAGGATATTATGCAGTTCACAAATGTGTAGGCATCTCTATTTGTATTTATATACACACACATGCTTAAGATGTCACTTGGAAAAATCGACTTGGGATGTGTGTCCTGCATACATCATCTTCATTTTAAATTTCTATAATTATTTTGAGGTATAAAATATATCTGGTTATAACCTGAGGGAAACTCACACAGTTCCTGCCCTCTCACTGGGGTACATCTTTCCCCAAATGACAGGCAGATCTGTCACAGAGTGTGGTGATTTATCTCCTCTGATTTCATCTGGTAAAGACGCCCTATACAAAGTGAAGTGATAATTTTCCTCAGAGTTAACATGTCCGATGTCTCATTTATCATTCTAGTCCTTGTGAAATGACATCGAACATTAAATTGAGAACTAATTTTGGTTGTGAAGTTTGGCTGCCTGCCTGCTTCTCTGAGAAAACAAGCAAATTATCTGTACTTTTTGCCACGGAAGTCATACGTCACCTGGAGCCGTCCTTTCTTTCTTTTAATCCATGTTGAGAAGCAACAGAAAAGAATACATGAAAGACACTATAATAAAATAATACATTTTGCCAGAAAAAGTTATCAAAATTATGCAAAATGTTTAGTTTGTGGAAAGAAAAAAAAAACAAACAAACAAACAAACAGCGGACAAGTCATGGGAGATCCTGGAGGAAGCCTGAGAGTATATATGGTGGTCTTAACTCAAAAATATGCAATTAATTCCCTGTAAGTTTAGATATAAAAAGATTGCAATTCTACAATTTTCTGAAAGTAAAATTTCTACAAATCAACATATTATTTTCATACAGCAAGAAACTTGTTTGTAAATATTTGCCTGAAGTTGGAGCACAATTTTATAATTTGTTTTCTAAATGAACTTATTCACGCATATAATCAAGACAGTCAACTGGATCGTGTGGTTGGGTCGAGAAAACATCTGCTGCTGAACTTTTAATTTTACCTTACATAATTAAGAATTTTCCCTGAAATAAAACTGATCATAGACTGTAATTTATCGGATAAGTCTCACTGTTGTGAGAAACTTAGACATAGGGAATCTATATACATTTAACAAGTCACATAAAAATAAGTTAAGAATAGAGGAAGGTTGTGCTTTTTAAAGAATATGATTATTTTATAAAGATGGATATACTAAGGGGATATGGGCACATAGTTGAATTGAATGTAAATTTATTAACTCATTTCCTGTTTGCCCAAAGAATACTCTTGTCTCTAATCCTAAAGTATTATCTGTTAGAGAAATGTATGTCATGCTACATTCCGTGATGGAATATGATGTTATATTCTGTAACAGAGATGTATGTGATGTTACATTAGGATTAGGGATAAGAGTATTCTGTAACAGTAATGTATGTAATGTTACATTAGAATTAGAGACAAGTTCTGCTTAGAAATAACTCCAATAACAGTTTCATATTTTATTTTCACAGTGAAAAATCAGTCAGATTTGCTTAAGCCTCAATATGGAGTTATGTAAAATTAAATGAACATTGGCAGCAAGCTGCACTTTTTTTTCTAAATGGAAAATGGGTTAAATAAATATTGTCTATAAATTTTGCAAGTCACTCCTGTGAGCCCTGACATTATGAAGCTTATAACCTAAATAATCTACCTACTGATAAAAAGGAACATAGAAAAAAGTACAGTAATAAATAATGTCTATTGAAAACCTGCTATTGTCTGGTAATAAATACAATCAATGCTTTACATGAATTATTTTATTTACTTCTTTCACTCTCTCTTTGAAGTAGAAACTGTTGTTTGTATCATTTTATGGTAAAGGAAAATAAATCATAAAAAAGAAAAATAATTTTCACAAGGTCTTAACGTCTAATAAGTGATGGAGTTGGAATGCAAACCTGGCTCGCGCATGCATTTAGTAATCTTAGACTAATAAAATGCAAAATATATTAAGTGCTTATAAGCATCTAGTAGCACAAAAGAGAATAGAGATACTTCTAGAGAGGGATAGAAGAAAAAGTGGCATTTCAGCTGCAATTTAAGGAAGTAAAATTTCTTCAAGCTGAAATATGAAAAAAGAAAGTTACTTCAAGAGAATATAACACTCTGAGCAAGGGCAAGTAAAGAGGAAAAGTCTCACTTTTTGTAATAACAAGTTTTCTAGATTGTCTAGAGCATAAGATTCAGGCAAAGTATTTGAAGGGGATTAAGCCTGGAAAAAAATGTTTGCCGTAGGATTCTGAACTTCAAATTCCGTGCCCAAACTGAGTTACAAAAATAGGAAGACTGCTATGCAAGTATAGCAAGTCCTCAAACATTATACTCAAATACTGATGCCTCATAAAGTTGATTCGATAAAAATCACTTTGCAGCCAAGGCCCCTGTCTGTGAAGAGTTTGTATATTTTGCCTGTGTATGTGTGAATTTTCTCTGGGTGGTCTGGTTTTCTCCCACATTCTAAGGATGTGGTTAGTTGGCCTGGCTGAATGGGTGAGTGAGTGAGTAACCTGAATGTGTGGGAGTATGTCTGTAAGTGTACCCTGCAATGGAATGTAGCCTCTCCAGGGTGGGTTCCAACAGTATACCCTGAGCTTCCTTGATGGGCTCCTGCCACCACAAACCTGAACTGGAATAAGAAGGTAAGTAATTATCTTGTTTTTATTAATCTTTCTTAAATGTATGTATAACTCACATTTTTTCAATGTTTAATACTAGAAGTGCTTTGTTCTTCATTTAGCAGTTTTGCAATGATTTTATGACCAGAAATATGCCACAGGAATTAAACTCTTGTTTATATCAATTAGCTTGTTGTAAAACTGGTTTTCTTATATATAATTTCACTTAAAGCTGCAGTTTCCAGAAACCTATCAATAATGTTAAATAAGCACTTACTATATACTTGTTTATGTTAGTAATGTGTTTCAAATTGTGGGAAAATGAGCAATTACCTTGTATAAATTGCTGGAAAAGTAATTAATTATATGGGAAAATAATTTATATTTATATTTTTCATAATTGCTAAATTATGTTAAATTTGAATTAAAGCACTGGACGTGGTTGGTAAATGGTTTTTCAAGTGTATTGGTAATGTTTTATATTCTAGTTCATATTTCTCCCTCCTCAAGAAGATGATTGTGGTAGATTGAATACTAGCCTCAAAATATATCCAGGTTGTAATTCCTGGAACCTGTTAAAGTCACTATATATGGTAACTAGAACTTGCATATGTGATTATGTTAAGTATCTTGGCATAGGTAGATCATTCTGAATTATGAGGGTGGGTCCTAAGTGGAATCACTGTCCTTACAAGAGGAAGGCAGAGGGAGATTTGAAGACTGAAGAGAAAAAATGCATATATGTAACATAGTTTGGGAGTCATGAGCCAAGGACTGAAGACAGCTTCCCAAAACTGAAAAAGTCAAGGAAACGGATTTTCTTTTAGACCCTCCAGAGCGAGCTCTGTGGTGCTGAAAACCTGATTTCAATGAGGTAAACCTTATCATAAACTTCTGGCATCTAGATCCACAAAAGAATAAATTGGTGGTGTTTTAACCCAAAGAATTCCTTATAATTTGTTATAGCAGTTACAGAAACCAATGCAATGATATTTACAGAGGTCTGCATCATACCATTATAAAGTTCCATGTATACAGTATATTTATAAGTAAGTATATATTAATAAAAAGTAATAAAATATAGATGGCTAGGTTTTGCTGATTGAAGAACGAGGAAACACCAAAGAGCTATAAAATTAATCAGTGCAACTACTGGATAAATTTACCTGCACAAAAATTGAGTATTTACATATTTTAACAGTAATAAAATTAAATATAAACAAAGCCAAAACTGCAACAAATATTGATACTCTATTTAATAAGTGTGAACATGTAGTATTTGCCTTTCTGTTTCTGCATTATTTTGCTAAGAATAATGGCCTTCAGGCACATCCTTGTTGCTGCAAAGGACATAATCTTACTCTTTTTTAATGGCCACACAGTATTTCATGGAGTATATATGCCACATTTTCTTCATCCCATCTATATAGGGGCATTTAAGTTGATTTTATGTCTTGACGATTCTTAATAGTGCTGCAATGAACATACATGTACATGTGTCTTTATGACAGAATTATTTACATTCCTTTGGGTTTATACCCAGTAATGAGATTGCTGGGTCAAATGGTATTTCTGCCTGTTGGTGGGAGTGTAAATTCGTTCAACCATTGTAGAAGGCAGTGTGGTGATTTCCTTAAAACCTAGAGGCAAAAATAAATGTGTCACAGAGATTCTGGTATGTTGTGACTTTGTTCTCATTGGTTTCAAAGAACATCTTTATTTCTGCCTTAATTTCGTTATTTACCTAATAGTCATTCAGGAGCCGGTTTTTCAGTTTCCATGTAGTTGTGCGATTTTGAGTGAGTTTCTTAATCCTGAGTTCTAATTTGATTGCACTGTGGCCTGAGAGACTGTTTGTTACAATTTCTGGTCTTCTGCATTTGCTGAGAAGTGTTTTACTTCCAATTATGTGGCCAATTTTAGAATAAGTGTGATGTGGTGCTGAGAATAATGTATGTTCTGTTGATCTGGGGCAGACAGTTCTGTAGATGTCTATTAGGTCCACTTGGTCCAGAGCTGAGTTGAGGTCCTAGATATCCTTGTTAATTTTCTGTCTCATTGATTTGTCTAATATTGATAATGGGATGTTAAAGTCTCCCCCCAACAGTGTAAACATTCTACTTTTTCTCTACAATCTCACCATCATCTGCTGTTTTTTTTACTTTTTAATAATAGCCATTGTGACTGGCATGAGATGGTATCTAAATTGCTTGGGGCAGTATGGCGATGTTAATGATATTCATGATTTCTATCCATGAGCATGGAATAATTTTCTAGTTGTTTGTGTCATTTCTAATTTTTTTGAGCAGTGTTTTGTAGTTCTCCTTGTAGAGATCTTTCACCTGTTTGGTTAGTAGTATTTCTAGATTTTTTTTTTTTGTGGCAATTGTGAATGGAATTGCATTTCTGATTTGACTATCATTGATGTATAGGAATGCTAGTAATATTTGTACATTAATTTTGTATCCTAAAACTTTGCTTTAGTTGTTTAATAACCTGAAGGAGATTTTGAGCTGAGACTATGGGGCTTTTTAGATATAGAATCATGTTGTCTGCAAACAGGAATGGTTTGACCTCCTCTTTTTCTATTTGGAAGCTGTTTCTTTCTCTGCCTGATTGCTGTAGCCAGAACTTCCAATACTATATTGAATAGGAGTGGTGAGAGAAGGAATCTTTGTCTTGTGGTGGTTTTCAAGGGGAATACTTCTAGTTTTTGCCCATTCAGTATGATGTTGACCGAGGGTTTGTAATAGATGGTCCTTATGATTTGGAGTTATGTTCCTTCAATGTCTTGTTTATTGAGAGTTTTTAATATAAAGGAGTTTTGAATGTTATCAAAAGCCTTCCAAATCTATGAGGATAATCATGGGGTTTTAATATTCAGTTCTGTTTATGTGATAAATTATGTTTATTTTTATGTGAATGTTGAACCAACCTTGCATTCCAGAGAAAAAGCCTGCTTGATCGCAGGTGATAAGCTTTCTGATAACCTGCTGTATTTGGTTTGTCAATATTGAGGATTTTTGCATTGACTTCTATCAAGAATGATGGTTTACACTTTTATTTTGTGTTTGTGTCTCTGCCAAGTTTTGCTATCAGGATTATACTGGACTCATAGAATGAGTTAGGGTGGAGTACCACCTCCTCATTTTTTTGGAATAGTTTAAGCAGGAATGGTATCAATTCTTCTTCATACATCTGGTAGAATTCAGTTGTGAATTCACCTGGTCCTGGGCTTTTTTTTTTTTTTTTTGATTGGCAGGATATTTATTACTAGTTCAATTTCAGAGTTCATTATTGGCCTGTTCAGCGATTCAATTTCTTCCTGACTGAGGGATCAATTTCTTCCTGGCTCAGTTTATTCCTTGGCAGGGAATACATGTCCAGGAATTTTTACATTTATTCTAGACTTTCTAGTTTATGAGCATGGAGGTGACCATCATATTCTCTGGTGGTTCATTGTATTTGTGGGGTTAGTGGGAATATCCCCTTTTTCATTTCTAATTGTGTTTACATGAATCTTCCCTCTTTTCTTCTTTATTAATCTAGCTAGCAGCCTATTTTATTATTTTTAAAAATCAACTCCTGTATCATTGATCTTTTTAATGATTTGTGTGTGAGGGGGGGGAGTGGGGGGAGGGTCTTAATATCCTTCCAGTTCAGCTCTGATTTTGGTTATTTCTTGTCTTCTGCTAGCTTTGGGTTGGTTTCATCTTGGTTTTCTAGTTCTTCTAGTTGTGATGTTATGTTCTTATATAGAGATCTTTAAAATATTTGTATGTGGTCATTTAGTGCTATAAATTTCCCCCTTCACACAGCCTTAGCTACATCCCACAGATTCTGGTATGTTGTATATTTGTTCCCATTGATACCAAAGAAATTCTTGATTTCTGCCTTAATTTCATAATTTATCCCAAAGTCATTCAAGAGTAGAATATTCAATCTTCTGTGTAATTGTATGGCTTTGATTGAATTTCTTTGTCTTGATTTCTAATTTGTGCTATGGTGTGAGAGATTGGTTGTTATGATTTCAGTTCTTTTGCATTTGCAGAGGAGTGTTTTATGTTTGATTGTGTGACCAGTTTCAGAGTATGTGCCATGTAACAATGAGAAGAATGTATATTCTGTTATTTTTGGGTGGAGAGTTCTGTAGATCTCTATCAGATCCATTTGATCCAATGGTGAGTTCAGGTCCTAAATATCTTTGTTGATTTTCTGCCTCAATAATTTGTCAATTATTGTCAGTTGGGTGTTAAAATCTCCCACTATTATTGTGTGGGTGCTGAAGTCTCTTTGAAGGTCTCTAAGAATTTGCCGTGTGAATCTGGGAGGTCTTGTGTTGGGTGTGTATATATTTTGGATAGCTAGGTCTTCTTGTTGAATTGAACTCTTTATCATTATATAATGCTTTTTTTTGTCTTTTGATTTTAGTTGCTTTAAAGTCTATTTTGTAAGAAATTAGCATTGCAATCCCTGCTTTTTTTCTGTTTTCCAATTACCTGGTAGATTTTTCTTTATCCCCTTATTTTGGACCTATAGGTTTCATTGCATGTGAGATGCGTCTCTTGAAGACTGTATATCAAGGATTTTAGTTTTTTACTCAGCTTGCCACTCTGTGCCTTTTAATTGGAGTATTAATTCATTAATACTCAAAGTTAGTATTGATATTTGTATGTTTGATCCTATCATCATGATGTTACCTGTTCATTAAGCAGACTTGTTTGTGTGGTTGGTTGCTTTATAGTGTCACTGATCTATGCACTTAAGTTTGGTTTTGTAGTGGCTAGTAATAGTCTTTCCTTTTCGTATTTAATGCTTTCTTTGAGAACTTTTGTAAGGGTGGTCTGGTGGTAACAAATTCCCTTAGCCTGTGCTTGTCTGAAAAGGATCTTATTTCTCCTTCACTTATGAGGATTACTTTGGCCAGATATGAAATCCTGGGTTGGAATTTATTTTCCTTAAGAATGTTGAATATTGGCGCCAGTCTCTTCTGGTTTATAAGATTTCTGCTGAGAAGTCCATTGTTCGTTTGGTGGACTTCCCTTTGTAGGTGACCTGGCCTTTTCCCTCTAGTTGCCTTTAACATTATTTATTTCATTTCATCCTTGCAGGATCTGATGCTTATGTGCCTTGGGATAACCCTGTTGTGAAGTGTCTTACTGGGGTTTTTGCATTTCCTGAATTCGAATGTTGGCACCTCTAGCAAGGTTGGGAAAGTTCTCATGGATGAAATCCTAAAATATATTTTCCAACTTGGTTACAATCTCCCAGTCTTTTTCAAGGACACTAATGGGACATTCTGTCTCTTTACATAATACCATAGTTCTCAGAGGTTATATTCATTTACTTTGATTTTTCTTCTCTGTTCTTATCTGATTGTCTTTTTTTAGAAAACCAATCTTCAAGCTCTAAGGTTCTCTCCTAGACTTGGTCTATTCTTGGTGTATACTTTTAATTGCATTATGAAATTCTTGTCATGCGTTTTTCCATTCTATCAGGTAAGTTGCATTCTTTTCTATACTAGCTATGTTGTCAGCTCCTACACTGTTTTATTGTGATTCTTAGCATCCTTGGATTGGGTCTCAATATACCCCTGCATCTCAATAATCTTTATTCCTATTTATATTATGTATTCTGCCACTTCAGCCATCATGGCCCAGTTTACATCCCTTCCTGGAGAGGTGGTGCAGTCATTTGGAAGAAAGAATACACTCTGTCTTTTTGAGTTGTCAGGGTCCCTATGCTGTTTCTTTCTTATCTTTGTGGACTTACATTCCTTCAATCTTTAAAGTTGCTGACCTTTGGATTTTTTAAAAAAATTTATCCTATTTGATAACCTCAAGGGCTTTATTGTAGTATAAGGTGGATTCAGCTGACTGGTTTCATTTCTGGAAGATTTTAGGGGACCAACACTTAGCTCCCAAGTCCTGGACTTCATGGTGAAAACTGATTGTGTCCCTTCATTATGACAGAATCATCCAATGTCTCTTTACGATGGCCACTAAGGCCATGATTTCACAAAAGTGTGAAATTATGTACGTGATTTTGTCTACATTTGAAATCAAAAATAGCTGATCTGATTTTCTAATAGTATTATACTGAATGAAAATGTTGATATCATAAGAAAAATTAAAGAACTGAGGATATCTAACTGTGATTTTTATATGACCATTTTAGGCATATTGTTTATAGTCCAATTATAAAGTCATTGAGGTCTCTGAGTCTAACCTTTCAATTTCTTTCTCTTTTTTTGCTGCTAATCTGGAATTCTGATTTTAATGTGATTGTAAACCAGTGGCCAGGGGAAGATAATGAAATTTAATCTTGTTTTGGCTCATTGGTATGGGGTGTGATTCTCACTTAGGGTGTGAGAGGTCCTGGGTTCAAATCCCAGACAAGCCCTTTTTCCATAGTATCAGCCCAAAAGTTCTTTCAGCTGGTAAACAACTTCAGCAAAGTTACTGCATACAAAATCAATGTACAAAAATCACTGGGATTTTTATATACTAACAACAACTGAAATGAGAGTCAAATCAAGAAAGGCAATCCCAGTCACAATTGCCACACACGCACAAAAATAAAATGCCTACAAATACAGCCAACCAAAGAGGTAAAAGATCTCTACAATGATAATTTTAAAATACTGCTCAAAGAAATCAGATAAGACATAAACAAGTGAAAAAGCATCCTATTCTCATGGATAAAAACAGTTAATATTAAAATCACTATACTTCCCCAAGCAATTTATAGGTTCAACAAAATTCAATTTCAATGAAGTGTGAAAGTAATGTCACACCTTGTGTCCAGTGAACATTCAAATGTAAGCATACATGTTGATATCTGGGGGGAATTCATTCTGAAAACACCTTATACATACAATTATTCTATTATTCTCTTCTATGTTGTTACATTTTTATATTCTTTTGTGAGCAAATCATGTCCAGTAAAGAGTCAAACAAAAGGTGCCAAAAGGAGCTATAAATATCAGAAAACTTCATATGACTAAATGAACACATATTGACTTTAAGTTGGCATTTTTATTAACAATTAAAGCAATGCCCATGGAACTTTGTCGTTTTTCCTGTTGTGCATGACACAGAAAATATGAATTACTCTAAGATTATCTTAATTGATATCACAATTTAGCTCCAGCTCTATCTAATATAATCTAGATAATACTAAAACTTAACTACAGGTTGCAGGTTTCAAAAGAATTTGAATATATTTTCACATTAATTATCCACTTTTAAAAGGCTATTTATTTAGCTTCTATTTCTACCTCATTGCATTGTATGAGATTAAATATGACAGATTAAATCATAATGTGCAAATTCAAAAGGTGTATCAAAATGTAAAGGTAAATATAATTTTAAAATATAACTCCATGTCCTTCCATAATCATTATTAAAACAACATTAATATTGTCTATAAATTTAAAACTGCTTATATTTTAAGTAGTTCTATTGAAGTCTATGTAACATCATAAAGCTTGTCTATTTTGTACAATTCAATGATTCTTACTGACTTTACTGATTAGCTCAATCATCAGCATAAATTGGTTTAAGGGCATTTTCATCTCTCCAATACAATCCCTCATGTCTATTTATAGCTAATCCTCTTCTCACTTCCTGTCACAAGAAACTTCTGTTCGCTTTCTGTCAATCTATCCTGGCCTTTATTGAACATTTAATAAACAAAATCATATAATGCATAGTCTTTTGTTTCTGATTATTTTCACTTAAAGTAGTACGTTTTAAATTCATAGTATGTCCCCATATTTTTTTCCTTTTATTGATGAATAGTATTTTACTATGTAGATGTACCACATTCCATCTCTTCATTTATTCTATTTAGATTATTTCTGGTTTTTAACTGATAAATAATGCTTCTATTACCATTCATATGCATGTATTTATGTAAATATACTT
Source organism: Colobus angolensis palliatus (assembly GCF_000951035.1). NCBI lineage: Eukaryota > Metazoa > Chordata > Mammalia > Primates > Cercopithecidae > Colobus > Colobus angolensis. The sequence continues at coordinate 6,483,252 of NW_012114400.1, read as the reverse complement.
TCATTTCTCTTGATTAAATACTTACCTCGTTCGTTTTCTATTGCTTACAGCAGCATATCTGAAACTGGATAATTTGTAAGAAATAAAATGTATTTCTCAAACTCTTGGCCTCAAGTGATCCTCTCACCTTGACCCCACAAAATCCTGGGATTACAGCCATAAGCCACCATGCCTAGCCTTTATTTCTTAAAGTTCTGGATAGTGGGATGTCCAAAGTTTAGCAGTTGCATCTGGTAAGAGCCTTTTTGCTTTTCGGGACTCTCCAAAGAGTCCTCAGGTGGTGTAGGACATCAAATGGCAAGGGGACTGAACATGCTAGCTGAAGTCTCTCTTCTTATAAAGACATCAGTCTCACTCCTATGATATAAGCCATTAATCCTTTAGCTCATTAATCCATTAATGAATTAGTGGATTCATGAGAGTAGAGTCCTCATGACCCAGTCAACCCCTAAAGGCCCCACCTCTCAATACTGCCACACTGGGGATTAAATACCAACATATGTTTTGGAGGGAATAAATATTAAAACCATAGCATATACCTAGTAGTTAAAATATTTGGTTATGAGGTAGTTTTATGTTTACTTTTTTCAGAAATTACCAAACTTCTCCTAAAGTGATTGTACCATTTTACATTCCTGCCAGCAAACTATTAGAGTTCCAATGTCTCCACTTTCTCACCAGCTTGGTTACTGTCCACTTTACACACTATAGATATTTTAGTGGGGATTAAATAGTTAAATTGTGGTTTTAATTTTCATTTTCTTAATGACTAAGTCAATTGCACATTGCTTTATATGCTTATTAGCTACCCATACAACTTCTTTGAAGTAATGTCTGCTTATATATTTGCACTACTTTTTGATTGGATCATCTGCTTTTATTTTTGAGCTGTAAGAATTCTTTCAAATTCTGAATATAAGCTATAATATATGTGTTGTGCAAATATTTTTCAGACTATTGACTGTATTTTCATTTTCTTGATAGTTTATTTTGAAGTCAAAGATTTTTTAGTGGGTCATGCATTTGGTTTATTATTTATTTGTAGCTTGCCTAATCCAAGGCCTCAAATATATTCTCCTATAGTCTCTTTAAAGTATTTTTTTATTATTGTAAATCTTTATGGTATATTGCACAATGTTTTGATATATGAATGCAGTTGGAATAATTAAATCCGGATAATTAATATTCCTACTATCTCAAATGCCTATATTTTAAGGATGAGAATATTTTAAATCCACTTTATCAGCAATTTTCAAGTATATAGTACATTATTATTAACAAGAGTCTTTGTGGCATACAATAGACAGTAAGAACACATATGTCTCTTGCCAAACTGAAACCTTATATCCTCTGGTTTACAATTAACTCTTTGACCCAGTTTAAGTTAATTTTTGAATGTGGTGTCAGGTGAGGTTTAAGTTCATCTTAATGTGTGTATACAACTTCCTCAGCATCATTTTTTGAACAGACTATCGTTCCACAATGAATTGTCTTTACACTTTTGTCAAAAACTAATTGACTATAAATTAATATGTATTCATCTTTGGATACTTATTGTTTTCATTGATAATTGAATTTATTTTTCTACTAGTACCACACTATCTTCAAGCTATAGCTATATAATAATTTTTAAAATCAGAAAGTGAAAATGTTTCAACACACTTTTTTCCTTTGAATGTGTGTTTTGCTATTCTAGATGTTTTAATTTTCATATCAACTTTAGGATCTACATTGCATTTTCTGCAAAATAGCCTGCCATAATATTGATAGAAATTGCATTGAAACACTAGCTAAATTTGAGGAGATTCACTACCATAACAATACAGACCCTTCTACTTCATGAGCGTGAAATGTCTCTACTTCCATTAAAATCTTTATCTCAACAATATTTTGAAAATTTTTGTTTATAGGTCCTTCACTTTGTTAAATTTATTTCTATGTTTTTAATTAGTTTTTATGTTCTTGAGCATGCAACTTTTTCTTAATTTCATTTTCCAGTTGTTTATTTCTCATACATATAAATCAAATTAATGTTATGAATTGATTTTTGTATCTTGATCATTTGATGTTCTTTTTTTTTTGGTCCTTTTGTGTGTGTGTGTGTGTGTGTGTGTGTGTGTGTGTGTATGTGTGTGTCTGTGTGAAGGAGTATTTCTTTAAATTTTCTACATACAGAATCACGTCCTCTGTGACTGTAGGAAGTTTTACTTCTTTCATTCAAATAATTTATTTATCTTCTTAGTTGCCTTTCATTTGTTTTTCTTACAGCAATTGGTAGACCCTCCAATACTATGCGAATAGAAAAAGCAAGAATAAAACTTCCAGTCTTATTACAACAAAGGAGGAAAGCATTTATTCCTTTACCATTAACCACTGTGTTTGTTGTAGGATTTTTGTGTATGAACTTTATTAGGCTGAGACATTTTCCTTCAATTCTAAATTTGAAAAGAATTTTTTATCATGAATAGATGTTGGATTTTCTCAAATTATTTATCTGTGCCCAGTAAATTTTCAATTTGATTATACTACTTTTCAGCTCCAGACTTTCATCTGTTCTTTATTATTCTCTCTCTTTAGATATTGGTTACTTGGTGAGATTTCCTCCTAATACTATCAATTAATTATTTAGAAACAATTTTCTAACTAAACAATTTTCTTTAGTTCTTTGAACATATTCGTCATTGAAAATTTAGAATATTCCTAGTAAATCCAACATTTTAGCCCCCTCCAAGACTCTTCCCATTAACTGCATTTTCCCTATGTACCAGCTATATTTTCCTATTTGAAGGGGTGGCCTGCCCCGCCACACCTGTGGGCGTTTCTCTTTAGGTGGAAGGAGAGATTTGAGAGAAGAAATTAGACACAGAGACAAAGTATAGAGACAGAAAAAGTGGGCCCAGGGGACCGGCGCTCAGCATACAGAGGACCCACGGTGGCACTGGTCTCTGAGTTCCCTTAGTATTTATTGATAATTATCTTTACCATCTTAGAAAAAGGGAAGTGGCAGGATAATAGGATCATGGTATGGAGAAGGTCAGCAGTAAGACATATGAATAAAGATCTCTGTGACTTAAGTTTAAGGAAAAGTGCTGTGCCTTGATATGCATAGGCAAACATCTCCATAAACCTTTTTAGTGCATAAAGAGCAGCATTGCTCTAGCAAGTCCCACCTTTCGCCCTAAGGCGGTTTTCTCCTTTCTCAGTAAACAGAACATACAATCGGGTTTTATACCGAGATGTTTCATTGCCCATTTGCTTTTCTCTATCTCAACTGCCAAGAGGCCTTCTTTCCTCTAATACTAGTCTTCTTCAGCACAGACACTTCATGGGTGTCGGACTGGGGGACGATTAGGTTTTTCTCTTCCCACGAGGTCATATTTCAGACTATTACATGGGGAGAAACCTTGGAAAATACCTAGCTTTCCTAAGCAGAGAGCCCTGCGACCTTTGGCAGTGCACCTGTCCCTGGGTACTTGAGATTAAGAGAATGGTGATGACTTTTAACCAGCAAGCTGCCTTGAGGCACTTCTTTAACAAAGCACACCCTGCACAGCCCAAAATCCTTTAAACCTTGAGTCACCACAGCATGTGTCTCTTGCAAGGACAAGGTTGGGGGTAGGGTCACAGATTAACAGCATCTCAAATACAGAACAAAATGGAGTCTCTTATGTCTACTTCTTTCTACATAGACATAAAGACAAGAAGACATTAGTCTCTTCTGACTGACCTTGTCTTTCATGAGCATGTACACAGCACTGAACGTGTGTTCAGCCTTCTAGGTCCTCAAGAATATATCAGAGGTTTTCATAGCCTTCTATAAAAATGTTATACCTAGATGTTTCTTTCAAAGTTCTGGCTGGAGTTTTATTTTTATTTTATTTAAAAAAATTTTTGAGATGGAATTCTGCTCTTGTCTCCCAGGCTGGAGTGCAATGGTGTGATCTCAGCTCACTACAAACTCTGCCTCCTGGGTTCAACCGATTCTCCTGCCTCAGCCTCCTGAGTAGCTGAGATTACAGGTGTGCACCACCATGCCCAGCTAATTTTTGTATTTTTAGTAAAAACGGGATTTCACCATGTTGGCCATGCTGGCCTCAAACTCCTGACCTCAGGTGATCCACCAGACTCAGCCTCTCAAAATGCTGGGATTACAGTTGTAAGCCACTACATGCAACTTTGGCTGGAGTTTTAAATTATCAGCTGGTATAAAAGTTTTTTTTTTCTTCCATTTTTTAAATTGTAGGTTCAGTGGGTACATATGCAGAATTGCTACATGGGTAAATTGTGTTTCACTGGGGCTTGGTGTACGTACAATTTTGTCATCCAGGTAACAAATATGAGCAGAGTACCCAATATGAAGTTTTACAATCTTCACCCTCCTCCCACCCTCAAGTACATATCGTGACTCTTTTTCCCCTCTTTCTGTCCAGTCATATTCAGTGTTTAGCTCCCAGTTAGAATTGAGAATATGTGGTTTTTGGTTTTCTGTTCCTGTGTTAATTTGTTTAGGAAAATGACCTCCACGTGCACCCATGATGCTGCACAGGACATAATCTTGTTTTTCTTTATAAGTGCATACTATTCCATGGTGTATATATACCATATTTTCTTTATCCAGTTCACCATTGATGGGTCTCCTGCAGCTAAGATTCTGAATGTCCATAGCAAGAATGAGCCACTCCACACTTCTTTCACTCACCACATCCCCAAAAACTGCTCAGGGTCCGGAACAAACCCTCATGCTTGGCAAACACATGCAGGGTTCCCAGTTTCTTCTCCTTTGAATCTGGGACCTGCATCCCTTCAATGACTCTCAATGCCTTGGTTCCAAAGATCTGTTTGGATTGTGCCAGTATTCTTGGTGGTCTGGTCTCTTAGTAGTAGAAGTGTATCTTGTCATATCTAGTTGATCATCTTACACCATTGTATTAAAAAGTGGAAATTTTAAAAAAATTGCAGCTGATTGTTTTCAACTATCACCCTGAAGGCAAAGCTTTTCTCATCGAGCAAGTTCTGGGTTAGGTCAAATAATCACAGTGCTATCTCAGTAGAAATTTTTCAGGAACTGTGTGATCGGCCAAATATTGAATAGGAATTTTAGAGAACTCCGAACCCATCTAACCCTGCCTATGACTCTGAAGCTAATGCTTTTTATAACTATTTTTTTGTCATAAAACTGCTAATTTTCAAGGCTGTCACATAGCTGGGAAGAGCAAAGACGTAGTAGGCCATGTTAAAGTATCACACATCCTCCTGGTTGTACTGTGGTTTAGCTGTTTTCTTGAATAAATCCTTTTTAAATTGTTTCAAACTTTGGTTAATTTTTGGAGACCTGAAAAAAATTGATTTTGATAATTCTTTAAGAATTTTTATTAGTAATATGGGGGACAGAATTTACAGATATCTTTACTTTGCCATTAAAGGAAGTTCTGCCTCCATCAAACTACATTATATTTAATAATTCATTATAGAATACAGGCTGGGTGTGGTGACTCATGCCTGTAATCCCAGCACTTTGGGAGGCCAAGGCTGGTGGATCACCCGAAGTCAGGAGTTTGAGACCAGCCTGGCCAACATGGCGACGCACCTTCTCTACTAAAGATACAAAAAAATTAGCTGGGCATGGTGGCAGGTGCCTGTAATCCCAGCTACTCGGGAAGCTGAAGCAGGAGAATCACTTGAACCCAGGAGGCGGAGGTTGCAATGAGCTGAGACAGCACCATTGCACTCCAGCCTGGGAGACAGAGTGAAACCCTGTGACAAAATAAATAAATTAATAAATTAATAATAATGATAATAATAATTTAGTATAGACTACCAGATAATTACAGTATGTACTTAGTGGTATAAGCATAATATATATGTGTGTGTATATATATGTGTGTATATATGTGTGAGTATATATATACACATACATTTAACATACATATACACACACACATAAACTTTAATCTTCACATCTATCCCATGAGACAGAAAATATTATCCCCATTTTATACAGGAGAAAACCGAACCATATAGAGTTTAAGTCGGCTAACCAATGTCAGTAAGAGGGAGAGCCTGATCTGAAACCAGGAAATATGTTTTCAGAGCCCGTGTGAATAACCATTATGTCTTCTATATTACCACATGCTGCTTTTCTTCTCCCCTCTCAGGTGTGTGACACTCTAGTCTAACATAATCTTTGGTGTTATCCAGATCGCTCCTCTTCCAGTCCATTATGCTTATGCCCAGTGCCTTTTTCATGCATTATTTCACCAACTGCACTATCTTTGTAAATGTTACCCATTATTACCCTCACAATGTATACTTATTGTCTCTTTACATGCTTTACTACATACTGTATAATTTCAAGACATTTATTCCTAGCAATCCATAAAACACCATTACATTGTATAAATTGTCTGGGCATGGTGCCTCATGCTTATAATCCCAGCACTTTGGGATGCTAAGACAGTGGGAATGCCTGGGGACATGAATTTGAGACCAGCCTGTGCAACACAGTGAGACCCCCTCATTTCTGCAGAAAAAAAACTAAAAAAATTAAAAAGTCAGATGTGGTGGAGTGTACCCATAGCTACCTGGGAGGCTGAGCAGGTAGAATGGTTGAATCCAGGAGGCTGAGGTTCCAATGAGCCATGTTCATGCCACTGCACACTTACCTGTGTGAGACAGTGAGACCCTGTCTCTAAAAAAAAACAAAAATTAAAATTTTAAATTATCTTTTTAATTTTACCATACGTACATAAAGGACAAGGTTGTACCTTATTTCCCATAGTCACTAGAAGAAATTCTGTGTTAAAGAGTCTATAAAGACTGGATAAGTGAAGAGACATTAATTCTCAAAAAATAATTTATTTTTTACTATGTAACCTTACATATGATTTTAATATTCATTGTGATTGACCTTTATTATATAAAACTCTATTATATTTACACTCTGATAGTAATGCCTTTAAATCATTCAACTTGTATATAAATGTTTCTTATATTCGCTTAGTAGTTGAAATATTTTTCCATGCACCTTATTTTTTATTTTTTATTTTATTTAATTTTTTAAATTATACTTTAAGTTCTAGGGTACATGTACACAACATGCAGGTTTGTTACATATGTATACATGTGCCATGTTGGTGAGCTACACCCATTAGCTCGTCATTTACTTCAGGTGTATCTCCTAATGCTATCCCTCCCTGCTGCCCCCTCCCCATGACAGGCCCTCTTATGTGATGTTCCCCTTCCTGTGTCCAAGTGATCTCATTGTTCAATTCTCCCCTATGAGTGACAATATGCAGTGTTTGGTTTTCTGTTCTTGTGATAGTTTGCTGAGAATGATGGTTTCCAGCTGCATCCATGTCCCTACAAAGGACACGAGCTCATCCTTTTTTATGGCTGCATAGTATTCCATGGTGTATATGTGCCACATTTTCTTAATTCAGTCTGTCATTGATGGACATTTGGGTTGGTTCCAAGTCTTTGCTATTGTGAATAGTGCCACAATAAACATACGTGTGCATGTGTCTTTAGAGCAGCATGATTTATAATCCTTTGGGTATATCCCCAGTAATGGGATGGCTGGGTCAAATGGTATTTCTAGTTCTAGATTCTTGACGAATTGCCACACTGTTTTCCACAATGGTTGAACTAATTTACAGTCCCAGCAACAGTGTAAAAGTGTTCCTATTTCTCCACATCCTCTCCAGCACATGTTGTTTCCTGACTTTTTAATGATTGCCATTCTAA
>NW_012114400.1:6442504-6474719 GCF_000951035.1 Colobus angolensis palliatus | reverse complement strand
CAGTACCATGCTGTTTTGGTTACTGTAGCCTTGTAGCAGAGTTTGAATGTATAGCATCAGGTAGCATGATGCCTCCAGCTTTGTTCTTTTGGCTTAAGATTATCTTGGCAATGTGGGTTCTTTTTTTGGTTCCACATGAATTTTAAAGCAGTTTTTGCCAATTCTGTGAAGAAAGTCATTGGTAGCTTAATAGGGATGGCACTGAATCTATAAACTACCTTGGGTAGTATGGCCATTTCATGATATTGATTCTTCCTATCCATGAGCATGGTATGTTCTTCCATTTGTTTGTGTCCTCCTTTACTCCACTGAGCAGTGGTTTGTAGTTCTCCTTGAAGAGGTCCTTCACATCCCTTTTAAGCAGCACACAATTAAATAGGAAAATAAAGTATCCTGGTTGCCTAGCTTATGTCATAAGTTTAAACCATAATTATATTATTATTTTTTCACAATTTTTGCCTTCATTATGTTAGACATTTCTAGGAATTGATTTCAATGAGCAATATTTGCAAGATTTGTCAGATAAATCAAAATACTGGAATTAATTTCCCACAACTTTGTCACATGTAACATATTAGACACATGTTTAGATTTTATTTGTTATTTATTAACATATTTAGTCCATATGTTACACTGAAGTTTGGTGTATTTGTGGAGAATATAGAGAAAAAAAATTATACTCCTTATTTTAAGAAGCTTTCTGGTAAAAATAAATATTTCATTATATCTATTTATCTTCTAATTTGATAATTTTGTTTGGAATCCATTTGTTGTAATTAATTTTTAAGCTTTTATGATTCACATATTTTTCATCTTTCATTTACAGGAGTGTGTAGGTGTAATATTACTGCAAGTTACATAGATCTCTGGGAAGATAATATTTTACAAAACTTCAGTCACTTAAAAACATAAGGATCTATGGAGAGAACATAAACAAAAAATGCTCTAAAAGGGTTTGAGCTATAAGTTTTTATATTAAGGATGTTTATATTTGACATTCACTTAAGAAAGAGGAGATAGGAAGATTTAAACAGCCAGCATGCCGAAACTAGTTTTTCCTGAAATGGCTTTTACCACATTCACATCTGGTTCATCTAATTAGGTTTGCAACTGTCATACCTTCAGCATTCACATTTTATAGGAGTGCACTTATCAACGCAGTCAGAACAGGGTATCTTTTATTTTTTTAATGATAACAATATATAACCCTTAGTATTTTATTTTGGTGGCTGTTCGATTTACTTTACTTTATGTTTTACATTTTTCTAAACACTAACATTTTTCTTCTTATTTATTTGGATGTAGAATCTCTAGCTAGAGTTTCTTGTTCTTGATTGTAATTCTAATTTCAATGTTCATATACCCTGTGAGTGTGATTTGTCTCAGCATGGAATATCATGCTTATTTCAAAGAAGACTCCCTTCATATTTCTTGCAAGACTTGCAGTGTTTCCAAGAATCTGCTCAGCAGGGAATAGCACTTTATAAGAGGCCCTATGTTTTGCTGCTTCATCTGACAATTTCTGTGTTTACACAGAGTGGCATGCAGATGGAGAATATAAATATTCCATGAACTTGGGCTGAGTTTTCTAGTCTTTTCTTGTTTTATAAGTAAAAACACAAATGACATTCAAATACCTCTAAAATATTAGATAAACTGGAGATTAGTTTATCTCCAGTTGATGCAGGCACAAAATTGTTTAAACATAAAACAAAGTAGAAAATTCTAGTGAAGACATCATAGTATAAAAGCATCCTTTGGTGATAATTGATATTATTTTTTAATATAAACTCGACAAATGTTTCAAAATAAAAAAAGTTAAGGTATACAAGAGTCAGTGAGAATGCCAAAAGAAGTTATTTAAAGAGTCATAAACAGACATTATTTTATAAAGACAGATGTTACTGTTTTATAAATACTCTCACAATTGGTATTATAGTCAAGGTCTCTAGAATCTTAATATGGTGCTGTTCCACTATTTCTGGGCTGATTACTTGAATAAGATACTTGAAACCTTTATTCTTAACAATGCCTCATTCTAAACAGATCTTTTGGAGACATATATGTACCTCTATGAGCCCAATCTTTTCACCAGCATAATGATTATAATTGTTTAAAGTGTTCATGAGTTTTAGCTAGAATTAAATTAGATGATACAAATATAAGTGCACTGAAGTGAATAAACATAATTAGATGGATGGATAGATGATAGATAGAAAGATGTTATTGCTGTTGTTATTACTATGGCCTTCTAAAGGTTTATTCTTCATACTTTTCAAGTTACTGGTATTGGGAATAAGTAAAAAATGACTACTCAATAAACCTTTCAACCAAACACAGTGTAAGTAGGGTACATCTAGCAGATTACCCACAGTTTTCCTCCCTCCCTTTTTGAAGGAGACCTGTCCTTTCTCTTAATCTGTAACACATGAGACTTACTGGCAACACCTCAGGGCACAGTTCAATAGTTGAGGTAGAGGCACTTGCTTAATCAAAAACTCTTCCTGGAATTGAAATTTAGAAAGCAAATGAGGGAGACAAAGAGAGAGATAGGATTCTGTTTCCCAGAGGTATTTAGATGCCATGCTTCTCACCATGTGGGCCTATTAGTTCAAAAGAAGCCCTTTAGCAGAGACAGATAATGAAACAACAGAAGAGGTGAACAAAGAGATTCAGAGAGACGTATATCTGTGTATTTGTTCCCAGAACCTATTCACTCACAATGTCCCACTTCACTTCCCTTGTCTTCCATGACACACTCTTGAATCTTTGATTATAAGTTTCATTCTGTTTTTAAGGTAGATAAAATTAATTTTTCAACTTATAACCAAGAATCCTAATGTAGGAAGTAAATAGTAACAACTGGTTCCCTCTATGTTTGTTAGGGCTCCAGCAATAACATACCACACCCTGGGTGGCCTAAGAAACAGAAATTTATTGTATTTTCTACACTAACCAGACTGCTACATCAAGGTCAAAGTCTTGACTGCTTGAATGGGAAAGAACGGCAAACAAAATCTCTGGATGGGGTTGTCTGAAATCAGTACCCTTTACAATCTTGAAATCTCGATCCTCCTGAGATCTATAGGTCTGCAAAAGAAGTCCCCTCCTTTTTTTTTCCTGTTAAAAGCTACTTCCCAGTCTTGCTCATACAGGTTGCAGAAGCTTCTGCCATGCAATGCGTACACCTCTCAGGATCCATTTTCACCATCCTCCCCTGCCACCAGATCAATAATTAACATCAGGTAACAACATATGTATGGAATTTTGGAGTTATTAGAAAATAGCATTTCAGAAGCAAGATAGAGTGACATCCAACTGTAATATTTCTCAACCCTTAGAAACAAAGGTTTAAATGTGATAATACAAGGATTTATCAACAAGGCCTTATGGTAATCTGAATAACAAGTAATGACCTCCTGCCCAGTTGTCAAACCTGAGTCAGTTATTAGAACTACATCAAAGGGAGGGTAGTACCTTCTAACACCACGGGAATTATTTAAAGTAAATATTTTAATGGTCATTCATCAAAGAGACTTATGGCTATTTACTCGGATACCTGTAATGTAATAAAAGGTAAACAACCATTTTCAGAATATTTGGCACAGAAACTGAAATGTCATTGATATCCAGGCACATATTACCATAGACCTTCTTTTATAGTGAACACATACAAGATCAAGTAATAAATGGAATCCTGCTTTATATCTGGCTTACAGGTGAGTCTGTTGGTCTACTCACACCATTTTTCTAGTTCCTAAATAGATAACTGGAATGGATATATTTGTTAGTTGACAGAGACCACACATTTCTTAGTTCCTTGGTCCATAGGGTAAGAGTTATCACAGAATAGAAAGCCAAATGGAAACTTCTAAGACACTCTTCCTATCCCAATCTCTACACATATACATATAGCCTGCGGAAAATTAGTAAATAAAATACAATGTCACCTCCCTGGTAGAAGAGCATAGATTAATACCACCTTTAAAAACCTGAAAGAGCCAGGAGTAGTTACACCTATCTCATCCAAATTTATTTAATAGTCTTGTACTTGCAAAAACTAGGTGTGAGGATTGCAGTAGGTTAATTCAGATAATTAGCAGCCCAAATTTAGCTATGGTGTCAGAGATGAGAAGATTTACTCATAGATGATTAACACAGCCTCCAATATAATGCTCGTACCTTTGAACTGCCAAATGAACTTTTCCAATCCTAATCAAAAAGGACCAGAAACAATTTGTATGCATATGATAAGAGCAAAAATAAATGTTTTCTGCCTTACCTTAGGGTTATATGAACTATCTTGACTACTATAATAATATAGTCCTAAGGAATTTGAACCAGGTGAACATTATATATAATATAATTGTTTGTATACTGAATTATCAAGTATATTTATACTTGGAGTTCCAGAAGAATAATAGAAAGAGAGCAGACCAAAAGAAATATTAGAATAATATGGTCTAAGAATTTTACAAATTAATAATGGCAACAAAGCACAGATCCATGAATCCCAGAAAAGAAATATTCAGAAATAAAAGGCACTAAACTATTGATATGTACACTAACAGGGTTTATATTTTATAAGAAAAAAACGAGTGTCAAAAACCACTAAGCTATTCCATATGACTTTTGTATATACGATTTTGTGAAATACAAAAACTATAGTTTTTGAGATTAGATCAGTTAATTTTTGGATTAAGGATGAGGAAACAGGTTAACTACAAAGGAGCAACACAAGATCATTTTTTATGGTAATTAAACTGTTATGTATCATGATTTTGGTGGTAGGTATATGACTATGATTTGTCAAAATTGATACAATTATACATCACAAATAAGGAATTTTATTGTTTCCAAATTTAAAACAATAAATTTTAAAATTATAGTGTCCATTGCTTTACATCCTATTTCTACTGTTTCTAAAGTATGTGTATATATATATTACATATATATGTATATTTCTTTTTTACTCAGTCCATGTCTTGGAGTCATACAAAATTTATATTTTTAGTAATGAAGAGTTAATGATTAATTTATCAAAGAGGTAGGGAAATATAGAAACATTTAAAATATCTTTAGAAGTTTAGTGAAAGTGTTGATAGTAGCAAATGCTTTAGCATCCAGTTGCTAATGTCATGTACCCTTTTTTAAAAAACAATGTTTATAAAGTGACAGGTAAAAGGAAGAGTTCTCATGTTCATGTATGTTCACCATTTTGAAATAGTTTTCTATGTTTCAGGACATTCCTATGTTATGTATTTATTTTCCTCAATAGAGAAATCAAAATACTCTAGTTGTGGGCCATTCTTTTATCTGAGATACATGAATATTATGTAGGCTCTAATCTGATTAAACACATCTATGAAACAGTAAGAATTGGAAGTTAATTAGACAAAATTTGGACAAATCTTCCAGGTTTTTTATGGCAGGGTATTGGAAATGAAAATGATACAAAATCCACAATAGTTATAAGGTTGATACATTTTATAAAATTATGTTCTACAGTTTAATATTACTTTAAGAAATTAAAATTGTAGATTATAAAATTAAAACATGAAAAAAATCAGTCTTCGAGATGGTAGAATGTTTTAAGAAAAATTACCTCTTGGCTCAGCTCTTTTGCCATTTTAATGACCTCACTACATATTTACACTAAAGTAATATTGTTTAATACACTGCTTCCCTATATAAGACTCTGCTGAAATATCAGATAACAGAGTTTAGAGTCATATTGCTATTTAATAGATCATCAGGAAACAAAAAGCATTGTTTAAATAATATATATAGATTTTACTTATATATATTTAAGTTTAAAAAGCCAAAATATAATTTATTTATGGTAGTAATCTTTACCCCTTTCTCTTTCCTTCTTTAAACTCTGTTTCTGAAAGTTTATCTATATGTCACTGTCAGAGAAATAATTCCTGAAAATATCTCTAGAGATTAAGTAAAATAATTGTTCATTAGAAAATTGTTTTGTTTCATTTTTCAATGACTGACCATGGAAATTGGAGATCATAACACAACCCATTATGTATGGATGGCAAAGATAATAAAATAGAATATTTAGTAGAGTTCCCTAAAATTGTGAGGTATATTTACTTGAAAGAGTTATGTGTTTAAATACAAAAAATAATCTAACATCATAAATGGAGAAATTGTGCTGCCACAACTGAACAGATATATTTTTCTTCCACTTTTTAGGTAAAATTTCCATGGGGAATAAAGTAGAAGGGAATCAGATTCCTCTGTTCAGTAGCTTTGGTGATTTACCCTAATGTGGTCTTCTCACTTAGTAGAGAATCTGGTGATGAGACAATCGGGAAGCAGCAAAGAAATTTAAAGTAACTTGGCTATCAGTAGGGAGTGTTTCTATCTCCCTGGGAGCAGTCACAATTATTTGAAATGCTATTGAGAAAATGCTGTGATTTGCTCTAATTCTTGTCTTCCCCACCCACTACAGATCCCTCCTCTTTTTGGTTGAACAACTAACCACAACAACGAAAAGAGTATCTTTTTTTAAAAAGTAGTATTTTTTCAGCTTTAGAGGGTATATTTACCCATGAAAACTTCTTTTGGCCTAACATGTATTTATGGTGATGTGTTATTAAAACAAGGGAAGTGTTGCCTCTTCCAGTTCTTAAAATCCCTTTTTCTATTTTGATAGTCTAGGAATTTAGATTTACAGAGTACCAATAGAAGCCCAGGTTTCTATCATAGACAACTGTCTTAACCGCACTAATCAAATTCAAGAATGGTGCTAAATACTACAAAGCTTCCATATGTAGCCATTCAATCTGAACTCTAACAGTAAGTATAAAAACATAAATATTTGATAATTTGAATTGCATCATATATGCTGGCAATATTTACACAGAGATCCAGGATGTGCACCAAGAAAATCTGAGCAATTTAGATGTCCTATTTCTTCTCAATTTCTATAGGAGGTAAAAGAGAATGGGGTAGCTTGAATTGTTTTCTTGCTACTTAGGTTAGACAAAGAAGGCTCTCTTTAGTGACAAACTTCTTTCTTAATCTCTTTGAAACCGGTCTTTTGGAAGACTAGAAAGATATGCTATGAAAAATATTAATAACAATAAAGTCATCAAAACAATCTTGAAAACACCAAGGGAACACAGAAGCTCAAACTTATCGCCTTTGAAAAGGTGAGCATGTATGACACAGTTCTATCAATCTTTGTTTTATAACAATATTGTCACCTTATTGATTTCAGTTATCTGATATGTATGTTCTTAAAAAAGGTATTAATATTACTTTCTAATATAGAAGGCACTGGAGTTCTTCCCTGGTACAAATTAAACTTTAAAATAAAAGTCAATAAATACACAATAACTGGTTTGTACTTTCAAACTTTGAGATTTTAGTATAATTGAAAATATGATTACTGCTGATAAATACCTGCAAAAATCCCAATTCAAAGGCAACAAGTTATTTTGCTAAAAAATAGAGTTTGAAGGATCAATTTACAGGAAATACTAAACAGAGGGATGTTTCTTTGATTTTCAAACAACTCGTTTATACCAGATGTGTTTCTTACATCATTTAATGGCACAAGTGTACTTCTACATTTTTTGCAATAGCTACCTGACTTATCACTTCATTGAAGTTTCATTAAAAGGTTCAGTTTGATGTATTTTATCTTTCTACACTAACATAAAAAGGACTTAGAAGTTCAAAATAATTCAGCACTGGGGAAAATAATAAGAGAAAATTGCACTGGATTTGGAGGTCTTTCTAGAGATAAAAAAAAAAAAAAAAAAAATGACTAATAGCCAGTTAGCAAATGTCAACTGAAAAGAAAATGCTTAAGCAGAAACTAACCAATAAATGGTTCTGCAGTTGTTTTGATAAGTGCATAAAAATTACAAGAAATACCATAGAATCTGTACAATGACAATGAAAATTATTTGGAACATTTGTGTGTACATATGCATGTACATGTATTCATGTTTAAAATGTTGAAACATAACACAATTTTTTGATATATACATCCTCTAATATGTTAACCCTCTAATTATTGAGGATTTTCAGGTTACATTAACAGCAAAATTTATCATTTTAAAATATTGTCTCTTAGGCACTGTTAAAATATAGCAGTATATTTTGTTGTAATGGAATTAGAAGACCTCATTGAAACATTTTTCTTCTATATCCTAGTGTGTATATTTTTTTCTAGAGAGAAACTGAAGATGATGGTTCCTGTTTGTGTGTGTGTGTGTGTGTGTGTGTGTGTTTGTTTTTTTTAATATCCAGTAGTACAGAGAACACAGGTGATAATTTGACATCTCAATGATGAGTCTATAAAGAGGCTGCAGAGAAAAACAAAACAGGAAAACCATCATAATTTTGTCATTAAAGATAAATATAATAAATTGCATATGATTTCAATGAGATACAAGGAGAAATTTTACAAGTTTTAGTTCACTATAAAGATGATAACATAAGAATTAAGGTTCTTCATCAGAAACAGGTCAGCAGCTGTGGGATGGTTGATTAAATAAGAGCTTTGTCTTGTAGATTATATGTCCAGGTTACCTTTCAGACTTTTCTACAGCAAAAAACTGGAAGAAGACAGAAACATGTTTAAAGTTTATGGAACACATCTGGAGCATTAAGATCTCCCCTTCACTTTCTCTCTTTCCTTCTCTATTTCTCTCACATGCTCTGTTTTTAATCATTGTTATTATTATACTTTAAGTTCTGGGATACATGTGCAGAATGTGCAGCTTTGTTACATAGATATAAATGTGCCAAGGTCATTTGCTGCACCCATAAACCCATCATGTAGGTTTTAAGCCCCGCATGTGTTAGGTATTTGTTCTAATGCTCTTTCTCCCCTTGCACCCCACCCCCTGATAGGCCCCGATGTGTGATTTTCCTCTCCCTGTGTCCATGAGTTCTCATTGTTCAGAATAAAATATCTAAAAATACAACTTACAAAGGACATAAAGGACTTCTTCAGAGAGAACTACAGACCACTGCTCAAGAAAATAAGAGAGGACACAAACAAATAGAAAAACGTTCCATGCTCATGGATAGGAATAATCAATATCATGAAAATGGCCATACTGGCCGAAGTAACTTATAGATTCACTGCTATTCCCATCAAACTACCATTGACTTTCTTCACAGAATTAGAATAAACTACTTTACATTTCATATGGATCTAAAATGAGCCCATATAGCAAAGACAATCCTAACCAAAAGTACAAAGCTAGAGGCATCACACTACCTGATTTCAAACTATACAAGCCTACAGTAACCAAAACAGCATGGTACTAGTACCAAAACAGATATATAGACCAGTGGAACAGAATAGAGGTCTCAGAAATAACACCACACATCTACAACCATCTGATCTTTGACAAACCTGATAAAAATCAAGCACTGTAGAAAACATTCCCTACTCAATAAATGGTGCTGCAAAAACAGGCTAGTCATATGCAGAAAACTGAAACTTGACCCCTTCCTTAACACCTTATACAAAAATTAACTCAAGATGGATTAAAGACTTAAATGTAAGACCTAAAACCATAAAAACCCTAGAAAAAAACCTAGGTGATATCATTCAGGACATAAGCATGAGCAAAGGCTTCATGACTTAAACACCAAAAGCAATGGCAACAA
Organism: Colobus angolensis palliatus; assembly: GCF_000951035.1. NCBI lineage: Eukaryota > Metazoa > Chordata > Mammalia > Primates > Cercopithecidae > Colobus > Colobus angolensis. Next base: position 6,465,068 of record NW_012114400.1, on the reverse strand, counting down.
AAGCCAAAATTGACAAATGGGATCTAATTAAACTAAGCTTCTGCACAGCAAAATAAACTACCATCAGAGTGAACAGGCAACCTAGAGAATAGAAGAAAATTTTTGCAATCTATCCATCTGACAAAGGTCTAATATCCAGAATCTACAAGGAACTTAAACAAATTTACAATAAAAATCAAACAACCCTATTGAAAAGTGGGTGAAGGATATGAACAGTCACTTCTTAAAATATTTCTGCTTTTCAAGAGGTTACAGTTTCCTAAAGGTGATAAAGTCATGATCTACTTATGATTATTTTTAATGCAAAGATGTTTATGTGGTTACCAAATTCAAAGGAAGTATATAACTCTCACAGAATGAGGAAATGGGCTAGAGAGTAGGTAGCCAGTGAAAGATCTTTAATTTTATGTTCTGATTAGGAATTTAATATAGAATCTCCATATAAACATTTAAACATTCCAGAAATGTATAAAGAAGTCTTATATAATCCTATGAATCAGATATACAATGAAATATTTGTAATGACTGCTTATTCTATCCATATCTATATGTTTACTTATCTATCTATAATTCCACCCATGTATCTTCTACTGCCTTTTGTATTTTTCTATAAAAACATCAGGTAGGAATCACACAGTTTATATATTTACACACTGTGTTCACCTCACAATATTATTGTGAATATTTATTTATCATGTAATATACTTTAAAGCATAATTTTCATGACAGCATGTTCAATCTTATTTATGTAATTTATAATTTTTTTCATGTTGAATATTAAATTATATATCTATATTATGATTAAGTTCCTTATAACAACTTTCTTGCCTATAACTGTAATTATCAATGAAAAATAAATGACCAGAAATAGAATTGTTCTTGAAATGCCTTGCCTAATCACACTATTGAAACTTTAAACCACTTTCTTCCCCTATCTGCAGTATATGTATGTACCAAAGAATAATTTTTTTAAAAAAACGTATGCAGTACTACACATCTCATTAACCATGGCCTTTTCACATTTATATCTCTGTTGTTTAGCAGAGTGCCTTGAACACAGCAAAAGTTTAACAAATGTTTGTTTTATTAGGTGGTTTCTTTAATTTAAACGTCTATTTTGGAGATGGTATAGCTAAGTGGTATTTATTCTAATAATGTTATTGAAAATTCTTCCATTTAATAATATTGTTATAAATTGGTTATAAAATTCTGCCTTATTTCTTGAGGAATATAAAACTTAATATTATGCTAACTCATAATTGAGTTAAGATTGAGCTGATTTTGACAGCTGTCTAAAATGGTACAGTTTAATTTCATTGACTACATGACATTGGGATATTCATGAGAATACATGCTTTTGAAGCTGCTTGAATATATACATATATATATATATGTCTATATTAGAGGTGTAAAATCTGGTTAATTATGTGTGTATATATATCCACTTAAAAATATACACGCAATGCATTTTTTCAGGACATTTCACATTTTAAAGATTTGATTTACTGTCTTCTCATAAAAGAATGAGAAGAACTCCCTAAGAGGGTGACAGGCCTCTTGCCTGAGAAAAAGTAGTCAGAGGTGAGTTGTAGTTGCTTTTTATAGGAAATATCCTCTGTGTTCAGTATTATTCATTTTATTTACATAGTTGAACCATGTACACTTTAAAATTAGAGTTTCCTAAACTATATAATGTTAAAACAACTAGTGTTGCGGTTTAAATTTATTTTCTTTTTAAAGCAAAATCAAGAAGATCGCTTGTTTTTTTTTTTGTTTGTTTGTTTGTTTTTTCCAGATTCTTGCTCTGTTGCCAGGCTGGAGGGCAGTGGCACAATCTTAGCTCACCGTAACCTCTGCCTCCCGGTTTCAAGAGATTCTCTTGCCTCAGCCTCCTGAGTAACTGGGACTACAGGTGTGCACCACCATGCTCAACTTATTTTTTATTTTCAGTAATAAAATTTTGTATTTTCAGTAGAGATGGGGTTTCACCATTTGGCCAAAATGGTCTCTATCTCTTGACCTTGTGATCTGCCCGTCTTGGCCTCCCAAAGTGCTGGGATTACATGTGTGAGCCATGGGCTTCTTGATTGGTTCTTTTATTGTCTCTGAGTCGCAGAGATTTGCTGTCTAAATTAAAAAAAAACTATTTTGACTTGATGCTTATATTCTGTATTTATATTCCTGTAGTTTATATTCCTATCTTCTTTATTTCATGTTATTTCAGTAATATCCAAAGCCAATGTGACGTTATTCAATTAAAGTACATTTGAGCACTAGTAAAAATAGTTATTATAATTATTGTCTCTAATACTGTAATATAATATTTATAGTTTTATCTTTAATATCACTAAATCCTCACTTTGTCATGAATCCCTCACCTATGATGTCAGTTGTGTTAACTCAGTATAAGATACTTTAGTTTTGTGAAGCTGAGGATAATACAAATTTGAGATTATTTTCCTTTCTTTGGTGATGAAATAGAATATTTCAAGTATGTTTTAGGTGGTGTTTTGACAGGACTTCTGGATTAGTGAGGCGAAGGATTGGACCATTTTGTATCTCAAAATAGAATAATCAAACCAGACCAAGTTGTCAAAAACAACCATTTCAGAACTCCAGAAACTGGCCTGATAACAGCCTGGCGCAGTGGCTCAGGCCTGTAATCCCAGCACTTTGGGAGGCCGAGGGGGGTGGATCACTTGAGGTGAGTAGTTCAAGACCTGCCTGGACAAAATGGTGAAACCCTATCTCTACTAAAAATACAAAAATTAGGCTGGCATGGTGGTGGGTGAGTGTAATCCCAGCTGCTCAGGAAGGCTGAGGCAGCAGAATCACTTGCACCCGGGAAGTGGAGGCTGCAGTGAGCAGAGAGCAGCACTGCACTCCAGCCTAGGCGACAGAACGAGACTCCATCTTAAAAAAAAAAAAAAAAGAAAAGAAAAGGAAAAGAGTTCTGGAAATTGACTAAAAGAACACAACAAACTAAAAAGCATTTATTCAAGAATAACTATTATACCTTGGGTAAGAACAATGGGAGTCATAACATTCTTAGCAGGACCTTTCCTTACTCCCCTATACCTCAATGCCTGTTTAGAATTCCTGTCAGGGAAGGCCAAGCTGTGAAAACTGGCATCTCTGCTGCTGAAGTGTGCTTGCTCGATTTGTAGTGAAGAATGAAAATAATATCATGACTAACTGTCTGAAAATGTAACAATATCAGTGGCAAATGAAAGGGGAAATGGCCATCACAGTAATTCTCCCATCGCAGTCCTGGTTGGGGAAAGTAACAACCAGGCAGACTGCCCAGAAGCTTAACGGGGAAATCTGGGAAATGAAACAGTAAAAAGGAGCCTCTACAAGATGCTATATATCGCTGGCAGTCTGGAACGCTGCATGAACAAATAAGGCTACATAGGAGAGATTAGGGAGTGGTCTTGAAATCTAAACTTCCACAGCTAAACTTGAAGCCATGCACATACACAGAGGAGATGGAGAGGGCCTGAAGGAAAGTAGAAATCCAATTAGATATGTAAACTTCCTAATTTTTTATTGTGGTTCCATCCTAAACTAGATTTATCAGCAGAGAATGGGAACTTTATTTGTTCATGGTGTTTAAACTCAACCACAAATCATGAACCGACCACTAATTTGTACTGACACTGAAGTGACCCGTAGGAAAACAAACTTAAATTTAAAGCAATAATAATAAAAAAAATCAGTGACATCGGCATTTTTACTCTTATAGAAAGGCACACTTCACAAATTGAATCCAGGCAAATTACTAAACAAAGAAACAAGTAAAGCAGCAATGAACACAACCCCGTTAGAGAAAAATCAGAATCCAGAGTGGCTGCACTATATAATAATAATAAAAAAACTACTAACTAACATAATACAGTGTTTGTAATTACTTCACCACCTAACAGAAAAACATAGTTTTTTTTTTTTTTTTTTTGAGAATATACATAATATTCTCCAGGATACATTGATAAGCATTAAGACCAATGTAAAAGCACTTAATAAGATTAAAAATCAAGCAAAGCATGTAATCAGACAAAAAGGTAGTTTATTAGATAAAGCATTTGACAAAATTTAGTTCACTTTCATTTTTTTTTTAAATGCCCAACGCACCAGGAATACAAGGAAACAACTTCATAATAATAATGACAGTGTATGAGAGGCTTACAGGTAACACCATATTGTGTCTGGAATTGATGGGTTCTCGGTCTCGCTGACTTCAAGAATGAAAATGCGGACCCTCGGGGTGAGTGTTACAGTTTTTAAAGATGGTGTGTCTGGAGTTTTTTCCTTCTGATGTTTGGATATGTCTGGAGTTTCTGCCTACTGGTGGGATCATGGGCTCGCTGACTTCAGGAGTGAAGCTACAGACCTTTGCCGTGATGCAGCTCTTAAAGGTGGCATGTCCAGAGTTGTTCGTTCCTCCTGCTGAGCCCGTAGTCTGGCTGACTTCAGGAGTGAAGTTCTAGACTTTTGTGGTGAGTGTTACAGCGCATAAAGGTAGTGTGGACCCAAAGAGTGAGCAGCAGCAAGATTTATTGCAAAGAGTGAAAGAACATCTTCCACAGCGTTCTTTCGTTTTTCGAGATAAATCTTACGCTCTGTAAAATGGACCAAACTGAGTCAGCAGCAGCAACCTGCTTGGGTACCCTTCCACGCTGCTGCTGGCCCACATGGCCCGCTTTTATTCCCTTATTTGGCCCCACCCATATCCTGATTGGTCCATTTTACAGAGAGCTAATTGGTCCATTTTACAGAGAGCTGATTGGTCCGTTTTACAGAGTGCTGATTGGTCCTTTTGGACAGAGTGCTGATTGGTGCGTTTACAATCCCTTAGCTAGACAGAAAAGTTCTTCAAGTCCCCACCTGACCCAAAAGCCCAGCCGGCTTCACCTCTCAATCCCCCCTCTAAACAGGACACCCCAACTGCTGTTGGGAATTTGGCTGATGACTGCTCTAGCTACTTCCTGCTGGATAGGGGCAAAGAAGGGGCCCTGCAGTTGTAATGTCCTCCAGAGGGGAGCTCTTTAGGCCAGTGGAAGGGCCAGTGGGTTTGTCCAGGGGTCCTTGGTAGAAGTTATTAGTTGAACTCATTTGGGGTTCCATTTGTAAGACCATCTGTAGCTTGATGGCCTTGATTCTAGAAGAAACAAATTTGACAAGACGGTTAAAGATACAGGGCCCAAAGGTGAGTAACAGCAAGATGGCTGCCACGGGACCTAGAAAGGGGAGAATCCATGTTGCCCAATGCCCGAGGTTGGCATAATAGTTTGAAAGGTGTTGTCTGATTTCAGAAGCCTTTTCTTGTAAACCTGGGTGGCATCTCGCACTACCCCTGACTAGTTAGTGTAAAAACAACACTCTTCCCCTAAGAAGGTGCAGAGTCCTCCTTTCTCAGCAGTGAGGAGGTCTAGATCTCAGTGATTTTGGAGAATCACTGCTGCTAAAGAGTATATTTGGGATTATAGAGTAAGGATAGATTTTGTTATTTCTTGCAAACTGTCTGAGAAATCCTTTGAGAGTGTGTGGTAGTAGGATAATGAAGTAGATAAACTGGCTATTCTGGTGTCTGTAGCAGAAGCCATTCCTAACTCTATAAGTAGGGCTATTAGTTGTATGGCTCTGTGCTGATGGACTTGAGCTTTGAGGGGGTACTGATAGGGTCTGATTTCCATAAGATTAGAAGTTAGGATAAGATATGTTACACTGTTAACTTTTTAGCAAACTTTACTTTTGTTGAAAACCTTGTAAGTTTGGGATTTCAATTATTCTTTTCTATTAATAGGACCCCATTCAGTCCATATTAACTTAGAATTGGTATAGATGGCTCCTTCCTGATTCTGTAAGTACTTTAAGATTTGGCTGAGTGCAAACAACTTGCACATTTGAGCAGACCAATTATTAGGCAATTTTCCTAACTCTGCTTCTACAAGAGTTTCCTTATCACTTACATAATACCCATTGTGTCTTTTTCCCTTAATTGCCTAGGAGGAACCATCTGTGGTCCTGTCCTGAAGGGAGCTCCTCCTATGTCTGGTCAGACCTTTGTATGGTAATTAGTTAAGATTTAGATTCCCTGTTAAGAAACCTGCTGGGTTAAAGATTTTTCATAGGAAGGCTACTGGTTGTCAGGGGCCTCAGTGCTTTCAGGCTATGCCCTTATTTACACTGACAACAAGGTGGTATTGGAGTGTTATAGGGTTACAGAACAGACCTTCAATTATAGGTTTTAGATTTACCCTGGCTTTTAAAGTAATAGGGTACACTGTTTTTTCTTTACTGCTTCTCTCCCTCTCTGACTTCCTCTTTGTCTCTCTCTTTCTGACTCCCTCTTGGTCTCTGTCTCTTTCTTTCTCCCTTTGACTTTGTCTGTTCCTTCCTCTCTCCGTCTCTCTCTTTGACGTTCTGTCTCTGTCTCTTCCTGTCTCCTTCCTTTGAGTTCCATCTTTCTCTCTCTTGCTCTTTTTCTGACTTTCTGTCTCTTTCTCTCTTTCCTTCTTTGACTTTGTCTCTCTCTTTCTCTCTGCTGGTCTTTCCCTGCCTCTGTCAGCCACTTATGCTGCTGTTCTTTCCTCTCCTTCCCCTTTTGATGGCTTCGGTAGTGTAAGACTGCCACCTCTTTGGGTTTTTGTGCTGCATGCAATAGCTCCATGATTCCCTTGTGGCATTTAATGGGGTTTCCCCCAAATATTAGGAACTCCCTTTCTTTCCATATTGCAGCATGGGCATGTAGGATTAGATAAGCACACTTGCTATCTGTATACACATTTATTATTTTTCCCTTTCCCAATTCTAAGACTCGGGTAAGTGTCACTACTTCTGCTAACTAGACGCTGGTCCCTGGGGGAAGAGGCTTACTTTCAAGTATGGTTACATCATTACCTGCCCTTCATATCCCATTTTCCACAAATGAACTTCCATCAGTATATAGGTTAAGGTCAGGATTAGCTAAGGGGACTCAAAGAGATTATCTCAGGTGGTGTAAGTTTGGACTACAATTTGTTGGCAGTCATGCTCGACTGGTTCCCATTCCTCTGGGAGAAAAGTGGCAGGATTGAGGGCCATGCACGTACATATTTGAGGCACTGGTCCTTCAAGGAGTAGCACCTGGTATCTAAGTAGGTGGTTGTCTGGTAGTCATAAACTTCCTTTGGCACCTAGTATGCCATTTACATCATGAGTAGTCCAGACAGTGAGATCCTTTCCTTGTATTACTTTGTTATTCTCTGACACTAAGACAGCCACCACTACAACTACCCTTAAACAATGAGGCCAGCCTTTTGCTACTCCATCAATTTCCTTACTTAGGTATGCTACTGGTTGGGGGATTGTCCCACAAGTCTGAGTAAGAACTCCAAGAGCTATCTCTGCTCTCTCTGTGGTGTATAAAGAGAAGTTTGGTCCTGTGGGAAGGCTTAAAGTTGGAGCTTATACTAGGGCCTTCTTTAAGGTTTTGAAAGGTGTTTCTTCCTCTGGTTCCCATTATACTAGATGAGCATTTGCCCTCTAGTTCTCATTGATTAGAGTATAGAGCGATCTGGCTATCTCGCTGTATCTGAGTATCCACAGTCATCAAAAGCCGGTGATTCCAAGGAACCTCTGCAACTATTTTAATGTCTTAGGGTGAGGATAAACCAGTATAGGCTGTATTCATTTCTTGCTGAGGGCTCTGGTTCCTCTGGCTAACATTAGGCCTAGATATTTGACCTGCTGTAGGCAAAGCTGGACCTTCGACCTAGACACCTTGTACCCTTGATTAGCTAGAAAGTTCAAGAGATCTAGAGTAACCTGCTGGCGAGAGGTTTCTGAACTGGTAGCCAAAAGTAAATCATCCACATACTGAAGGACCAGAGTGCCTGGACTTGAGAAGTGGCCTAGATCTCTGGCCAGTGCCTGACCAAACAGCTGAGGGCTATCCCTAAACCTTTGGGACAAGACCGTCCACGTAAGTTGGGACGTGTGGTCTGTGGGATTCTCAAAGGCAAAGAGAAACTGGGAATCAGAGTGTAGGGCAATACAAAAGAAGGCATCCTTGAAGTCCAGAACAGTGAACCATTCTGCTTCCTCTGGTATTTGAGAGAGCAAGGAATAGGGGTTGGGTACAACTGGATATAGAAGAATTATTGACTCATTGATGTGTCTAAGATCTTGCACTAGTCTCCACTGACCCTTCGGTTTTTGTACTCCTAGAATTCGGTTGTTGCAGGGACTGCTGCGTTTCCTTACTAAGCCTTGAGCTTTTAAATGTTTAACAATATCCTGTAATCCTTTATGAGCTTCAGGCCTTCAGGAATATTGCCTTTGAAAAGGAAAAGTGGGGGGTGGGGTGGTCTTTTAGTTAGATTTGGACTGGGCGGGCATTTTTTGCCCCTCCAAATTGTCCTTCCAATGCCCAGACTTTAGGGTTGATTTCTCCCTCAAATAGAGGACAACAAATTGGTAACTTGTTCCCCATGTTCATGTAGATAATAGCTCCAGCTTTGGCTAATACATCCCTCCCTAATAAGGGTGTGGGACTTTCAGGCATAACAAGAAAGGCATGTGCAAAGAGCAAAGTCTCCCAGTTACAGCTGAGGAGGTGGGAGAAATACCTGGTTACAGACTGTTTTAGGATTCCTCAGATGGTAACAGACCTTGAGCACAGTCATCCAGGACAGGAGATTAGCACTGAGAAGGCCATGCCAGTGTCCAGAATGAAGTCAATTTCCTGGCCCTCAATGGTTAAATGTACCCGGGGCTCAGTGAGGGTGAAGACATGAACTGGTGCTTTCCCTGGGCACCCTCAGTCCTGTTGGATCATCTGTTTAGGGGCTTCTGACCCAGAGAACCTTTGTCCTCTTGGGCAGTGCATCTTCCAGTGATTGCCTCTGCATAGCAGACGTGGACGAGGGGTGGCTTGTTTCTCTTTGGATAATCTGTTTTAAAGTGTCCTTGTAAACTACACTGATAAAAAGCCCTACTGGGTGATTGGCCTGTTCCATTTTCTGTACTCTCTGAACCACCGAGGTTTGGTTGTCTGAGGGCCATGACTAAGGCTGCGACCTTTCTCTGATCTCATTTTTCCTTTCGGGCCTATTCCTCTTGGTCCCTATTACAGAACACCAAGGTTGCCATGTTTAATAATGCCTCCAGATTTTGTTCAGCGCCCAGGGCTCGCTTTTGGAGCTCTCTCCTGATATCCACAGCTGATTGGGTAATAAACTTATTTTTTAGGATCAATTGGCCCTCAAGTGAGTTGGGTGACAGGGGAGAATATTTTCTTAAGGCCTCCTATAGGCGTTCAAGGAAGGCAGAAGGATTTTCTTCCTTTCCCTGAGTTACGGTGAACATCATTGAATAATTTGTGGGCTTTTTCCTAATCCTCCTTAGTCCTTCTAGAACACAGGTCAACAGATGTTTGCGACTCCAGTCCCCATGATATGAGTCAAGGTCCCAGTGGGGATCCATACTGGGGACGGATTGCTGATTGGTAGGGAATTTGTCCATTTCTTTGGCTGTCATTCTATCATTTACTTGACTAAGATACCAGGTATCTCTGAACTCTTGGGCTGCAGCTAAAGCCACATTCTTTTCATTAAAGGCCAGAGTTTAATCTAACAATAGTATGACATCTCTCCAAGCGATATTTGAAGGTTTACCCTAGACCCTGTGGGACATCTATGTACCTATCAGGATCATCTGAAAACTTCCCAGGTCTGCCTTTCTCTGCTTTAAATCAGAGAGGGAGAAGGGGACATGTACCCAGGTTGGGCCAAATTCCCCTCCCCCTACAGCTTGAAGGGGAGATAACCAATAGCCCAGGGGTTTTTGTGGTCTTTTGGAGATTTCTTTGCTTATTTCCTACTGGGTAGGAGATATTAGAGCAGGCTTATCGTTAATAGGAAGGGGAGCTATAGGGAGGCTAGGGTATGGAGGTATGCTGTAAGGTCTTCCTATGGGCTGTAAATTGCAAGCTTTGCATAGTTGTGTTTTCTCCTTCAATGAAAAGAAAGCCTGGACATAAGGTATTTCACTCCATTTGCCTTCCCTCTTACAGAAAAGGTCAAGCTGCAGGATAGTGCTGTAATTTGTACTTCCCTCAGGTGGCCATCTTTCTCCATCAGAGAAAGAATATTGGGGTGAGGCCATAGTACAGAAAAAAAATGAGCTGCCTTTTTTTTAGGGTTAGTGGGTCAAATTGGTTCCAATGACTTAGGATGCATTTCAAGGCTGCACCTGTTGATGCCTGAGTGTTTCCCATCTGAAAGACAAAACTGCCCATGGTTTTGGTTTGTTTGCTTTTCCCCCTGCCTAAGAACCTGCAGCTGTCCCTGGACCCTGCTGATTGGAATAGTTGTGCTCACCAATGCAGCAGCAGAAACACATCTTGCCCAAGAACCCGCAACAGTCCCTGGACCCTGCTGATTGGAAGAGTTGTGCTCACCGACACAGCAGCAGAAACACTAATTTTCCTCTTAGACCACAAAAAGGACTGAGGAAGGTCAGATTTAGTGACCCTTACCAATGCAGTCTCGAAAACCTGCACCCTTGCCTCTCCTCCTAGACCACAAAGAGAACCAAGAAAAATAGGATTTAGTGGCCCTTACTGACGCATTCTCGAAAACCTGTTAGAGTCCTAAGCATTCTCCTGTTAGTACTGGGACATCACCTTTGTCCTATACAGATGTTATGCCCCAAACATGAAGTGGAAGGCCATACCCTGAGGGAAGGGATCTCCAAGGTTGGAAGAGTGATGCCTTTTGTACTCACTTATTTGAATAGGAAGGATACAATTTCTGAGGCTCCCCATATAATAGCTCAGGAATAGCTTTGGTTAGGCCTGCTTGTCTGAGGAGGGATCCTAAAATTCCAGAAGCTCTCCCCTTATGATGGGGTTTTGGGCAAAAATTATGTCTTTCTGATTGGTAAGCCCAGGTGTCTAAACAAGGTAACAGAGTCCTGAAGTTTATACTAGAAATAATTCTTACAGGAGAAACTAGAAAAGCACCAGAGACAGGAAGTGGTTTTTAGAAGCAGGGCTAGCCTCGGAGAAGAGAGGCAAGAGGAAGTTTGGCAGGCATTAGGACCCAGGGGGCAAGGGTCAAGACAGATAGGATACATGGGCGAGTCTCACTTGGGCGACATGCCTTTGAGAGTTCTGCTCACAAGGCAGGGTCAACCAACTTGTTGTCAGGACCCTGGAATTGAATGGCTTTCCTCTCTGTCGACCCTCAGCTCAGCCCAGAGGTACAGAAAAAGCAGATGCTTGTTCCAGGCAAACAAACGCTCCCAACTCAGAAGGGTTAAGGGCTGTTAGAGAGCCCTTTTCCAGAAAGCCTGACACCCGTGTCTTTAGTCTTGCAGCTGCACTAGTCATTTTTAACTGGCCAACAGGTGCCCAGTATTTAGCTCCTGAATTCTAAGGAAAAATAGGACAGAATAGCAAGTGAAAGGGATCCAGTGGTACTCATCACTTGGCGGTAGGTGATTGTCCCTTCATGGTTGCCAAAATGTGTCCAGAATTAGTGGGTTATTCATCTCGTTGACTTCAAGAATGAAGCTGCGAACCCTCAGGGTGAGTTTACAGTTCTTAAAGATGGTGTGTCCAGAGCTTTTTCCTTCCAATGTTCGGATGTGTCCAGAGTTTCTTCCTTCTGGTGGGATAGTGGTCTTGTTGACTTCAGGAGTGAAGATGAAGATGTTCAACGTGAGTGTTACAGCTTTTAAAGATGGCACGTCCAGAGTGTCCAGAGCTTTTTCCTTCCAATGTTCGGATGTGTCCAGAGTTTCTTCCTCCTGGTGAGCTCATGGTCTTGCTGACTTCAAGAGTGAAGCTGCAGACGTTCACTGTGAGTGTTACAGCTCATAACAACTCCGGAGTTGTTCATTCCTCCCAGTGGGTTCATGGTCTCCTGGCTTCAGGAGTGAAGCTGCGGTCCTTCCTGGTGAGTGTTACAGATCATAAAGGTATTGTGGAGTCAAAGAGTGAGCAACAACAAGATTTTACTGTGAAGAGTAAAAGAACATAGCTTCCACAGAATGGAAGCGGACCCAAGCAGGTTGCCACTTCTGACTTGGGTGGCCTGCTTTTATTCCCTTATTTGGTGCCATCCACATCCTGCTGATTGGTCCATTTTATGGAGAGCTGATTAGTTCATTTTATAGGGAGCTGATTGGTCCATTTTACGGAGTACTGATTGGTCCTTTTTGACAAAATGCTGATTGATGCATTTACAATCCCTTAGCTAGACAGAAAAGTTCTCCAAGTCCCCACCAGACCAAGAAGCCCAGCCGGGTTCACCTCTCAATATGTAATGTTCAAATTCTGAAAGATTTTATGCTAGGAAAAGGAAGAAAATAAGGATGCCTTCTTTCACCAGTTCACTCTAACACAATATTGAAAGTTATAGTCACAGAAATTAAGAAAGAAACAAAAGTAAAAGACAATTAAATTGGAAAGAAAAATTAAAATGATTTCTGTTCACAGATGGCATGATGCTATATGAAAAAAAAAACTCTAAAGAATAATTCACAAAAGAACAAACTGTTAGAACTATTTTAAAAATTCAACAATGTTGCATGATACAATGGGAAGAAAAAATTGTGTTTCTATATAGTAAAAAATAAAAATAAAAATATAAATAAGAAAATCATTCCATTTTATATAACAATAAAAAGAATAAAATGCCTAGGAAAAACTTAAGGGGATAAAATACTTATATACTGAAAACTACAAAATGTTGGTGAAAGTAACTAAAGAAGACACAAGTAAGCTCAAAGATATTTGTGCTCATGGACCGAGAGACTTAATATTGTGAGCATGACCAAATGCATTCTACAGACTCAATGCAATTTCTATCAAATCCTAAAGGTATTTTTTGCAGAAATAGAAACATCCTTCCTAAAGTTCATTTGGATTTTTAAGGAACTCAAGTAACCCTAGCAATACTGACAATAAATAATGAAGTTGAACTATTCTCACTTCATTATTTCAATACTTACTACAAAGTTGTTATAATAATCAAAATAGTGTATTACTGGCAAAAAGACAAACATTTAGACTAATGAAATTGAATAGAGAGCCCAGAAATAAAACCACACATATATGTTCAAAGGGTTTTCAACAAAAGTGACAAGAACATACAATCGGAAAAATAGCCGTCTTCTCAGAAAAGGAAAATGATATAACTACATGCATAATAATGAAGATGAGTCTTTACCTTATATATAGAAAACCTAGCTCAAAATATTTTAAAGATTTAATCATAAGAGCTAAAACTATAAAACTCTTTAAAAATAGGGAAAATTCTTCATGCCACTCAATTTGTCAATAATTACTTCTTGAAATAATATCAAAAGCACATATAATATAAGAAAATTAGATAAATTGGACTTGATCAAAATTTTTTAAGGATACGAAAAACAGAGTGAAAACGCAACGCATGGAATGAGAGAACATATTTGCAAATCATATATCTTATAAGGATTTAATATCTAGAATATAAAATAAACTCCTATAGCTCATCAGTAACACAAAAACCCAAACAACCTAGTTTTCAAAAGGGGAAAGAATTTCAATGATCAGTTCTCCAAAGCCATTGAGTATATATATATGTATATATATATATATGTGTGTGTGTGTGTGTGTGTGTGTATGGATAATGCTAATGATATATTCAATAATGTTGTGAATATACATAATGCCTTGAATTGTACATTTAAAAATGGTTACAATAGTAAATTTTACATTATGACTATTTTACCAAACTGAAACAAAGTTAAAAATATTCTAGGAGAAAAATTATTCCTTACATGTATATGTGTATACACACACACACACACACACACACACATATATAACACTATATATATGTATTCCTTCCATGTGTGTGTATATATGTGTGTGTGTGTGTGCATATATATAGACATAAAGATGGAAACAGTAGACAATGCAGACTACTTGATGAGAGAAGGAGAAAGTGGGGCATGGGTTTTAAAACTACCTATTGGGTACTGTGCTTATTACCTGAGAATAATTCACTACCTCCATGCCATAAACCACAACATCATACAATATATCCATGTAACACACCCATACATATACCTCCAAATTTAAAATGAAAGTTGAAATTAAAACCAACCAACCAACCAACCAATGAAACAAAACCAAAAAACCCAGAGAAAATTTCAAAAGCATATTAACCATTTAAGATCTCAGGAAAATCAGTAATTGCAAAGTTAAATTCTTTAGAATTCAGTTTTGCACACAAATATAAAATCCACGAAGACTGCTAATCTTTTATTGCAAGTATTTGAACATTTCTCTCAACAAATGTTCTTACCAGGAAAAAAAAAAAAGAAAAACACAGAGATATATATAAATGTTCAATAAGCACACAAAAAGATATTCAACGTTATTAATCATTAACGAAATGAAAATCAAAAGCAAAATGAGATACCACTTCACAAATGAATTGCTATTATAAGAACAAAAACAAAAACAAATGGAAAACAAGTGTTGGCACTAACGTGAAGAATTTAGTAAGCTTGAGCATTGCTGGTAGGACAGTGAAATGATGCAGCCACTGTAGAAAGTGTACATTTCCTCAAATAATTTGTTTGCTCAAATAATTAAAGAATTAGCATTTGAGTCAGCAATTCAACTTCTGTGCATGTACCTAAAAGCAATGAAAGCAAACACCTGAATAGATATTTGCACACAAATGTTTATAGCAGAATTATTCATAATAGCTACAAGGTGGAAACAACCTAAGTGGTCATCATAAGATGAATGGATAAATGCATGTTGTGTTGTGTGTGTATATGTAACCCCTGAATTTAAAACAAAAGTTGAAATTAAAACCAATGAACCAACCAACTAACCAACCAACAAAACAAAACCAAATATCTCAGAGAAGATTCCAAAAGCACATAAATCCTTTAGGATCTCAGGAAAATCCGTAATTGAAAAATTAAATTCTTTAGAATTCAGTTTTGCATACAAATATAAAATATTGTATACATACACACATACACACACACAGGAATATATTCCAGACTTTATTTTTTTTTTTATTTTTTTTTTTTTATTCCAGACTTTAAAAGGAATAAACTTCTAATACATGTTTCAACATGGATGAACCTTGAAAACATGGTAAGTGAAATTAGCCACAAAGAATGAGCAAATGTTCTATGATTTCACTTATCTGAGGTACATAGAATAGGCAAATGCATAGAGCTAGAAAGTAGAACAGTGTTTACCAGACGTTGGGAAGAGAGGGGAATGAAGATTTACTGTTTTTTGGGTGTAAATTTTCCATTTGAAATGATTAAAAATGTTTCAGAGATGGATGGTGCTAACGGTATATTCAGCAATGCTGTGAATATACATAATGCCCCAAATTATGCATTTAAAAATGGTTACAATAGTAAATTTTACATTATAACTATTTTACCACAATTAAAGAAAGTTAAAAATATTCTAGGAGAAAAAGTATTCATTCCTGTATATTTTAACCAAGTACTTTTCTAGTGCTCCTTCCAATTCAAAAGCTAATTTCTGAGTAATGGCCATGTGTGGTAGGTTGAGGTTAAACTGGAGCCCTACGGAGACCTTCAATGGCACCTTCCTATAATAGTCTCTTACTTGAGCCGATCAAAGGGCATGCAAGCAGGTCCTCACATTTAGATTATGCTATTATCTTTAAATAATGTTGCATATAATTTAATTTGAAATAAGTAAAGAATGTGTATATCACACAACTTTTGCTTAAGTTCTTTTAAGCTAATGACAAGAACTTTATTTTCATGAAGGTGCCTAAGGTGACAGGAGCCCTTTCTCTTAAAAATTGTTAATATTATAGCTTGTGAATAACACTATTATTTTGCAGTGTGTTTTTCTGTGTTAAATCTTTTATTCTGTTAGTCACAAACATTTGAAGTATATTACAATTTTTCAACCGTAAAAAAATATTGCTGGACTAATTCTAGCAATATTTCCCCAATTAACAGTTCAAAGTCTGGAAATAATTTTCATTAGCTCTAGTCTTTGGCCACTGGGATTTTGACTCCATCTGCTGAGTCATCTTTCCTTTTCATGAAAAGTAGCATTACAGCTGAGTGGTTTTATCAGTTTGCTTCCTGGCTGTAGAATTTAGGGTATCTAATAGCCTTCCTTCATTTGGTACTCTCTCTGTCCCTTTCAGTCTACATTGACAATATGTTTACTTCGATAAATTTCTCAAAAATGTTGGGGTATTGCATTAATTACATTAAATTTTCTTTTATTAGACAAAAGCCACATCTACATGTTTGTCTGAGATAATTTTTCTTCTATTTTTGGTTTCTATTCAGTTGACAGAGGGACAACACCTTTTACCTTCTCCTAGAGGTTCCCCGATTTCATTGAGAAGAACTCCAAAAAATATCCTTAATCTATTAAAACAGAGTGTGTACTCTAACTTTTTGGCCTTTCTGAGGTCTCAGCAAAAGATTATTATAGTCACACACTCAACTTTTTCTTATAACAAACTTTCGGTAGCAACTTTTGACTTTTGGCCCTTTGCCATCAGAGGAGCCTGAGATTTAGAAAATACTATATATCCTGGCTTATTTCTGCTTAAAAGTCCTCTTGATTTTCTCTCCTCTCTTGCTTTATACCACAAGCAGCAAGAAGAAACCAGCTTTGTTTAGAAATCTTTTTAGCTGTATACCCAGGTTCATCACTCACAAGTTTAGCTTTCCAAATAACTGGAGAACACTATTTTACTAAGATTCTGCCTCCATAAAACAAAATTATTCCTTCCTTCAGTTTCTAATAATATGTTTCTTACTTTCTTCTGAGATATCATTGGCAATGTTCTTAATGTCCAGATTTGTGGTAATATTCTGTTAACTGTGATTTAAGTTTTCTGTAAGGCAATTTATGGTTTCTTCATAATGCTCCTTTACTTTCTTCTGAGCCCTCACAAGCATGGTCTTTGATGTCTACTTTTCTACTAATAGTCTGTTTGAGGAATCTGTGATTTTTCTAGCAGTCTCCCCAAACTTTTTTTTCAAATTTTCTTCCAGCATCCATCTACTTTCTGACTACAAAGACATTTCCACATTTTTAGATATTCTTAAACATAGTACTCAACTCTTGGTAACAAACTGTATTAGTCTTCTATTGGTGCAAACTTGCAAAACAAATTACCAAATACTTAGAAGCTTAAAAGCATTTATTATCTGATAGTTTTGCAGATTAGCAATCAAGGCATTCTCCACAAGATTCTCTTCTTAGTGTCCCACAGGCTGACATTAGTAAGATATGGCCAAACTGGATACTTGCTTAGAGATTCTGGATAAATATTTGCTAATAAGTTCATTCAGCTAGTTGTGAGAATTTAGCTCCGTGCTGTGGTAGAAATGTGGACTCCTTTTTCTTGCTGGCTGTGAACTGGAGAACACTTTCAGCTCCTGGCTACTTGCCGTTCTGGGTCATGTGCCTTCTCACATGCTCTCTCACATGCTTTCTCACGCCATAGCCTGTAGCAGGATGCCTCATGTCAAATTTCCATCATGCTTCCTACCTCTGACTTTCTCTCTGTGATCATAGAAAACTCTACTTTTAGTGTGTTCATGTAAATGTCTGGCCTACGTGAATAATCTCCCTGTCTTAAGGTTAACTGATAAATGAGCTTAAATAAAAGTACAAAATCCTATATATCTATAAAATATCCTTAAAAAGTATAATTTTTCACATAAATTTTCTATGCAAAATGTGTATAATAATAGCAATATTTTAATAATTGCTTTTGTATTAATTAGTTGCTGTATTTAATAATAGCAAGTATAATCTTAAGAGATACTTGATAGTTATTTAATATTAAAATAGTACACTATTTAGGCTACAGTTCCCACAAGTGACTGATGGTGCAATAGACCCCAGACACTTGCCCCCACTAACATAGCATTTATCCTGTCAGTTTCCAATGGGAAGGTTCTCTGTGAAGTGGGGCTTACATGTGCACCTTGGAGACTGGCGGTAGTTTGGGGGTATAGCAGAAAGCAAGGATCTTTGCAGGTAATACTCATCTAGGGATTTCCGACATGGAAGCTACTGAAAAAATCAGGTAGGCTTTGTAGGATTCAGAGCAATGATGACTACCAAATACTGTAGAAATTCTCTAATAGTTTAACTATATGTTTCTGTGTTCATGAAATAGATTTTATATTGTGAATATAATCATAGTTGTAGCTCACATTATTGAAAATGTACTATATTCAAGGCCCTGCTAAAGAACTTTGTTTGCATTATATTTTCTAATTGCCAAAACAAGTATGAGGTATACACTCTCATACTGATTTTTACAGACTTCACTGCATATCAGTGAGGTCAGAATCTGAAGCCGTACTCTTAATACACTGCATTATATAAGAACATTTATAAGATATTATTTGCAATTTTTGAAATGTCCTAAAATAGTAAAACTCAAATTACTTACGATTTATCATTACTATGGACTGAATGCTTATGTCCCCACAGAATTCACATGTTGAATTTTGGAGGTGGTACTTTGGGAAGTAATTAAGTCAGAGGATAGAGCCTTCATTAATGATAATAGTGACATTATAAGAAGAAACCAGACAGTTTACTTCCTCTCTCTGCTCTCTGCTGTGTGAGGCTCCAAAAGAAGATGACGATCTGCAAATTAGTAAGCAGGTCCTCACCAGTACCAGCACCAAGATGCTGATTTGCCAGCACCTTAATCTTTTACTTCCTAGCCTCCGGAACTGTGAGAATTAGATGTTTGTTGTTCAAGCCATCTAGTCTATGATATCTTGTAATAGCAGTAGAAATTGATCAAGGCAATAATCCTTAATAGGAAAAACCATGCAGGTATTTGTATGTGGTAGACTTAAATGTATCCACATGCAAACACTTTTGACATACTGCTAAGTGTAAAACTAAAAGCAAGTTGCAGAACAATGTGTAATGGAAATAACTAGATATATGTTTGAAAAGTAAATATGTAAATTCATAGCAAAATTTCTGGAAGAAGGCCAGGCGCAGTGGCTCATGCCTGTAATCCCAGCACTTTGGGAGGCCAAGGCCAGCAGATCACCTGAGGTCAGGAGTTTGAGACCAGCCTGACCAACATGGAGAAACCCTGTCTCTACTAAAATTCCCTATTTATCTAGGCACGATGACGTATGCCTGTAATCCCAGCTACTTGGGATGCTGAGGCAGAAGAATTGCTTGAACCTGGGAGGTGGAGGTTGTGGTGAGCCAAGGTCGTGCCATTGCACTCCCGCCTGGGCAACATGAGAAAAAGTCTGTCTCAAAACAACAAGAACAACAACAACAGTAACAAAAATTTCTGGAAGGGTACATTGGTTACCTGAAGGAGGGTAGCAGGATGCTGAGTTTAGTGTATGGGGGTCAAGAGAATAGAGGAATGGGAAACTGAGTTATGTTACTCTTATACTTTGTTTGGCTTATTTATTTTATTTTTTTAAGAAAGACTGTTTTCCTATTTAATGTTGTAATAAAAATAAAATGTAAGAAAAAATTATTGGTGGATATTTTTGCTTATTAATAGAGAAAATACTTCATTGTTTTTAAATGTGAAACAATTACGCTTTAACCAAGATATTTAGATGTGAAGAGACAGACTATTTATGAAATCATAACAGATTTATTTCTGTTGCTTGTGGGACCTCGAGGAATGAAGAGAGTAGGGAGTTCTTTAATAGCATACCTATAAACTCACTTTTCTAGAGTGTGGGCAGTGTTACTTTCAAAAATTTATATTAGGTATTCTGATGCTATCTTTACATAATTTATACATAAGAGAATAAAGTAAGGAATATGGATTAGAAGAACAAATAATTGGACATGCATATATGTTTATAAACTTGTTTTATATAATTTATTTACATGCACAACACATTTCTAGCTAAAATACAGGTGCAATTTCAAAACTCATACGATTAGATCACGCCAAGTTGTATGCAGTTTCAATTGTTGACTGACCTGAGAAAATAAGCTGATAAAGCAGAGAAAATAAATGCAAAACAATGTGACAGATAATGAAAATGAAGTTTCAATGAAGATGTGCAAGAGTGATGACATTGCTACTTTATATTTTTTTGGAGAGATGAAAGTTTAGTCTTTACAGAGCTTTAATAGAATAATATTCTACTCTCATGAAAATTGGATATAGTTAAATTCTAGATCCAGAGTTTCCCTATTCCTATAGTGAAATAAAATAATGTGCACATGGGAAAAAAAGAAATCATAAAGACAGCATTACTTAAAAAAAATGGGTAGCAATTAAAAAAAGGAGATCAGGTAATATTTAAATGCATTTAGTAATTTGGAAAGGCCTAAAAATGACCTGAAAATTTTAACACAAGAGAAACAGAATGGCAATTAAAAATGATGAAACTGATTATTGTACTTCATATCTGTATCTTCAATTCTTCATATCAAAACTTCCTTTAAATGTGAAATTAAAGAAATTTGAAGTTTCTAATGTATAAAGAGAAGAGATAGTAAACAACAGAAAAAATTGTTTTTTTATTACACTCTAGCTACATTTATATTTGAAGTCAAACATCACAGTAAGGTGTTAAACTTATGTTCTTTGCCAGTTTCACTCCCTGAAATTGTTTGTCATCAAAGTCCTCTATGTTGATGCTAAATTATCAACCTACAATGCAAGGTGGAAATGTGATGATTGTTTGATGGAGATCTACATGACACCTAGACTGGTTATTTTCCCTCTTAGTAAGCGTTGACATGTAAGTGCTCCTAAAGTTCAATGCCATACAATTTAATAAACAAAAATTAAAAAATTTAATGATATCTTTATTTTAATTCAAAGCAAATGTATGTGTGACATTTTTATGCATATTATGCTTTTATATTTATATGAAATATACATAGTGATATATTAACTAAGCTATTTTATACTGAAATAGAATTGCATTATATAGATTTCAAATCAGATGTGAATGACAAACATATATGAATATTAATTTCCCATTCTTTTATGAATATAATAGTATGTAATGTGCAAATTGTAGCAAATTGATTCATTCGTTTCACAATCATTTATTAACATCTACCTGAAGACCTTCAATGGGCAGATAACCTGTTATCCTAAGTAGACTAACCAGCCTCATTCACTAACTTTAAACCCCTTAAAAAGAACACCTAATGAATTTGTATGCATGTAGTAAAATTTTCATAACTCTTTCACAGAATTTTGTTTAGAAAAAGGCCAGTGAATACCAAGATGATTGTACTATTTTATTTGTGAGAAAGTCAAGAATCAGAAAGTTTAAACAATTTGACCAGAGGTTTGTTAGTTTTAGAACTTTAGAATTACCCTACTCCTATCCTACTACACAGCTGTTTCTCAAACTGGGATCTGTGGACACGTGGTCTTACAGACATACTCAGGGAATTATCCTATATTCTATTGAATCTTTTAGTCGTCATCACCCTAACTTTGTTGCATTCTAAGTGATCCATGTTTCAATAAATGGCAGTAAATAGCAATTCAAATTTGCTAGTTGCTCAGGATAAAAATGGCAGTGTTATCCTTTACTCACATCATTATTTAATACCACACAAGCTGTTCATTGGAAAATCCGCTGGTCTATATGAGGAATCAGCAAATGTTTTACCTAAAGTGGAAGATTCTAAGTGTTATAGATTTTGTAGGCAATATCACCATTGTTATAAACACTCAACTCTGCTGTTACAATGTGAAAGCAGCACTAGACAACATGTAAAATAATGGGTATAGCTGTGTTCCAATAAAATATGACTTACAAAAATTTAGACAAAGTTATGGTTTCAACCAAGGGTTATTGTTTGTTAACTCTTTTAATGACTTCTCAAATGTATCCTGAATGTGAAAATCTCTTCTTAACATACACATGGTTAACTCCCTCATATTTCAAAACAAACACTATGCTACTATCCCATTTGGTCTTTCTGAACCCAATACACCAATGCAAGACCATCGGAACATTTTTATATGAAATTGGCTTGGATCTGTGTTCTCAGCCAAATCTCATGTCAAATTGTAATTCCCAATGTTAGAGGTGGGGCCTGGAGAAGAGTTGATTAGATCATGGAGACAATTTCTTATGACTGCTTTAGCACTATTCTCTTGGTGCTGTTCTTGTGATAGTGAGTGAATTCTCATGAATCTGGTTATGTAAAAGTATGCAGCATGTCACTCCATCTTGCTGCTGCTCCTCCATGTGGGATGCCTCACTGCCCCTTTGCCTTCTGCCATGACTGTAAATTTCCTGAGGCCTGCCAGCCATGCATTCTGTACAGCATGTGGAACCATCAGCCAACTGAACCTCTTTCTTTTCTTTATAAACAATAGTCTCAGGATTCTTTCTTTCTTTCTTTCTTTCTTTCTTTCTTTCTTTCTTTCTTTCTTTCTTTCTTTCTTTCTCTTTCTTTCTTTCTTTCTCTTTCTTTCTTTCCTCTTTTCTTTTTTTTTGAAATGTACTTTCTTTTTTTTTGAAATGGAGTTTCAATCTTGTTGCCCAGGCT
>NW_012114400.1:6436579-6441654 GCF_000951035.1 Colobus angolensis palliatus | reverse complement strand
TTCAGCCTGACTTTTTCATTCAACATCCATAGATACAGATGTGGATATAGATATATATAGACACAAACACAAACATACAGATTTAAAAACATATATATATCTTCCTACATTAGAAGGTAAGCTCTATGAAAGGATGGGCATTGTATAAATTATCCTCTGTAACCAATGCTTGGTATATAGTAGGCCATTATTAAATGATGTTTAAATACCTTTATTTAAAATTTTAATATTTCAAAAATATTTTTATTTGAAACAAATAAATTTTAAATACTTTTAAAAATAGAAGCTGAAAGTTGGTAGTTTGAGCTTGGGCTTTAAATATACTATTAATCCACTCAATATCCATTTAATGAGAGAAATGATACCATATCCTACTATTAGTGATACAATAGCAAGACCATATTAAATGTAAATTCTACATTCTTGCCAAATGATTTAGATTAGTGAAGTATCCACCAGCATTTGAGTAGAAATATGGGTGTGAAAATTTAGCTATCATATAGGCATATTGAATTTAAAAATAAACTTTTCCTATCACAGTTGATTATTTCAATTATGTCCTTAAAATATTATTTATGACATTAAACTAATGTTAATTTGAATAATGTTAATTTTATAGTGTTTATAATTCATTTTAAAATTAGTTTTGGTTGTATGAGCACTGAAAGTTTATACATAGGCCTATGTTTTGAATTTCTTAAACAATTATCAAATGAATAATTCAAGATAAGAAGTATGTGAGTTTACACATAGCTGTATGTATATGTATATGTACACATATATATAGTTATTTTTTTCATTAAACGAAGACTATGCTCTATAGTACATGTGTTTCATAAACAAAGTCAAAAAGTATATTTTCTTTTTATAGATGTATTTTTAGAGCATTTTTTCCACCAATACACTTTAAAACCCCATAAAAATGTTAACTTGAGATTTTTCTAACTTCTTGACATAATCAAGAAGTGCTATAATTTTTGTAGTGCTACAAATTTTCCTCTTTATGTTGCTTTAGCTGTGTCCCAGAGATTCTAGTATGTTGATATTTCTAGTAATTTATGTAGCACCAAATAAACAATATTCTCCCCCAAAAATTGGGGAGGGGAGAGCCAAGATGACCTACTAAATGTAGCCAGGAAGAGCTTTTCCCACCAAGGGAGAACAGACCATTTAATACACTGGCATTCTCCAAACAGATCTTTGTAATTAAGGCATTGATTTCTAGAACTTAAACTTGAAATTGACCAAATGAACCTAACCGACCATCAGCAGAAAACTCCGCCCAACAACAACAACAGAATACACATTTATTTTCCTCATCTGCACATGGCACATACTCCAAGACTGACTACAGAGTTGGCCATAAAGAAGTTCTCAACAAATTTACAAAAGAACCAGAATTACACCAACCACATTCTTGGTCCAATAAAAATAGCAATCAATACCAATAAGATCTCTCAAAATCATGAAATTCCATGGAAATTAAACAACCTGCTCCTGAATGACTTTTGCATAAAAAAATTGAGGCAGATATCAAAATAATTATTTAAAAAATAAAAGCAAAGGTAAAACATACTAGAATCTCTGGGACACAGCTAAGGCAGCACTAAGAGGAAAGTTTATAGCACTACGTAATTACATCAAGAAGTTAGAAAAACCTCAAGTTAATAACTTAATATCATACCTAGAGGAACTAGAAAAACCAAGAGCAAACCAAGCCCAAAACTAGCAGAAGAAAATAAACTGCCCAAATCAGCTGACCTGAAAGAAAATGTAGTGCAAAAATCCATAAGGAAAATCAACAAAAATAAAAGTTGTTTTTATGAAAGAATAGATGAGATTTATAGACCACTATCTAGATTAATAAAGAGAAAAAGAAGATCCAAATAAACATAATGAGAAATGACAAAAGTGACATTACCACTGATGCCACAGAAATACAAAAATGCCTGAAAAGCTTTTATGAACACTCTGTGCACAACAACTAGAAAACCTGGCAAAAAAAAAAATGATAAATTACTGGAAACACACAACTGCTCAAGATTGTACCAGGAAGAAATAAAAATACTGAGCAGACCAAGAATAAGTTCCAAAATTCAATCAATTATAAAACACCTATCAACAAGGAAAAGTTCTGGAACAGATGAATTCACAGTCTGAATTCTATCAGATGTATAAAGAAGAGCTAGTACCAGTCTTACTAAAATTATTTCAAAAGCTTGAGAAAGAGAGACTCCTCTAACTCATTCTAAGAGGCCAGTATCATTCAGACACCAAAAACTGAGAGAGATAAAAAGAAAAAGAAAAAAAAAAAAAAAGTCAGGCTGCTATCCTTGATGAACATAGATGCAAAAATTCTCAACAAAATGCTAGCAAATCAAACCTAGTAAAAAATATCAAAAAGTCAATACACCACATTTAGGTAAACTTTATTCCCGGGATGCAAGGTTAGTTTAACATATGTAAATCAATAAATATAATTTATCACATAAATGAAACTAAAAACAAAAGAAATCAGAGATGACAAAAACAAGTGGAATAACATTCCATGCTCATGGATAGAAATCATAAATATTTTTAAAATGGCCATACTGTCCAAAGTAACTTACAAATTTAATGCTATTCCTATCAAACTACCAACACCACTTTTCAAATTATTAGAAAAAACTATTCTAAAATCAAATGGAAGCAAAAAAGAACCTAAATAACCCAAGGAATCCTATGCAAAAAGAATAAAGCCAGAGACATTTTATTACCCTACTTCAAACTATACTATAAGGCTACAATAACAAACACAGCATAGAAGTGGTACAAAAACAGGCGCATAGACCAATGGAACAAGAAATAAATAAATAAATACATACATACATACATACATACATACATACATACATACATACATACATAAATACATAAATAAAGCCACAAACCTACCACCATCTGATCTTTGACAAAGTCAATAAAACAGACAATGAAAATAGCACTTCAATTTCAGTAAACAGTGCTGGAATAACAGTCTAGCCATATGCAGAAGATTGAAATTGGACCCATTCCTTTCACCATATGCAGAAATCAACTCGATGGACTAAATATTTAAATATAAGACATAAAATTACAAGAACCCTAGAAGAATAGCTGGATCTAGTGCCTAGAACCCTAAAAGAATAGCTGGATGTGGTGGCTCATGCCTGTAATCCCAGCCTTTTGTGAGGCAGAGGCAGGTGGATCACTTGAGGCCAGTTCAAGACCAGCCTGACCAACATGGTGAAATCCCGTCTCTACTAAAAAAATATATAAAATTAGCCAGGCATGTTGGCACATGCCTGTAATCCCAGCTACTTGGGAGGCTGAGGCAGGAGAATTGCTTGAAACCAGGTGGCAGAAGTTGCAGTGAGCCGAGATCACGCGCTATTGCACTCCAGCCTGGGTAACAAGAGTGAGACTCTGTTTCCAAAAAAAAAAAAATACCTAATAGAAAACCTAGGAAATAACATTCTGGACATAAGCATTGGCAAAGATTCCATAACGAAGACTCCAAAAAACAATTGCAACAAATACAAAAAAAAAAAAAAGACAAGTGAGACCTAATTAAACTAAAGAGCTCTGGACAGCAAAATAAACTATCAACAGAGTAAACAGAAAACTTACAGAACTTAAAATTATATTTGCAAACTATGCATCTGACAAAGGCTTAACATCCAGCTACTAAAATTAACTTAAACAAATCAAAAAGCAAAAATCAAACCATCCACTTACATAAAGGGCATAGGACATGAACAGACACTTTTCAAAAGAAGACACACGTGCAGCCACTAAGCATATGACAAAATGCTCAACATCACTCATCACTACAGAAATGCATGTCAAGACCACAATGGATATCACCTGACACCAGTAATAATGGCTATTAAATAGAAAATAACTGATATTGGTGAATTTATAGAGAAGAGAAACATTTATACACTGCTGTTGTGAATGTAAATTAGTTCAGCCACTGTGGAAAGCAGTTTGGACATTTCCCCAAGAATGTAGAACAGTTTCAACCCACCAATCTTACTACTGTGTATATACTCAAAGGAATGTAAACCATTCTACCAAAAACACACACGCACTCCTGTGTTCATCCCAGCACCATTTACAATAGCAGACATGATACAAACCTAGATGCCCATCAGCAGTGGACTGTATAAAGAAATATGGATGTATAAACTGTGGAATAAAACACAGTCATAAAAAGAAGGAAATCATGTTCTTTCCAAATACATAGATGGAGCTGGAGGCCATTGTCTTAAGGGGATTAACACAGGAATAGAACACCAAATGTATCTTCTCGCTTATAAGTGAGAAGCAAAAATTAAGGAAACATGAACACAAAGAGGTGAACAACAGACACCAGGGCCTACTTGAAGGTGAAGGGTGGGAGCAGGCTGAGGACCAAAAAATTGCCTATCAGGTACTGTACTCACTATCTGGGTAACAAAATCATTCGTACACCAAACCCCAGTGACCTGCAATCTACCCATATAACAAACCTTCACATACACTCCCTGAACCTAAAATAAAAGTTGAAAAAAACAATGCCAGCAACTCCCTCAATTCTGGCTCTTAAATGTCCATATAAGTAATTAATCTAAAAATATAATCAATTTATTCTCTAGTTATAGACACAAAACGATATGAGTGGTTATATAATTTTAAAGTTCATGGAAACCACCTTTTAAAACCATTTAGTAAGTTATTGTATAATGTGATACATAATTAATAAATGAATTATACATGTAAATTCCTAATAGGAAGAGAAAAAATGCCATATTATTAATTCTCCTTTCAAACTTTTTTTTTAATTGTACTTTAATTTCTAGGGTACATGTGCACAATGTGCAGGTTTGTTACATATATGTACATGTGCCATGTTGGTGTGCTGCACCCATTAACTCATCATTTACATTAGGTATATCTCCTAATGCTATCCATTCCCCCAACTACCTCCCCACAATAGGACCAGGTGTGTGATGCTCCCCTTCCTGTGTCCAAGTGATCTCATTGTCCAATTCCCACGTATGAGTGAGAACATG
>NW_012114400.1:6432181-6433657 GCF_000951035.1 Colobus angolensis palliatus | reverse complement strand
TAAGTCTCTAAGGACTTGCTTTATGAATCTGGGTGCTCCTGTATTGGGTGCATATATATTTAGGATAGTTAGCTCTTTCTGATGAATCAATCCCTTTACCATTATGTAATGGCCTTCTTTGTCTCTTTTGATCTCTGATGGTTTAAAGTCTGTTTTATCAGAGACTAGGATTGCAGCCCCTGTTTTTTTGTTGTTGTTGTTGTTTTCCATTTGCTTGGTAGATCTTCCTCTATCCCTTTATTTTGAGCCTATGTGTGACTCTGCATGTGAGATGGGTCTCCTGAATACAGCAAACTGATGGGTCTTGACTCTCTTTATCCAATTTGCCAGTCTGTGTCTTTTAATTGAACCATTTAATCCATTAACATTTAAGGTTAATATTGTTATGTGTGAACTTGATCCTGTCATTATGATATTAGCTGGTTATTTTGCTTGCTCGTTGATGCAGTTTCTTCCTAGAATCGATGGACTTTACATTTTGACATGTTTTTGCAATGGCTAGTACCTGCTGTTCCTTTCCATGTTTAGTGGTTCCTTCAGGATCTCTTGTAGGGCAGGCCTGCTGGTGACAAAATCTCTAAGCATTTGCTTGTCTGTAAAGGATTTTATTTCTCCTTTACTTATGAAACTTAGTTTTGCTGGATATGAAATTCTGGGTTGAAAATTTTTGTCTTTAAAAATGTTGAATATTGCCTGCCACTCTCTTCTGGCTTGTAGAGTTTCTGCCGACAGATCTGCTGTTAGTCTGATGGGCTTCCCTTTGTGTGTAACCCGACCTTTCTCTCTGGATGCCCTTAACATTTTTTCCTTGATTTCAACTTTGGTGAATCTGACAATTATGTGTCTTAGAGTTGCTCTTCTCGAGGAGTATCTTTGTGGCATTCTCTGTATTTCCTGAATTTCAATATCAGCCTGCCTTACTAGGTTGTGGAAATTCTCCTGGATGATATCCTGCAGAGTGTTTTCCAACTTGGTTCCATTTTCCCCATCATCTTCAGGCACACCAATCAGAAGTAGATTTGTTCTTTTCACATAATCCCATACTTCTTGGAGGCTTTGTTCATTTGTTTTTTCTCTTTTTTCTCCACACTTCTCTTCTCGCTTCATTTCATTCATTTGATCTTCAATTGCTTATACTCTTTCTTCCAGTTGATCGAGTTGGTTACTGAAGCTTGGGCATTTGTCACGTAGTTCTCGTGTTATTTTTTTCATCTCTATCAGTTCTTTAAAGGTCTTCTCTGCATTGATTATTCTAGTTATCCATTCATCCATTCTTTTTTCAAGGTTTTTAGTTTCTTTGCGCTGGTTATGGATTTCTTCCTTTAGCTCTGAGAAGTTTGATCGACTGAAGCCTTCTTCTCTCAACTTGTCAAAGTCATTCACCATCCAGCTTTGTTCCATTGCTGGCAATGAGCTGCATTCCTTTGGAGGGGGAGATGCACTCTGATTTTTTGAATTTCCAGCTTTTCTGCACTG
>NW_012114400.1:6428564-6431581 GCF_000951035.1 Colobus angolensis palliatus | reverse complement strand
GGTAGAGCACAGCATTAGGGTGGGAGTTACCCAATTTTCCAGGTGTTGTCTGTCTCAATTTCCCTTGGCTAGGAAAAGGGATTCCCTTCCCCCTTGCACTTCCCAGGTGAGGCGATGCCTTGCCCTGCTTCAGCTCTCGCTGGTCGGGATGCACCAGTTGACCAGCACTGATTGTTCGGCACTCCCCAGTAAGATGAACCTGGTACCTCAGTTGAAAATGCAGAAATCACCCGTCTTCTGTGTCACTCACACTGGGAGCTCAAGACTGGAGCTGTTCTTATTCAGCCATCTTGGGCATGCCCCTTAAGTCAAAGTTTGTTTTTTAAAGTGAATAATATTGATAATAATATGTTGCTATATTGTATGTGTATGTTCACACATTTAAAGTGTAAAATAACTTGCAAAAAATAAAATGCCATAGAATCTCAAATTTCATTATTAAGTCAGTTAGGTAGAATACAAAAATGGCAAGCCATTTAAATATGTTGGACGTTAATGTAAGATATATAGCTTTCACCATGTATAATATTTAGACATTTAAGCGATGGAACCCCATAATAGCAAATATTTATTTTTTTCTGATCTTTATTTTCTTCTTGATTTTCACATATTACTTGAATATTTAGAACTGTGTTAGCTTGAACAAATTATTCACTATCTCCCTGGCTTATTTTCTTAAGTTATAAAGAGGGTAATAACTTGCCTTAACTATTGGAATTGCTATAAAGTTTAAATCAGTTAATAAGTGCAACTTTCTTGGCAAATTGCTTGATGCCGTGGAGAGAGGAGAACTGTCACAGCAGGGAACAGGACAGAGCTTGATTTGACTCTTGAGCCTCCCAGAATTGTAAATTGAATAAAGTTGTGATAACATTTTTCTTTCTTGGTGAGGTACTGTCATTGCACATTATCACCTTCATTCACTAATACAAGTGAGTGAAGTTCCAGAATCACTTGTCCTACCTATATTATATTCTGAGTCTTATTTCCTGAGGAGAATCATGACAGTATACAGATCTGGACAATATTTAATGGTCTGTCCTGTGACCTAGCCAAGAAGGGACAAAGGGAGGGAATAAAAACAATGACATTCCACAATTGCCTGAAGACATCTTTTGTACATACATAGAAATCTATAAGTTTTGCTTTCCCGAAGAATATGACTCATATTTGCAGGAAGCTGCAAGTGTGTTCAAAGATTTTTTTTGCATTAAATTTTTCTCAGTGATTTGATGCCCTAGGACTGCACCACTCTGGATTATAGAATGTATTATTTCAATAATAAGCTCAATCAAAATACTGCTTTCTTTAAATCTAATTCAAACTCCAGTTTTCTTCCTAATCCTAAATACCAAAATCTCCTCATTTTCTTTGTTCAGTGATGAGCTGAATTTTTATATTTACAAACAGTTCTCCCTTATTCAAGAAAAAAATTAACAAATTAAAAATAAATTCAGCATTTTGTTTTTCATATATTGATGATTTGAGATTATTCATAATAAACATAAAACAATAAACATTATTCATGTGCGACATCTGTCTTTTGCTATTATTAGTTGATACAGAAAGAAAAAGAATGTAAATTAACAATAGTGCAAAAGCATTATTTACTACACTACATTTCTATCTCAGTTATTTAGTAGTCCCTCTTTATCCACTAGGGATATATTCCAAGACCCCCAGTGAATGTCTGAAGCCTTGGACAGCACCTAACTCTATACAGGCTATGTATTTTCCTATACATAGACACCTATGAAAAGTTTCATTTATATATTAGGCACAGTAAGAGATGAACCACAACAAACAATAATAAATACAATTATAGCAATAAAAGCTACATGAATGTGGTCTCTGATTTCAAAATATGTTACTAGGATGTACTCACTTATTTTCTGAATGCAGTTGGCTATGCATAACTGTAACCATGGAAAATGAAACCACCATGGACAAGGGGTCACTACTGTACTCAGTTGCTCTATTTTAGTGACAGGACACAGGTAAAGAAGCTGTTCTCCATTCCCTAATGTGAGAGGTACTAGCTTCTGGATACAGGTAGGAAGGCATCCCACCTGTGAAAAAAAGGATTTCACACATGACAGTTCAAAGTTCCCAAGTGACTTTGAAGATCTGAATTTTGAAATAATTTGAAGATTTCCAGTAAAGTTTACCCAAGACAGACATAAGGGAATACTACTCTCAGGAAATAGGTGCAAAACATTCTTGACTGAAATGCTGAGATGAAAATTTTTATTCACCATGGACCCTGAAAACTCACATTGTGTTCCTCAGGGTAAAACTTTTTTTTTTTTTTTTTCCATCTGCCAGACTTAGTGCTTCTTAAGCTTCAAACTGATTAAATAAATGAGGCTCCTGTCACAGAAAGGATTTTTGCTTCTGAACTCTAACCTGATAACACACTTCTCTTCCCTCCTTTTCTCCTGAGCCTTCTCCTTTTGATCCAGCTCCTCACAAAACATGCCTATGTTTCATTTTCTCTTCTCAAATCAAGGCTTAAATTATTCTTCAGAAAGAACTTAGCATGACCCTTCCAACTTCAGCCCCTACACTTAGTCACATAAACTATTTTTTTAGATTATCTGAGGATGTGTAAGTATTTCTCTATAAAATTATAAATGTCTTTCTAGACAAACATCTCCAATTGACTTATTAAATAATTTCTGGCAAAAGAACTTAAAAATTAAAACCACAGTTGAGCCTTAATGCTATCATGTCTCAAGTGCACAGTGATCCTTCTGGTCTACATCCCTCTATTCAAAATCTTAGAACACTTTTAGGAAAAGAAGAAGTCAAATTGTCCCCATTTGCAGATGACATGATGGTATATTTAGAAAACCCCATTGTCTCAGACAAAAATCTCCTTAAGCTGATAAGCAACGTCAGCAAAGTCTCAGGATACAAAATTAATGTGCAAAAATCACAAGCATTCTTATACACCAATAAGAGACAAACAGAGAGACAAATCATGAATTAACTCCCATTCACAATAGCTTCAAAGA
>NW_012114400.1:6418947-6426697 GCF_000951035.1 Colobus angolensis palliatus | reverse complement strand
TCAGTTATTCTGAATTTTTGGAAACACTTGAATTACTTTATGTTTTGAGTGAGATAAAGACATTTTCAAAATCCTTTTTCAAAGTGAATTTTTACAAACAAATTACCAGTATCAGTTTTTAGGAATGCTTATGTGAATTCAATTTAAATTAGAGAACCAGAGAGATAAGGCCAAAGAGTCATACAATGAACTACCTCTGAAATTCATAATTTAATTAAGGAGTACAAGATGCTTTTATAAAACAATCCTTTTCCTTTTAAATGGAAGAATTCACAAAACATAGATTCAATATTTGATCAAGAAAATCTACCATTGGTAGATGGGTTGAATTTATGTGCTAGCTCTGTAAATGTGAGAGTGTGTTGTATTGTTTCCTGTTTTTCCTCTACTTAATATTATTTCTGTTAATGAATAAATCGCTTCATTTCAATACATCTTAGTGAAAAATTATATGAAGTATATATGCATTTTAATGTTTTGATCAACAAGTAGAGCAGTGTAGCAAATTATGGTATTCATTGGATCTAACTGGGATATAACAGAATTTTTCACTTCCTTCAGACTTCTAAAATGAGGGTGTAATAATGGACTCCTATTGCTAGAGGTGACTTATGGGAGGAGTGTTTATGAAACTACAGAGGAAAGAAGCTCGTGGTAAGTAACATATGTGATGTAACTGTTTCATCTTTAGCCTTTAGTCTGAAAGTATCAATGCCTATTTTTTTGTGATTGTGTGTAAATATGCTTATACATCTATAATGATTATATATGACATGCATGCAGATATAATAAACACATATGTATATGTAACCCTGAATCTTCACTGTGACCATCAAGACAAATTTCCATGATTCCATTATACACTATTCCTATTCAATAGACCAGGAATGTCTTATTATTCTTCAACATGGAGAATCTATTTGTCCTAAAGATGTGCCTGTCATTTACTGTCAGCTACTCTTCAACTTTGAAATTTTTCCATTATATTTTCAAGGAATCACGCTTGGTCATCAGCTAAATACATAATATTCTAAGTAGCTTCTTTAAAAAATTGCCTTCACCTTCTTGGTGGGACTGAAACCTGGATCTCACTGAGGCTACTGCTTAAAGATCTTGAAGGCGGACTTGGTAACACTCATGCTCTCTATTATGGTTTGCAGAATATTATTCTTCTCTTGTCACTAAATGACTCCAGTCATAAATTTTGACACCAAATTACACCACTTTCTATCCTTTTTTGCTATCATGCACATAGGAATGCATACATGTGTAACTCTGGCCACATTTCACCTGGCCAATATGGTGAAATGCCGTCTCTACTAAAAATACAAAAATTAGCCCGGTGTGGTGGCACGCACCTGTATTCCCAGCTACTTGGGAGGCTGAGGCAGAAGAATCGCTTGAAACCGGGAGGCAGAGGTTAGAGTGTTCCTATAGAGACTTTAGTCCCCACTCCCCTTTGCACTATATTTCAACCTCACCATCGCAATCTACTAGGTCATTCTTCACCACGAATAAAAAGCTTTAGCACCTGGCTGTTATGCCATCTAAAGTTAATATTGCTTTGTTCCTGGTTACTATAGTATTCATGGAAATTATCTAAAAATGTTGCTATTCGGTTTCTTGGCCTCCATTTATCCAATAATCATGTTCTTCATTCTACTTCAGTTGTTCATTCCCACTGAAAAGTCTACTGTTTGTTATTAACAACATTGTCATCATTTGTGATTTCTATTGCAATCATTCCACTCTGCAACAACCACTTTCTATCTTGTCTTTCCAGTTCAGCTTCCTATCTTTGAGCACCAAACAATTATAGCTACTTATCAACCACATCATTTTCCTCAATTATTGTTATTATTCAAGTGTCTTGTTCTTATTGAAGATTTCTTTGGCCACACAGTACAAATTTGCACTGCCCACCTACCTTGAGCTCCATAACTCTCTTCTGAGTTTGTATTCCACTATAGCAGAAATGGTGGATGTATGGTGAAATTGATGATGCTTACAATTCCTAATTCCTCATTTGCACTGGCTCTTTCAAAGACCTTCTAACTAATTTTGTATCCATGATATTTATAATTTCTTTAAAAAATTGCCATCAAACTATAGAAGAGTTATAGAATCCATAAAATTGGGATCTTTTCCTGCTTAAAACATATCAATGCCGACTATATAGTTACCTCTTTTTTTTTTTTTTCACATATGTATTGTCTAACTTCCCTCAGTAGATGCAAACTTCATAAGGTACATTAGTCCATTCTCATGCTGCTATAAAGAATTGTTTGAGACTGGGTAATTTCTAAATGAAAGAGGTTTAATTGTTCACAGTTTTTCATGGCAGAGTAGGCCTCAGGAACTGTATAATCATGGCAGAAGAGGAAGGAAACATGTATTTCTTCACAAGGCAGCAGGAGAGAGAAGTGCAGAGGAAAGCGGGAGAAAGCCCC
The DNA here is from genome assembly GCF_000951035.1 of Colobus angolensis palliatus. Lineage (NCBI taxonomy): Eukaryota > Metazoa > Chordata > Mammalia > Primates > Cercopithecidae > Colobus > Colobus angolensis. The sequence goes on along the minus strand of NW_012114400.1, from coordinate 6,424,247 downwards.
TCACAAAACCATTAGATTTCATGAGAACTCACTCATTATCATGAAAAGAGCATGGGGAAGCCATTCCTACAATCTAATCACCTCCCAGAAGGTCCTTACCCCAACACGTGGGGATTATAGGAACTACAATTCATGATGAGGTTTGGGTGGGCAAACAGCCAAACCAAATCATAAGAGAAGGGATTCTTGTCTGCTTTAGTCACTGCTATGTTCTCTGTCTCACAAGGAATAACTTGAATATGATAAACATCTGCTGTATTATTTCTTGTTTCTCAAACTTATCTCTATTATTAATGTTGTGATGTTTTATTATTATATGAAGAAACAACTGGCCAGGCATGGTAGCTCACACCTGTAATTCCAGCACTTTGGGAGGCCAAGAGAGGCAGATCACGAAGTCAGGAGTTTGAGACCAGCCTGGCCAATATGGTGAAATCCCGTCTCTACTAAAAATACAAAAATTAGCCCGGTGTGGTGGCACGCACCTGTATTCCCAGCTACTTGGGAGGCTGAGGCAGAAGAATCGCTTGAAACCGGGAGGCAGAGGTTATAGTGAACCCAGATTGCGCCACTGCACTCCAGTCTGGATGACAGAGTGAGGCTCTATCTCGGGGGGGGGGAAAAAAAAAAGAGAGAGAGAAGGCAAGAAATAAAAGAAAGAAACAACTACAATCCTGCTAAACTGAGAATCAAAAGTAGATATAAATGCCAAGTTCCAAAATTTACAAAGTGGACAAATTGTAAGGTAGAAGATACAGAACGTAAATCATTTGTAAAGAAGATTCATCAAGGATACAGATACAATAGATACAACTGCTTTACAAAGAAAAGTTTTAAAAAGTTACTTATGCTTCCACAAACAGATCTTGAGGGAAAAAAAGAAAAAAAAAAAAGTGCATTATGCTTAAAAAAGTGCAAAGTGATCCTGTGGCCTTGTTTACTCTTAGTGCAAAGGCAAGCAGCAATCCGAACTTGGTTGCCTAGCAACGAAGCGGCGGAATCCACCTTAGTGGAGTAAGTTCAATGTAGTTTCACAGAGAACGAAATCATGCTTCATTCAGAGTCATTTCTAATTTCAAAAAGTAGTAAGATGTTAAAACTTTGTATAATTCCCCATATTTCCTGAAGATTGTGCAGGTGCATTAAGACAGTTTGTACAAAGGTAAGAAAATAGATGTCATTTGTTGTTGTTGTTGTTGTTGTTTTTACTTTGAGTTTTAGTGTGTGACATCAGTTGGAGAGTCCACAAAATAATACGCATTTTCTTAAGCTTGAAACGACTGTTACAGTTTTTGAAGGGTGTCAAATTGGCAATAAGAATTTAAGTTTGCGGTTTTTTATTTTCCACGCAGAAACTATACCCCATTCATTTAGAATCAATGCTTCCTCGGTTGAAGCCAAAGGTCAGAAGCCTTTGCTCTTCTTCAAAGGACCCACAGCAGTGAGGATGAAGGCCCCTGCGTAGGAGATGCATTATTCATAAAGAGATAAATCCTCCAGTCATTAAAAAGAGAAGCTGGGCAGAAAGAAAACTTAACAAATATGCATTATATCATGTGTCTTCTTAAATGTCTAGTTTTAAAAAAAATCATTTCTCTAGTCCTTTTTACATTTCTGGAATGCAAATCATGGCAAAATGTTTCAAATAATTTACTAATTTGAGAAAACCGTAGAATAGGGTTAGAACTTCTATTAGCTGTTTAAAAATGGGTACATTTTGGACATGCGTAGATACAGGGTAGAAGAGATTTAGGATGAGAGAATAAAAAGAACAAAATCTAAGATACCAAGTGATGTAAAAGAACACTGAATACATTATTTTGACTGAGGTAACTGGAGATGAAAGGGAATGCTAAAAAATATGGCTGGAAATGCAGATTGCCAGAAGAACAATAAAGATTATAAGGATAGTCTACAGAATTTGGTTGTGACACTACAGGCTGAAAGAAAATAATGAGAATATTCAAACAAGTGAATTAAATGGTAATAGTCATGCTTCAAAAAGTTAAGTCTGTCAGATGAGTAAATGCTAAAATGAAAATGAGAGAGAATGAAGGTAGAAAGATCAGTTAGGAAACTACAAGAAGATTTAGTTCCAACAATGAAGTCCAGGATGAGAAAGATGGAAATAGGAATAAAAAGAAATTAACCCCACAGTGCTTGCAGAGGCCTCTTTCCTCATGTTTCCTTGCCCTAGAATGAAATCGTTACGTGACTGGTTCCGTCCCAGCATCCATGTTTTATCTCAAATGTTGTCTTGAAAAGGCTTTTTCTTACAACTGCCATCACAACTTTCATTTTATACAAACTGCCCTATTGGATTGAATTTGTAGTAACTACCATTTTCTGAAATGATCTTTCTTCTTCAGGTGTTATTTACCAGCCTTCTCCCCTGAAACTACTCACTACAATATAAGTGTCACGGAACTAGTGTCCTTTTTTTCTTTTATTCACTTCACATCCACAATGTGTTGAAGAGTCCTTGGGATACTCTAGCACTCAGCAAATTATGTTGAAGAATAAATGAAAGAATGAATAGCAAGTGTCAATAAGTGATTATTGAATAAATGGAGAAATCATTGGGATGAATAAGGTCACTTGAGCTCATGAGTCTTAGATCATAATAAATTGTTTATGTTCTATCCAACAAAAAGGAGTTGTCAACAGAAGTTTTAAAAGAGGAATTTTTGAATGTTTGTTTTACCAATGTTGTTGTTTTACCTGAAACTAGGGTTGTAGCATTTAAAATAAATTTTGAACTATAATTGTGTCTGTATTTGGTTAGGGAAATCACCAGTTTTTATAGCCTGTGTAAATTGCTTAACTTGCTTTAACATCCAGTTTTCTTATCTATAAAATATGAATAATATTGTTTTAGGTATTAAGTATACTTCACTTTTTAAGTATTAAATAAGGTAATTCACGTGAAGTGTTGAGTGCAGTGATTAGAGCATCATGATTTCTGATTATACATTAGCTATTATTATGAAAACTATTATTAGCCACAGTGCAATGGTTAAAAGAACAGATTTGGGGGCCGGGCGCGGTGGCTCAAGCCTGTAATCCCAGCACTTTGGGAGGCCGAGACCGGCGGATCATGAGGTCAGGAGATCAAGACCATCCTGGCTAACACGGTGAAACCCCATCTCTACTGAAAAACACAAAAAACTAGCCAGGCGAGGTGGCGAGCGCCTGTAGTCCCAGCTACTGGGAAGGCTGAGGCAGGAGAATGGCATAAACCCGGGAGGCAGAGCTTGCAGTGAGCTGAGATCCGACCACTGCACTCCAGCCTGGGCGACAGAGCGAGACTCCGTCTCAAAAAACAAAACAAACAAACAAACAAAGAACAGATTTGAGAATGAAGCTGTCTACTTAGAGTTTGCTTTTTACTGCTGCTGATTTATCTTGGCCTTGTTCTTCTTGTTTGTGTTAGAATTATTTTTTCATAGGAAGTTTGGTATGGGAGTTATGCATACAGACTTTGGAGCCAGACTGCTGGTTTTGAACTCTGGCTCTCACATTATTGGTAGTGTGTTAAGCATGTTACCTCCTCAAACCTCTGTGGCTCCCTTTACAAAGGTGCAAAATACATATGACAGTACTACCCAACAGTGTGGTTATGAAAATTGAAGGAGTTTAGTGGCATAAAGTTCTGAAAACTGTGCCTAGCACATGGTAAGTTCTATATGTGTTGTTGAAGAAAAAGAAACCTAATACTGTTGTTATAAGAGATAAACAAATTAATCATTAAAATTGGACTTAGTAGCAGTTTGTAAATACTCAATGAATATTGTTACCAGTACAAACATGTACATTACTTAAATCATTATCACTGGCAAAGATATTCTAGCAGTGTCAGTTCATATAAGAAAATTCAATATCTCTAACAAGAATTATGATCTCAACCTCTGTACAGACACATGCATTTCCAAGACACCCATAAAATTATTCCAGAATGTGTATGAGTAATAATGAATAGAGCACCAATCATGTCTTATTTAATATTTTAGAGTTAAACTTTTACCACAAAGCTTGATCTTAAGACTAAACTTGTTCATTGAATTTATGTAGCTATGCTTATTTTATAAATATAGTATATCAATGAAAGTTTTCAATTATTTAAAAATCATTAGATAGGCATCAAAACCCAACAATTAAACCACATTGAGACACCACTATCCACCCACCAGAATGGCTAAAAAATAAACACCCCACCAATATTCCATTCAAGTAATAATTCAAGTAGTAATCCTACTTGCAATATTAAAGCATTTTTCCTCATTTTTATCAATACTTGATGTAAAAATATTGTGAAATATTCACTAATCTATGCACGTGGAGCAGTGTCTTGCCACTTTAGTTTGCATTCTTCTTATTAATGTGATTCTCTCTTTAGATTCATAGAAACTTGGGATATTCACATCTATATGTTTAATTTTATATTCATTTTCTATTTTTCTGTTGGATAATTGATAATTTTTTTGTGACATATAAGTTGCTTCTGTATTTTGAATATTATTCGACTGTTATATGTGTTGCAAATATTCACTCACTACTTGAAAATGTCAATTGAATATAATTATGGACACTTTTATGAAACAGTACTTATAATAAAAAGGTTAAGTTGGTCAGTCTTTATATTTATTGTGTCTTATTTGGGAAAGAAATGTAATTTTCTATCATCAAATATCCTGTTACGTTTTTTTCTATAGATTTTTCTATTTTGCTTGTCTACTTGACTATTCCATATCAATATCCCTATATAAGCAAAACCTTGCAGTTCATGGCTGATGGCATAAACTTTAGTCAATGAGAGACAGGAGTATGTGGCCACTTTTAGCTTAAAGTTCTGTAGCAAGATTTCTCAAGGTACATTTCACTGACATTACTTTAGAGCAGTAGTTTCCAAGGTTAAATTGGCAGTCCAGAAACACCAGCATCCTCTTGGATCTTGTAAGACATTAAAATTCTTGTGCCCATCCCCAAACCTACTGAATCAAAAACCCTGGGGACAAGGTTCAGCAGTCTATGTATTAACAGTAATCCCTGATGATTCTCATATATGCTTAACTTTGGGAAGGATCTCACTAGAACTCTACAATTACATAATCAGGCAAAGCCAAGTGAGAATCTCAAAGATTTATGGATTTTATGGCTTTAACAGGTAAGAAAATGAAAAGAAAGGTTTTTTCACCAAGAGCAAGGATGTTTTTGAGTTATGAGAGAAGTCTTAAAATATCTAAAAATCTAAAGAAACATAAATCTAATCAAATAATACAGCAGTCAGGGTTAAGAGAAGA
>NW_012114400.1:6416886-6418897 GCF_000951035.1 Colobus angolensis palliatus | reverse complement strand
CAGTAGTTTCCAAGGTTAAATTGGCAGTCCAGAAACACCAGCATCCTCTTGGATCTTGTAAGACATTAAAATTCTTGTGCCCATCCCCAAACCTACTGAATCAAAAACCCTGGGGACAAGGTTCAGCAGTCTATGTATTAACAGTAATCCCTGATGATTCTCATATATGCTTAACTTTGGGAAGGATCTCACTAGAACTCTACAATTACATAATCAGGCAAAGCCAAGTGAGAATCTCAAAGATTTATGGATTTTATGGCTTTAACAGGTAAGAAAATGAAAAGAAAGGTTTTTTCACCAAGAGCAAGGATGTTTTTGAGTTATGAGAGAAGTCTTAAAATATCTAAAAATCTAAAGAAACATAAATCTAATCAAATAATACAGCAGTCAGGGTTAAGAGAAGAAAAAACAGTATACATATATGACACACAGAGACGTAGCTATATGGCCACTTCTTTCTTTAAATTATTGATTATCTGTTATAGACTATAAATTTGGCTAATAAATCCTATCATTGCTACAAAAGCAGAATTTAATCTTCATCGCGGTTATCAAAAATAGTCTTCAAGAAAGTTATGCAAATTTAGAAAGTAATTCCCCAAAATACATGGGAAATGTTCCTCAAATTGTTTATGGTCATAAAAATGATCTGTGCAGTGGCTAAACATATTTTATCCAGAAGAAAATTTAGACTTACATATACTACTACTTAAGAGAATGAAAGTTAAAACTTTTTTTGTTAAATAATCTGTGCAAATATGGAATTTTATGTGCATACCATATTTATGATATTATTGCTGTCACGGGATTCATTTCCCAGAAAACAGACTGAGGCGTAATCTTAGGGGATTACGCAGCATGGACTGCATTATTTAGGAAACAGAAATAAAGGAAAATAAGAGTGAGATAAACAAAAAATATTATATAGAGTTATACAGAACTACCATAGCTCCAACCAGTCTATCTGGCAATTGGAAGGGAAAATAATTTATCCACAGACTCCTGTATCTCATTGCCCAAAGTCTACTCCACCAGTCATGAACTCCACTGAGGCTTTGTTTGTAGGTTCTAGAGGGTATTCTTGGTATCTGCTGCTGCAGCCCAAGGAGAGCCTGCAGACAGATGGCAAGAGGCGGGGGACTGTATTCTCAGAGGAGGAACTGAGGGGAGCCTGAGCACCTCCAGTAGTGGGCTCTTCAATCTGGCAATGCAGTGACTAGGTTTCAGTGTCATGGGAACAGCACAAACTGTTGCTGAAGCTGCTCAGGCTAGAAAGCAAAACAAGCATGCAAATCTGAGCTGATGCAAAAACCGAGCACACAGGCCTATTACACTAATTGAATAAGTCTTATTATTAAAAACATGGGAGCTAGGCTTTAGGCTTACTCAAAGTAACAGTGAATATTAACAGTGAATGTTAAAACTTGCAAGATTCATAAAAGCATATGATTTGTATGTTTAATTAAAGACCTTGAGGTTTTAAATTTGTAAGTTTTATTAATTTTGAAAAAAAAGATTAAGTTTTGTCTTTACCAATACAAAAACACGTTCTGCTCTTTTATTTGAGAGAAAAAAAGGGAAATAAATCTCTCTTTGATATAACTTCTTTCTTCAACTCCCACGCAATCTCTTTGCTCCCTGCTATGGTTTGAGTGTGTCTCCTCTAAAACTCATGTTGAAATTTTACCCCCAGTCTGGCAGGGATGGAAGGTAGGGTGTAGTGGGGGAGGTGTTGGGATTATGAGGGCACTGCCCTTCTTAATAGATTAATGCCATGTCACAGGTGGAAGTGAGTTTTCCTTCTTACCGGAATGCATTTGTTCCTGTGACAGCAGGTTATTACAAGCAAGTTTTCTGCTCCTGTTTTGAACTTTTTCCATGTGGCTGGTTCCCCTTCCATTTCTCTGTCATATGTTGGCACAAGAGAAGGCCTCACCACCAACTGCCAAATGCTGCCACCCAATCTGGAACTTCCCAGACTTCAGAACCATGAGCTAAATACACTTCTGTT
>NW_012114400.1:6405938-6411821 GCF_000951035.1 Colobus angolensis palliatus | reverse complement strand
AAAAATCAATAACAATTTTCCATCTACATGTATCTCTAGAAGGTTTAAAGTTATAGAGGCAAGGTTGAATTGACCTTTCCAGCCTTTATAATCCAGTTTGGATTATAAAGCCATACATTTCCTAGGGTAAGGGCATGATGAGCACCTTGAATAACTGCCTGACTACTGGTTATACAGTACTAACTGCAGAGTCATCCTCAATGAAAAATCTTTAGGTACCTAAAACTGGCGAATCATTTCTCAATAGGAAAAACAAAATCTTCCATACTTGACCACCGCTTATTTCTTTAAGCTCCTCTCTCCTTCCCTCCCTTCCTCCCTCACTTCCTTCCTTCCTTCCTTCCTTCTTTCCTTCCCTTCCTCCATCCTTCTTTTATCACCTCTTTCTCTCTGTCTTTCTCAGTTAAATCTGTGGTTGCTCTCAGTCTCCTCTGCTGACAGTTTTTCCTATTCCAGCAATGTACCAAATACATACCTGAAGGTTGGTACCCTCATTAAAGCATTTCTCTTTGGGAACTAAAACTTCAAAATCAGTAGATCCCCAAATTGTGAAAATGGGAAGCAAACATTTCACAAAAATGAAATAATCACCAATAGTAATAGTAAGAATAGTGACAACTTGATTCCTTTACCTGTGATTTCTGTCTATGGAAAAAATTATATTTGATGCTGATTTGGAGCATATAGCTCTTCTGGGAGGACATTTGACATTCCTTCTGCCCTGAAAGGTGTTGCCAGTACAGCTAGCATTAAAATTATGCCTTATTAAGGCCATTCTATTTCCATCTCAGGCTACAGATGGGAAACATGGTAAGATCACTAAATTCCATGATTTTGAGTCTGTTATCATACATCATTTGCTCTAACAGAAGTTTCCCAGTCAAAAGTAATGCTATGTATATTTCTATAATGTTGAAAAAGATATTTCAAAGACCACAGAAGGTGATTTGTGCATAAGCATTGCTAACAAAAAAAGACAAATTCCTATCCAGAGCAAAGGACTATTTCAAAGAAAAGTAAGCATTGCTCTTTTCATTATAGAAGTGGCTGGATGACTTTTCCCCTATTTCCAGGGCAGTGATGCCATGTTGGGAATTCAGTGTTTGCCTCTGCCCCTGGCAGTGTGGGAAGGGCTTGGCAAGTGAATATTCCTGTTGCTGAACCCATGCAAAACCTCCATTCCCAACACCATGCTACTTTGTTTGTGAGTCTATATGACAAGGAAAAGATCAGCACCTATTACAGAACATTTCATCTTGTACACCTGATTATTAACATTTTACTCTTCCATGGTTGCTTCTTGGTGAGCTGCTCATGAAACCCAAGTAGCTTCATACTCTATGCCCATTTGGAGATGTCTAACATGTACCTCTTCCCTAAACCTTCTTTCCTAGACTTCAAAACTTTCCAACTTTGTTTTTTAGTTCTCTGATTATCCAGCCAAAATATTAGCCACTCTCAATACTCAGTGTAAATTCATTTGCTGGTTCTCTCTCTCTCTGAGCAAAATGCTTAGGTCTGAGCAAGGTTTAAATCTCTGATCCTTTTTCTTGGAGACATCATGAAGAGGCAAATAATACTTCAGCCACCTATTTACAAGAGGTAATAGCATATTTGTAAAAAAGAATCTGTCAACCAGACCTATTATTATTTTTTTCCTCAGTCAACCTATTATAGATATCACCAAGGAGTCCATAGGTGCAGATTTATAGGGAGGAGGCAACTTAGAGTAAGAGGCATCGGAATCTGTGCCATTTGGTCACATGACTTACTTATTCCTTCAGAATCTCTTCAAGTCCAACAGCATATATAGCACTTCCATTTAATGATGGGATGCTACTGAGTCTGCTTGCCAATCTTACAGCCTATTGGATTAGACAACACCCAGTTCATGCTGAGTGTATCAGGTCCCATGGTAACCTGGCTGGCTCATAGTCAAGTCAGCAGCTATTTTGTAAAAGGAGAATGGTACAACCTTGCTTTGAAAACCTAAAAATTTACATTTATTTCCCTTATAGAGTCCTGTTCATGGCTCCTTACAGCATTCTTATTTACAATAGGTACTTTGAATATCATTAGATCTACTGTGCCACAATGACCAAATGGCAGAAGAGCTTGATAGCCTAGATCTCCTTCAGTAATACTATTAACTGAGCACAACAGAAAGCTAGAAATCCAGAGAAATCAGCTAATGTCATTCATAAAGTCACCCCATCCATACCCATGATACAAGGAAGGTAAAAATGGTGGATACTAGATTGGAGGAATAAATAAAGAATATCAAATACACTAAAACTGACATATTTTTAGGATCTATCATTGAATCAATCCAACAAAAATCCTTGATATTTTTTGTATTGAAGTGGGCAAGAGTGTTTTTGTGATCTTAGACAATTTACTTTACCCATTTAGCCCTATGTATGTTTTTTAAAAAAATCTAACTTTTATTTTAAATTCAGGGGCACATGAGCAGGATGTGCAGGTTTGTTACATAGGTAAATGTCTGCCTTGGTGGTTTGCTGCACAGATCCTCACATCAACGAGGTATTAAGCCCAGCATCCAATAGCTATTCTTCCTGATGCTCTCCCTCCTCCAACACCCCAACCTCCGACAGGCCCCATGCCTGATGTGTCTGTGTGTTCTCACCATTCAGCTACCACTTGTAAGTGAGAACCTGTGGTATTTGGTTTTCTGTACTTGCATGAGTATGCTGAAGATAATGGCTTCCAGCTCCGTCCATGTTTCTGCAAAGGGCATAATCTTGTTGCTTTTTGTGGCTACATGGTATTCTGTAGTGTATATGTACCATATTTTCTTTATCCAGTCTATCATCAATAGGTATTTAGGTTGATTCCATGTTTTTGCTATTGTGAATAGTGCTGCAATGGACATACATGTGAATGTATCGTTATATCAGAATTATTTATATTCCTCTGGGTATATACCCAGTCATGGGATTGCTGGGTCAAATGCTATTTCTGCATCTAGGTCTTTGAGGAATCACCACACTGTCTTCCACAATGGTTAAACGAATTTACCCTTCTGTCTATGGCCATATCATCATGAATGTGTCTCATCTCATCGGATCTATGTGTCTTTATATGTACAATGGGAACAATAATAGTTCCCACTTCAAAGAGTATAAGCATATAAAAATAAAACACTTCACCCATTGCTTGGCAAAAGTAACACATTTAATAAATATTAGGTGTTAAATTTGCTGATAATTTAAGGTAACTTTTTTAAGTAGAGAAAAATAAGTTTGGATAAGTTTGCTGGCAATAGAATATGAAGATTCTGAAATCTTGGCTGAGAAATTAGTACTTTTTGATGCATACAGTAGAAACTTAGTAAATCCAAGAAATACTTAAGATTAATTTCTGTCAAAAACTAGATGGTTGCACAAAGAATTCTTTGGCAATTAATTCACTGTTGAAAACTATTCAGAGCAGGGAGAATTTTCTGTTTGTCCCACTGATAATTTCAAAACAATAAAATTAGCATTGTCCTAATGTAACCTTTAAGGTGCTGGACATGAAGTTTTACAGTAGTAAAATCTCAGGCTGATGCAGTAAGTAGGCGATGACTGTACGACAGGAGGAATCGTCATGCAGGAGAGAAACATTTCAGATTCTACCAAACTGAAGGCTCCTCTCACTTTACCTTAATTCAGTCTGCAAAATAAATCCACTTTCATGCCCTAGCACATATCTTAGAACATGCAAAATAATTAATAATATCCTGAAGAGAAGTTTACAGATAGAAAAGTCATTCTTATACTAAAATAGGGAGCAATGACTTAGCAGATTCTAAGTTGAATGTTTCAGCTTTATATGGATCAGTACAATAGCTACTTGTAACCAGAATTTTTACATTTCAGAAATGCTGCAGATGAAGTTTCCAACAGTAAATTTTGAGACATTACCAATCAAAAGACAGATTTTTTTTTTGCAATTGATAGAAATTGATTGTTACCAAGATGAGAAAACCTAAAGAATATGGATAAAATTGAACCAAGAGAATGAAAGAAAAAGTTCAACACTTTATTTGCTATCTTGGTAAAGGTTTCACAAGTACTTTAGAGAAAAGATGATACAAATATAAGCTGAAGTTTGAATAAAGCCAGTGTCCACATCATGTACTTGCCTGAGGTTCTTTCCTTACCTAGGGGTGTATAAATTAAAAATGGTGTATGGGTGGGCATCAGGAAAGTCAACACATTTTTAAAAATCTATAAATGTGTAATAGTGTAGAGAAGGGAGAGATAGCTTTCTCTAGACATTCAAATTAGTGTATGAACCCTAAAATGGCCAAGAACAGTTATATACAAGTATTATTTGTAACCATGAATATATAGTTAATGTTGGTCAAATATCAGTATACAATTTTTCATGAATTTAAGGAACATTGTAGAAAATTTTATTGGTAAAAATTATAAATATGTCATCTAAAATATCACAATAAGATTAATAAATGTTGTAAGTTTGTTCATAATGTCTCCAAAGTAAATCAAACCATTACTCCAAAGTAATCAAATCACAAAATTCGTGGAAATGCTACACTGATCGATGATATGATTTATTCACATTGATAATACGCAAGCAGATTGTGTCAGGCAAGTTATACTCAAATAAAGAAAAAAGCATCTGGAAAAAATTAGAAATAAATGAGCCTGAGAAAACATCCTTTGATGACAATTACACATATTTTCAATGATTAATAGAATTGGTGAATATGCAAACAATTCGTATTTATTCCGATCATTTGAGGCACCAGGCAAAAGGACCTGTATTTCAGAAAATGGTAACTTATAATAAAATATTTGTTTTTCAATTTATACTGAAAATGGTATTAAAGTCTATAAAGTAAATATTGCACTGGTGCATACCATATTTGTCAGTCCCATGAAGAAAGAAAACAGATTTACATTTTGTCATTGATAACATTATATATTTAGAGTTTATGTGAGAAAAGTAAGCCAAACTATCACTCTCATTATATAAATATGGTGATATTTTAACTAATGCAAGAGAACATAATGAATAAACATGATCATTTTCTTCAGGTTTATCAGTTTGGCATGTGACAGAAATACAAATGGAATTCAATTGAGAAGAGAAGAGATGTATTAGCATATTTATTCTACCTAAGGTGATAGCTGGCCTAAAGGATAGAGAGGGCCAAAAATTTAAACAGCAAGAAAATTGTTTCTCTATGCTTTACTTTCTGTGGTATTCTGAAAAGACCAAATACTTGTTACTCCTCTTCTCTGTAAAGTTACTGAATCAATTGAGAATAAGTCATGGCAGTCAACATTATTACTGATAATGCCAAGTCAAAAGATACAGCTTAGATAGCACAGCCAAGTCGACTTGTTAAGTGAACTACTGATTTTGACAGACTTATCAGTCACAGGAAATGATGGTATAATTCTTTTCATACCTCTTACAAGCTGCTCCATTCCAGAAAAAGTTGTAAAGCTGAAATAAGTATGTCCAATTTAATCTTTCCAAACGCGTCGGTGGATGAGTCATTCTATTTTTCTGTGTAAGAGGACAGAAGAGCCCTTGAGTTACGTTAATTGAATTTTCTTTTTCACATGAAAAGAACATGAATTGGGGAGAGGTGGTTCCCCAACATGTGATATTTTGGTTTATTTCTGTATGACATGCTTATTCTCTGATGATCAGCATGTATTGAAGGAGGTGTGACAACGCACAGCACGCTATTCACAATCTCAAAACTCAAAGGCAAAACAGAAGCAAATACACATCAGAAAATGTGCTTTTCTCAGTTCCAAATTAAATATTTCTATAGATAATGTTGATTTGCTTAACTTGGATTATGTGCTTATCCCTCGAAAAGTCACTGTGGGCCGGGCG
>NW_012114400.1:6380248-6405638 GCF_000951035.1 Colobus angolensis palliatus | reverse complement strand
ACGTTTACCTCTGAGAGCAGAGAAGCAGAATATCTTTACAGGAAAAAATGGGAAGTAGCAGTTCTGAGTCCACAGTAAAACAGCCTTCAAAAATCTCTAAAAATATGTATTAAGTTTACCTTTCACCCATTCAACAAATATTTACTGAAGGCCTAGAGTGTGATGAGTGCTCTGGCATCTCACATTTATTTGCACTTCAACCTGACACTGCATGCCAAGGTCGTCTGGATACTCATTCTTGGCCAAACAGACCTGTAATACTCTGTATCTTTAATCATTCACTGCCTACCATCTGAAAGTACATTTTAGTATGTTCAACAAATTAAATATAACTGAATCAGGTTAATATTAGCTTTTCAATTTCTCTCCATTTCAGATTCTGTAATTCTCCAAACTTAAAATTACAAAGCTATTAATAATTTTTCTCCCTCTTTGTCTCCTCCTACTCTTCTTTGTCCTCCTTATTATTTTAATTACATTACACCTGTTTGTCTTGAATTTTCTTGGAATTTATCAGTGACCAAAATTCAGGATGTGTTCCGATTTTCAGGAAAGCTTACATAATTTTTGCTTGTTTCACACATATTTGGAAAATCCATAGTTTCATAATGTGAAGAACTGCCCAGAGCAAAAAGCATCAACATTTGAGAATTCTCCTTACATCATCCATAGACATTCATAAGAAGTCAATAAATTTTTACTTGTGGAAGAATGCTGATGAAAGATAAACTTTTGCCAATCAGTTTAAGGTCAAGAAGTGGTGGTAGAATTATCTTTGTGGTTGTTTGGGGACTTTATACGTATTATGTCATGGTAAAAATTCTCATTTTTAAAAGAATTCATAGAAAATTAGTGGGTGCACCTAAAATTTATTTATTGGGTATTTATTCTATATCAAGCACTGTTTATAGACACCAAGGACATTAGAGTGAACGAAACAGACAAAGACATTTCTGTTATGGAGTTTACATTCTCCTGGGAATAAACAAACACAATGTATAAGAATATTTGATTCTTGTTCATTCATGAAGAATATTTTCACTGGATATAATATTAGACTGAAATACTTTTCATCAGCCTTTTACAAAGAATGTCCCACTTTTTTCTGTCTTCCATGAATTCTGATGTGAAATCCATAGTTGTTCCAATTGTTTTGGCCTCTAGGAGCCTCACTTTTCTCTGGCTGCTTTTGGGACTTTTATCTCTCTAGTTTTCAATAGTTTAATTAAGTGAGTTTCGATGTGGATTTCTTTGAGGTTATCTTGTTTAGGGTTTCTCTGAGCTTCTTGAACCTGTATGTTTGCAAGTGTCACTAATTTGAGAAAGTTTTTGGCAATGATTTCTTTATTTTTTTTTTTTCTGCACAGTTTTTCTCTCTTTCTAGGACTCCGATGACACAGAATTTAGATATTCTATAATTGTCCCATATGTCTCTGAGAGCACTGTTTATTTTTTAATCGTCTGTATGTATTACCCATATTGGATAATTTCTATTGATCTACTTTCAAGTTCACTGACTTTCCTTTTTCATCTCCACTTTGCTAACGAGCTTATATCATGAAAGGTACGTTATTGTTGTTATCTCTTATTCATTCTTGGTTTTTGGGGCATTTTAAAATAGTTGCTTATAAAACACTTGTAATAATACTTACAACATCTATGTCTCTTAAGTCTTGGCAAATATTCATGACTTTTTCACATCAGGTAAAGTTTTTTCTGATTCTTCACATTACAAGTAATTTTGGATTATATCTGGATATTTTCTATATAATGTTATGAGGTTCTGCTTCTTCCTTAAATTCTACAGAGACTGATGTTTCTGTTTTAGAAGTCAATCAACCCAGTTGGAATCAAGATATAAGTTCTGACAAGCTTTTATTGTGTTGTATTTGCAATAACAGTTTTCAAAATCTTTGCTTTGCTTTTTGAATGTGGTCTGCATGTAACATACACAGTGGCCAGTCTGGGACCTGGGCAGTGACTTAGATTTCAGTTCAATTCTAAAGCATTTTTGTGATATTTTTTAGTGTGGAATCCATGCATGAAGTTTGGAGATGAGCCCAGGAGTTCATAAACTACTTTATAGGTCACTTACTGTGTTAGGCTATTTTTGCATTGCTATAAACAAATACTTAGGATTGGGCAATTTACAAAGAAAAGAGGTTTAATTGGCTCACAGTTCTCCAGGCTATACCAGAATCAAAACACCAAAATCTGTAGTAAATTGTGTTTGCAGAGTTAAACATGTGGACATAATGTTTTTTATTTGTGCACAGAGATTAGTCACATTTTCAGTTGAAAATTTTTACATCTACCAAATATAAAAATATATAGTATTACTAAATATATGCAAAAAAATAGAGTCAAATATAGATTTTGAGTATGAAATTATAATAGGCTTTTTCTGATAAAACATATGTATCTCTTTTTTTGTGTTATGAAACATATATGTAGGCTTTTGGATAATTGAACTCATTTATTGGTAAAAAGTACTTGAATGTTATAAAATGGTAAATATAAAAATTATTCATATTTAATTATTTTTCCTAAAATATAATGAACAAATAAACACCTTCGATTAACATATATGGAAATCTGAAACTTACATTTACTACACTGATAGTTAAATATGACCAAGTTCCCAACTCAAGTAAAGCTTAAATAATGCTATAATTTAAATGATGCCAGGGTACATTGATATTGTTGTTTTTTTCAGCATTTAAATTATCTTTATGAAATCAAGAAATATTTTACAAATTCAGGATGATACAAATAAAACTATATTAATTTAACAGTTTTGATGCAATGTCAAGCCAATGTGACATCTCTAATTTCTTTCTGGTTTAGTTTTCTTTACAGACTGATCTAGATCTCTTTTGAATGAGGACCAACAAACTTCATTTCCACTTTATTTGATTGTCTCACATAAACCTTTCTTTATTGCTTTGGAGCTCAAACTGAAATAAGTTCCCCACAATTCTCTGAGCATTCAGATTTCAAGATTTATTTGATATGTTTATATTGGAGAAAACACATTTGGGGTCTTATTGGGGAATTACCCTAGATAATGCTTTTTTAATCTTTATGAATTTAAATTGGAGGTGCTTAATGAGGAAGACAGATATTTGGTGATTAAGCAATGTAACTGCATAAATGATGGGGAAATCATATGTCAACCTGAATGAGATGTGGCAAGAAAAAATTTGTTGATTGTAAAGTTTGTCCTCGACTAACTGCTTTGCCTATGTCCTGCTTTGCCAGTGGCTCCTATTTATTTGAACTTTGAATTACTAGGTAAAACTTAAACTTGGCAAGATCTCTAGTTTATATAAGTCAAATTTGGTCATATCTTAATAAACACATTTTTATTTGGCATCTAATGTATATTCGCTCTTTTTAAACATTTCAATGGATTTACATTATTTTTGGGGAACAAATTCATACCTTAGCATGACCCCCTTGGCCTGCATGTCCTAGTCTCTACATCTGTCTTTTAGTTTATCTCATTCCACTCCCATAGCATTAAAAAAAAAACTAAATTTTTTAATTAAGGAACTTTTTTTTTTTTTTTTTTGCAGTTTTAGGTTTACAGAAAAGAAAATTTAGTGGAAAGTATGGAAAGTTCTCATATATCTATCAGTCTCCCAACCCCAGTTTTCTCTCTTAATGACACCTTGGATTAGTGTGATGTATTTGTTACAATTGATGAACCATTTTTATTAACTGAAGATCATAGTTTCCAATGGGTTCATTCATTGTGTTATACAGTCCTATGGGTTTTGACAAATATTTGATGACATACATTCGCCATTACAGTATCATACAAAATAGTTTCACTTCTTTAAAAATGGCCTTGCTCCACCAATTCATCCCTGTCTCCATTTCCCAGTGCCTCTGATAACCACTGATGTATTTATTTTGTTCATTGTCTTTTCCAGAATGTTAGAAGGCTGCATAGTTAATGTTACACAGTACACTATAGTCTTTTCAGGTTAGCTTGGTTCTCTTTGGAATATGCATTTAGTATTCTTCCATGTCTTTTCTTCACTTGATAGCTCATTTCTTTTTATTGATGAATAGTATTCAATTATGTGAAACTACCACAGTTTGTTTTTCCATTCATATCTTGAAAGACCTTTTTATTGTTTCCAGGTTTTGGCAATTATGAATAAAGCTGCTGTAAACATTTGCGTACAGGTTTTATGTAAACAAAAAGTTTTAACTCATTTAGATAAATACCAAGGGGCATGATTGCTGAACCATATGGTAACAACATGTTTAACTCCTGTAAGATACTTCCAAACTGTCTTCCAAATTGATCGCACCATTTTACAAAACCACCAAGAGTGGATGAAAGTTCTTATTACTCTCCATCCTCACCAGCATTTCATGTTGCAAGTTTTAGATTTTAGTCATTCTCATAGCCCTCCAGTGGTATGTCATTGCTTCGATTTGCAATTTCCTGATGGCTATAATGTGTCGTATCTTTTCAAAGGTTTCCATTTGTTTATCTTCTTTGGTGAGGTGTCTGTTAAGAGGTTTTTCTTTTTTTCCATTTTTAAATTGGGTCTTCTCTCCTCCTGTGGTTGTATTTAAAGTGTTCCTTGTATATTTTACATACTAGTTCTCTAACAGATTTGCACTTTGCAAATGCAAATATTCTCTCTCAATATATGGTTTGTCTTTTCATTCTTATGACAGTGCCCTTGGCAAAGAAGTTTTTAATTTTAATGACATCCAGTTTAACAATTTTTTTCTTCCGAGGATTGGTACTGTGATTTTGTTACTGTTTCTAAAAAGTCATGGTGGCTTGATACTACCTTAGTTAAACCCAAGTTCACCTAGATTGTCCTTTATGTTATAAGCTTGAAGCTGTATAGTTTTGTGTTTTGCTTTTAGGTTGACGATTTGTTTAGAGTTAATTTTTGTGAAAGGCATAGGATCTGTATCTAGATTCATTTTTGGCATGTGGATGTCCAGGTGTTTTATAACCATTTCTTGAGACGGCTATTTTCCCCCGTTGAATTGCCTTTGCTCCTTTGTCAAAACTCAGTTGAATATATTTGTGTAGGTGTATTCTTGGCTCTCTCTTCTGTTGCATTGATTGATTTGCTTATTATTGTACCATTACCACACTGTCTTAATTACTCTGGCTTTATATCAAATCTTGAAGTTGGATAATGTCAGTCCTTCAAATTTGTTCTTTTCCTAAAGTATTTTCTTGACCATTCTGGGTCTTTTGCCTTTTCATAAAAGTTTTTAAGTCAGTTTCTCTATATTCACAAAATAATTTGGAGTTTTGACATGATCAATTTGGGAAGAACTGACATCTTGACAAGATTAAATCTTCCTAAACATATACATGAAATATCTGTCCATTTATTTAGATATTTGCTTTGTATCATCACAGTTTTGTAGTTTCCCTCAAATATTTCATATACATATATTTTTAGAATGATATCTAAATATTTCAGTTTTGTTACTGCTAATTTAAATGATATAATTTCAAATTTCAATTGTCCCTTGCTGATATATGAGAAATAAATTGACTTTTGTGTCCATCTTGTATCCTATAACCCTGCTATAGTTTGCTATAATTGCATATCAGTTCCACTACCCTTTATTTTTACATTTATTTCTTTAGCAAACTACTTCCACTTGCCTAAAAGACTAGTGTTCTTTCTAACTTGAAAGCATTTACACATCCTCTGCTCTGAACCTGAAACAAAGTGCTCTACTCTCTGCTTCACTTTTCTACTCCCTTTCCTCTCTTTCAGATCTTTGCTTGATGTTACCTTAGAGAAGATTTTTCTCAATATAAAAAGATTAATGTAAATATTCCATTTATATGTTTTCATAATACCCCAAATTTCTTCTGTCTGGCAATTAGCTACAGTCATAACAATGTGTCTATCATCCTTATCAGACTATAAGCTTGTTACAGGCAGGTGTTATGGTTCTTCTACACATTGTCAGCCTCTCGCCCATGTTTTTTAGTATGCACTAGACTTTCATTGCCTGTCAGTTGACACATTAGGTAACACCAAATCTTCGCATGCATGCGTAAGTATTCCCCACTGAAATAATTTTGAAACTCTCTAAAGATGACAAAATATCCTTTTCTTTTCTGAGCTTTGCCAGTTCTAATAGTCTTCCTTTGAATTTTTAATACATTATTTAACTAAATATTATTTTTGCTTAATCCACAAATAAGTCTGTAATTTTTAACTCTTCTCAACCCTAATTTTGCCAAGACCAAAGAGGAAAATGTTAACGTTTTTTTCATATTCTTCTGCTTCCTTTCCTCTCCTTTAAATTAAATGTTTTTGAGTTCCAACTTATGATAACAGTATGATTAAAACTGTCAAATATAGCACATAACATGAAAGATACTATATCTAGCCATAGTGGTGGAAGAAAGTGCATTTAGTTAATTCAATATATGTTTTGAATACATGAATAATTATTGATCTTAGAGCATAATAATTGTTTTGTCACAGCCAGAAAGAATAGAGGCCAAAGAGAGTAAACCTCATCAATGTGACGGATTTCTTGTCATCTAGAAAGTGTATTTGAACAGTTACAAAGCATCATAGGATGAATGTGTGCCATGGCTACACCTGACACTCATTTATTTATTGTTATTGAATTTACACTTGTTTTTCTTTCACAGTTTTATGGATTAGATTGTAGTCTATGTACTGTATTAGAGTTAACATTTCTAGTTTGGAAAACAAAGACATGTAAACCATATTCTTCTTCAATGTTCACTTTTTTCTGCAAAGTTTAAACCCAGAGTCTTCTTGAATGTTGTTTTGTTTTTCTTTATTTCTGCCATTGTAAAAATAAAATAGATGAGATTTAGAGACAAAAATAGGAAAAAAAAAACATGCCTCATATATATTCTATATAAATTAATGCATGTTTTTGCAAATTTTCATATGTGAAATGACTTGCTGAATCTGCCAGAATTATTTTTCCATTTATATATTAAATACTCACTACTGTTAATGTTAATTATTTAATTTCTTCTGTAATCTACATGTAAATAATATCAATCAAAACCAGAAAAAATATATAGTCCTTCTCTTCAAAGAACTAAAGACAACAGAGAGAGAAGGGTGAATTAATGTGATAAATGCTATGACAGAGTAGTGAGCGAACGGTCCGGAGACAGGAGGGATTCCTAACCTGACTGATGTGCTGGAGTGTGGAGGCATGAAATACTTCTAGAAGTGACCACATATGATGTGCTTTGAATCCATATAGTCATGTAAGTCTTCTTCCGTTGCCCATGCAAAATGTTGTGCCAAGATTAAATCTTGGAATAAACCTGATAAGGATTTAGAGATTTCTAAATTCAAGTTTTCTAGCACTTAAGTTATTGAGCCCTGTCAGTGACTACTTTGAGCTATTATATGTATTACATAAAGATTCAGGCCGGGCGCGGTGGCTCAAGCCTGTAATCCCAGCACTTTGGGAGGCCGAGATGGGCGGATCACGAGGTCAGGAGATCGAGACCATCCTGGCTAACACGGTGAAACCCCGTCTCTACTAAAAATACAAAAAACTAGCCGGGCGAGGTGGCAGCGCCTGTAGTCCCAGCTACTCGGGAGGCTGAGGCAGGAGAATGGCATGAACCCGGGAGGTGGAGCTTGCAGTGAGCTGAGATCCGGCCACAGCACTCCAGCCTGGGTGACAGAGTGAGACTCCGTCTCAAAAAAAAAAAAAAAAAAAAAAAAAAAAGATTCAGCATCATTGATAGTTACATTTGACTAGATTTAATGAAAAATTATGTGCAGCTGCTATTTTCAAAGCATTATGGTGGATGTTGACAGGACACAAGATGAGACAGCAATGATTTTGCCTCTTACTAGGCATAAAATCCAATGGAGAATTTCTTCTGGCTTACTTCAACTTGCTTATTTATAGGAAAATTAGTTTAACATATAGTTTTTCCTTATTGACTTGCATATTTTATTTAATTATTTAATAGGAATAGTCTTAGTAGTAGATATTTTGAATAAACAAGTTTGTTTCTAGGCCAAAATAAAACCCAAAATGTCACAAAATTTGTAAAATGACTGAGCCTGTTTTCTAACTTACTGTCCAGTAGTAAAAGCTATTTTGCAGATGCACTATTGAATTTATTTTTAAAAGTGAGGATCTTTTGTTAGGATAGTGTACACTGCAAGTATAATTTGTTAAATGAAACCTTGCTGAGGTGAGGGCACTGCTCCTGGGGTGCTACTAAACAGAGACAGCATGGCAGCTGCCCTTCCTTGCCACAGTAATGACAGGACTCTATTCTTAATGGTAACATTGGGTTGACTGACAGCAGTTCTGGACTAATGCCTCAGAGTGACTACTTCTAGATCCAGGAAATGAGGCAATGGGACCCAGTTGCTGCTGGCATTATTGTAATTATTATCCAATAATTATCACTGACTATTTGGGCAAAATATTTTATTTACTTGTAATTAGTTATTTATAAAAATGTAACTGTCAGTAAATTCTGTAAAATAAAAATCTGGCCAGGCTCAGTGACTCACACCTGTAATCCCAGCACTTTGGGAGGCCAAGGCAGGCGGATCATAAGGTCAAGAGATAGAGACCCTCCTAGCCATCATGGCAAAAGCCTGTCTCTACTAAAAATACGAAAAAAAAAAAAAAAATTAGCTGGGTGTGGTGGTGTGTGCCTGCAGTCCCAGGCTAAGGTAGGAGAATCGCTTGATCCCGGGAGGTGGAGGTTGCAGTGAGCCGAGGTCATGCCACTGCACTCCAGCTTGGCGATACAGTGAGACTCCATCAAAAAAAAAAGAAAGAAAGAAAAGAAAAATAAAAAATCTTAGAGAAAAGTTTATACCATTTAAAAAATAACAATTTTAAACTAAATTAAATTTTAGTTTATAAAAAGCTTTGAGTATAACAAAAGTGGTGACTTGGAGGGAGAGAGCAAAAGATCATTCAGGGTTATTAATTTTCTTCCATAGCACTCATTCAATAAATATCATTTACTGATTTCATGACTTGTGTAAGGAAGGTAGCTGAGGTGGATCTTCACAGAACTGATAGCTATATCATAAGAGGAAAGACTCACTGGGGCAGGGCGAGAGAGCTTGATTAAACTGAAACTTTATTTATTTAATAACAGTTGTAGAGAATAGAGTGCTGAGAGAAGTTGCTGCAAGCAGGTTACCCATGAGGACACTGGCACATTTTCTAGATGAAGAAGCCAAAGGCCTGCGTTGGAGGTGTGGCAATGCTAAGTGTATTGAGCTCATAGTTTAGAAAGATGAATAATATCATTAATAAAGTAAAATTCGTGAGGAAAACTTTAAAAATATATGACTCTGTTTGAACTGAGTGACAGAAAAAAATGGAAATAACATTAACAATGAGAGATAATGTACAAACAAGCAGTGGCCAAATTATATAGAACGACAGAACCTGAACCGCAAATCTGCAGCAGTCAAGGAAGGCAAACCCCAATCTTTATAGCAATTAGCCCCAATGACTGAGACTGGATTAATAATAGACAACTTCCCTATTTTTGCCCCAGCTTGGGACTAACTGCAAAAGTTAAATATGCTGCTCTAAAAAAATTGCATAAAATATTTTACTTCTAGTTAGCTCTCCTTCAGTTTTCTCATGCAAAGAACCTCCAGTCAGGGCATACCTGAAGCCTTCCCCTTTTTCCACAATAAAGCTTTCCCACTCCTCTTCCTGCCTTCGACCCTCTACCATAGCAAGTGGTGAGGGCCTGACTCTCTGCAAGCTCTGAATAAATAGTTGTTGCTTGTTCTCATTTGGGTAGTCCTTGTTTATTTCCATAACAGAGAAGGAGTTGAGTTTAGAAAAAAAAAAAAAAAAATCAAGGCGATGAGGTAACTTTTAGATTTGATTAGTTGTTGTGTTAAGATCTCCATGTAGGCCTGTCTAATAGACAATTCAATATTTAACACAGTATTCTGAAGAAGAAAAACTGCAAATTTCTGCACCACTCCAATTCACATTATTCAGTACACTAAGGAAAAATTATTAACAATGTGAAACAAGCAAGCATAAACAACTTTCCACTGGGTTGGTAAAAGATTAGCACTGTTAAACACAAAATGCACTAGACCATTAAGGAAATGAGTTTATTCAGTCTGCTGCAATTGGAAGAACTTTTATTAATCAGGAATGTGTCAAAAAAAATAGTGGGTTTTATAAAGGCAACTGAGCAAGGAAGCTATTTGTGAATGTTAGCGAGTCAAGAGGAAAGAGGGAAACTAGTCTTATTTCAAATATTGGAGGCTATGGTGGTTCTTCTTGATCAACTCTTTACAGTTGGGAATATATAAGTAAAACCAAAATCTCTTGCTTACCTACTAACCTCTATACAAGAGAAGATGAAGAAAAAATACTGTACTATTCAATAAGCACTGATCTAGAATGTGATACACTTCACAGACAATCTGCTAAGAGATGATAAAGACAGAAAGGAATTTCCCTGTTATCCAGCCAAGCAGATATAACTCATTACATACATATTCTCAAGACAAACAATAACTAGTCCTCACGTTAGAGGATTAATGGTAGAATTTGTTACGTGTAGTTCATCCTAAATTCAATTGATAATGGGATTGACCATCTGTGTCAGATAAGTTTAATCCAAAGGAAAAATAAGCTTTTCAAAGTTAGAATCCTATTATGCAAAAAATTAGAAGATGGGGAGCTATTTTCTTTGATACATACATCTCAAAAGAAATGTTCTCTGGGTCTAAAAGCTGGCAAGATGTTTATTTAGCTTTAAAAAGGATTTACATACATTTTAAAGAGACAGAGAAAGGACTTAACATGTTTTCTAAGATAAACGCTATAAGAAATGGAGTGGGGAGGAGTCTCTTCCCTTCTTGTGAATAGGCTAGTTTTTCTTTTCTTTTTAGATTTGTCTCTACCCTTACAGTGCTTCCTTACCCCTCCCTAGGAGTGTTCTAACCCCACTTTCCTTATTTCTTCAGTGGAGATAATGATATCAATCATACTGTGTTTTCGTGATGATTAACTGAAGTTATATATGAAAACAATTGAAACTGTGCCTATTATGTAAAAATTTCTGAATACAATTTCATTAATGAGTATCGTAATTAAATCATATATGAATTCAAAAGTTAAGCTATTATATATTATTTATGCAGTTAAGACTAAACTTGATAAAATAGCAAATTAAACAGGTCTGTAGCAAGCAATTCATTTTTCTCTAATCAAAAAAGAATACAGAAGCCCAATGACTGGTGATTTAAGTTGAGAAAATACTTTTCTGGATTATAATTCTGAAGATACTGATATGGGAGTGATGGGAAGGGAAGACCGTTGACCTTTTAAATGATAGGGAAGGTGGGAACAGAAGTGTTGGGTAGAGGAGGGCCAGGTCCCTGGCTAGGGCCTATGCCCAGGGACCTAGGTGAGGACAGGCACTCCTGCCTTCATGCCCAAATGTTGCATTTCGCAAGACCACCCTGGCCCGCCACGCCTCCATCCTGTGCCTATAAAAACCCAAGACCCTAACGGGCAGACACAAGTGACTGGATATCGAGAGGAGTGGATCTGCGGAAGAAGATAAAAGCAGCTGGGCATTAAGAGGATGCCAGGAGCATACTGACAGGCACGGGTTTGCTAGCAGGCCATTGACCAGCAGAACGAGGCAGAGTCTGTCAGGGCAGTCGGAGGAGAGTCTGGACACTGAGCGCCCTGACTCTAGGGGAAAACTATCTTCTTTCTGGCTCCCCCATCTGCTGAGAGCTACTTCCACTCAAGAGAAACTTGCAGTCATTCTCCAAGCCCAGATGTGATCCAATTATTCTGGTATACCAAGGCAAGAACCAGGGATAGAATAAGCCCTCTGTCCTTGAAACAAGGTAGAGGGTCTAATTGAGCTGGTTAACACAAGCCAACTATAAATGGTAAAGCTAAAAGAGCACTCTGTAACACGCACCCACTGGCACTTCAGGAGTTGTAAACATTCACCCCTAGACACTGCCATGGGGTCAGAGCTCCACAGCCTGCCCATCTGTATGCTCCCCTACGGGTTTGAGCAGCAGGGCAACTTTTTCAGTTTCAATACCATGTAAAAGTACTTGTTTTTCAGACTAATAGAAACTAATCTATTTGAGCAGAGGAATAGAGAAAACCAACAGAAATACACCAAAAAAGGGAGAATGTTATTTTTTCTTAAGGTTTGAGAAATGGAATACCCTTACTTGTTGAGAATAAATCATTAAATAGGATGCCAAAATTTAATCCTTTTAAAGTAACTTTATACTTTAGAAAAATCTCTTTAACTCCTATGAAGTGTGCTTTCACAAGCAACCATTTGAAAACTAATGTTTTTCACTTAGAGGAAAACTTCTTCCCTGAAGCCAAAAAGAGGTAAGAATTAGGTAGGACTAGGCAGAACAAAATTACTTACGGAAATGAACACAGTATTTGAACACATCAGATGATAAAAGAAATAAATAGGCAATGGCCTAAAGCAAACCATTGATCTTGGGGTTGGGATAAAAGCTCGTGTTGGGTGAGTGAGACAGCATGGGGAAATATGAGAAACCAAGGAAGAAACATGAGTCTGGTCAAAAGACACCTTTTAGATCATTAAAACTGGAACAAAACTGCTAATGGTTCAGGAGACACTTTATTCTGCAACACAAAATGGCTTGCCTTTAAAGTTACACAAAACAAAACAACTCAACCAAAATAATGACTTTCTAACTAATTAAAAACAAAACTTGTTATCCTCTTTAAGGGCGCTTAAAAATTTTAATTGGAAACTGCAAGTCTTCTAACATCTGCTAGATGTTTCGCCAAATGTATCAAGATGAGAGTTGCTATAACCTTTCTTCTTACACATTTTAATATCTTCAAACACAGCAGCACACATATTTCCTTAATTTCTTCATATTAAATGAGCTCCCAATTAAAACTATTTTAACATCTTGTTTCTCAATATTCTGAAACTGCTCCTTTCTGTGGTAAAAATTGTTTTAATTAACACTTATATTTTCAAAATATGAGAAAAAATATGTTTCCTTTAGAAAAGTTAGTCTTTTTTTTTAAATGTTATCCTAATTTATGCGTGGCAGGGTACACAAATATAGTATAAATAAATAGTTTCTTCAATAAAATATGTAAAGCTTAACAATTACATAATAATATGTTAATATATTCACGTTTGGTGTTTAAAATGTATTTTATATTGAATTATCAACATAAGGTATTATCTGCTTCATAAAAGTCTTACTTCTTTCTGATATCTAATGTTACATTGATGTATCCATCCTTAAACTATATATATATATATATATATTTTAATCCAAGGAAGAATAGCTATTACTTAACCTTCATTTTCAGAAATAGAGTTATATTTTTTGCTAATAGCACTAGCTATCTTTCTAAATTTGAAAATGCTTTTATTTTCTAGAACTCAAACACAAGTAAATTGATTGGAAAGTAATTATCACAATTAATCTCTTGCTATCATATTCAAATCTGAAAGTCTCTAAGAATAAAAGGATGTTGTTTCATAAACTACTGGAGAAAAATGGAGAAAGTCTTTTTATCGTTGTTTATTTAACAAACACACTCCATAAAATGTTACTCTCCATTCCCTCTATAAACATACTACTCAGCGTACTCACAATGCTAAAGTATTTGTGGCTTTCAGGGTATACTCTATAGCATCTTCACTCTTCTGCAAATTAATTTGACTTCCCTGAAATTAATGTCATTTGTTCACAAAGTTATGTATGCTAGTTATACCCATAGCACTTAAATATCACCAAAGAAATATAAGAACAAAATGAAAGTAATCTCTTTAAGTCTGAATGCTTTTAAAAAATTTTCTTTGAAAACATTTTATAAATTCAGTTTGTTTATACAAATATTTTGCAAAGTAGTTGTACGAATCACAATAACAGTAGAAAATTTTATGTGACAATCTAGAAAGAGGATTCATTTATTTTGATTCATAAGTCATTATGTTTTTATTTTATTTAAAAGAGGTTAAAATAAACCATTATTAAGATGAGTATGGCTGTTTTCTGTTAGGGAAACAATGCTAACTTGCAATGTGGATCCATAGTTACAGAAATGTCCTTGACCCTATTTCAAAATATTGTCAGTGAATATCAACAAAAAGTTGTTAGTTTAACAACTTCATGATTACTGCTTTCCAAGTACTTTGTATTAAATTAGTCAACTTACAGGATGTCTCACCTCACAGGAGAAGGCCTTTAATGCATGAGATGATGAGCTCATTGTGCAGACTGAAATAAGCACAAAGTACAAACAAGAATTTTGGTAAGGGAACTTATATGTCAAGTGTCACATTCCATCTATTCACTTGTAAGTATACAGTAGGTGCCTACCACCTGGTACATAGATATGCTACACGTGTGGAGATAAAATGACAAGGAAAGAAGTATTTTTATGAAAAACAGGACCTTAAAAGCAATTATTGAATTTTGTTTATTGTTTAGTATAATACTGACAGAATGGAGGGTTAAAGGTTAGAGATTGCAAATATACTCATGAAAAATGAGGGAGATGATGTCTTGTTTCATCTCTGACATGTAAAGAGTATAGATGTCATCACTTCTGCTCTTATAGCAAGAAACACACTGTACAGGCTGAAAATCAATTGCTGTTCTTGGACATATGAAAGCACTGGAGTTCTACAGCAAACTGCCACTTTGAAATCTGGGGAGACAGGTGAATCCAGAAAGTCACAGTTGAGATTTGCTAAACTGAAGCAGAAGCCGCTGGAGCAGTAAACTGACAAGCACTCTTAAATGGTGATTTTGAAGAATCTATCAAACCTGATGACTGAGTGTAGGCTGGCTTGAAAGTAAGAAACTTCTCTGGGCCACAGTCTTAACAGAAGCCCTCAAATATCCTAGATAGGACCTCCAGGAACCCTGCCGGTGTCTCACAGTAAAAGCCAAGAAATCTCTCCTTGTAGTGGGAGGAGGGGAAAAGGAACAATTGTAAACTATGAATGTCCGGAGCATTCATCCTACTAAAGACGTAATCCCCAAGGGCAAAGTCTTTCCAGAACCTAATCCCACCTGAAGGAAGGATATTTCTCTGACTGCAGCTCCCTGTAGTTTACCCGTTTTGCTTGTGGGTTTGAAGGAAAGCTAAGAAATTCTTATGAAGGCAACAACCCAGGGACCCAAGATCTCTAGAAAACTGAAACTTAAGGATAAGATTACAGAATTTATCCTCCCCTATATCTTATCACCACAAAAAAATAAGGCCAACAGTATAACAGTGAATTACAATGTAAATTTCTAAAGTGCATGACTGTAAGTAGAAGTTTGTAAGAAAGTACATTTAAAAAAAAAAGAGAGAGAGAGAGAGAAAGCAAAAAAGGAATTTGAAGCCTTGGACACAGCTACAGCAAACATTAGACACTGTCCAACTTCTGGTTAGCTAACATATGACCTCACACTAAAGGCCTATTTACTTCAGTTCTTATCACCATTATGTTTGGCTTTTTTTTTTTTTCTTTTTTTTTGAGACAGAGTCTCACTCTTTCACCCTGGCTGGAGTGCAGTGGCCAGAGCTCAGTTCACTGCAAGCTACGCCTCCCGGGTTTACGCCATTCTCCTGCCTCAGCCTCCCTCCCCAGTAGCTGGGACTACAGGCGCCCGCCACCTCGCCCAGCTAGTTTTTTGTATTTTTTAGTAGAGACGGGTTTTCACCGCGTTAGCCAGGATGGTCTCGATCTCCTGACCTCGTGATTAGCCCGTCTAGGCCTCCCAAAGTGCTGGGATTACAGGCTTGAGCCACCGCACCCGGCTATGTTTGGCTTTCAGTAAAACTTAATAAAGACGCTAAAAGAAAAGAAAAGAAAAAAAAAAAAAAAAAAACGCCTGAAGAGATCAAGCAAGCAGGAGAACCAGAATCAGATATGATGGAGATTTGGGAATTATTAGAGTGGGGATTTAAAATAAGTGTGATTAATTAGCTATGGGCTCTAAGCAAAAACAGACAAGAAAGAACAGAACAATATAAGCAGAGAGATGGAAATGCTATGTATTAGTCAAAGAAAAAGGGTAGAATTTTTTTAAAACCTTGTACTATAAATGAAGAAAACCTTTGAGGCGATCACCAGGAAACTATACATAGTTAACGAATGAATCAGTGAGCATGAAGCTAGGTGAATACAAACTTCCAAAACTGAAAGGAAAAAACAAAATGTTTAAAAAGCAGAACAGAACACCCCTAAACTGGGAAACTTTCAAAAGCTGTAACAAATTTATAATTGGAACATCAGAAAAATAAAGAGACAATGGAACCTCAGAAAAATTTGAAGCAACGATGGCTAAGAATTTTCCAAAATTAATTACAGATACAAGACTATAGATTTAAGAATCTTACAGAACAAGTAGGATAAATTCCAAAAGCCTACACCTAAAACTATATTCGCACTGCACAAAACCAAAATGAGAATCTTCTAAGAAGCCAGTAGTAGAGGTCAGGGAACATTTACCTGTGAAAAAATAAATAAAATAAATAAAGGATAAGAATTACAATTGATTTCTTGTGAAAAATGATGCAAGTAAGAAGAAATTATAATAAAATCTTTAAATCATTTAATATTTTTTAAAAACATAATTTTATATCCAGTAAAATTATCATTTTAAATGGAATAAATGCTATCTCAGACCAAAAGAGGAAAGAAAGAATATTGATTGCCAGCAGGCATGCCCAGAAAAAACGTAAAAGAAAAAAATTCAGGAAGAATAAAATTATATAGACAAAAAACTTGAATCTACTGGATGTGAATCAAGAGATTCCTCTCTTCAACCAAGAAAAACAATAATGAATAAATAAAAGCTCAAAGAAAACTTTTACTTTTCTATTCCTAGTTGACTTAAGTGTTAGTTTAAAGCAATAATAGTCACACTGTACTAAGTCACGATAGTTTATGATTAAGTGAAATGAATGACAGCAACATGAAAAAGAATGAACAAAGGAATTGAGAATATTTTGTTTTCAGATCCCTGCCCTACATATAGAGTAGTACAGTGAAGGTACAACTAGGTAGTTAAAAATGTATATTGCAAACTCTAAAATAACCACTAATTTATTTTAAAAGAAAAGATAATTTATATGCTTACAGAGAAGAGAAAATTAAATCACATACGCTGCCCAGTTGAAACTGGAGAAGATATAAAGAGAAGATAGAAGATTAAAAAAAAAGAACAGTAAAACAAGAAGAAGCAGAAGCAACACCAACAAAGAACCAGTGCAATGAATCGAAAGCAGCTACTAATTGGTTAGGTTCAACTGTATCAATAATCACTTAAAATGTGATTAGTTTAAATACTTAAATATAAAGACAGAAATCTTCAGAGTGAATATAACACCAAGATGCATATATATGTTCTATGCAAGAAACTTATTTTAAAGGTAAAAAGTTATATATGTCAAAAATAAAATGATTAAAAATATAGCATATTTATAAAGAGAAAGCTGGATAATTTATGTTTCACACAAAAATAAATAAAAATTAAATAATAAAATAAAATAAAAAGAAAGTTGGATGATTTATGTTACTTACATACAAATCAGACTTTAGAAAAGAAAATTATGAGCCATATAGAGGGTCATTACATTATAATAAATAAATTATTTCTCTAGGAATACATAAGAATCCTAAATGTGTATGAACCTAATGCAGGCTTTCAAAATATTTGCAAGGGAAATAATAAACTGATATAACTAAAAGAAGAAACAAATCACTATTGTAGTTGAAGCCTTCAATACCAATCTTTCAATAATTTATTGACAAACCAGGCAGAAAATAAGTAAGGTTATAGTTGACTGAAGATCACTATCAATAACTTGATCTAATTAACATTCAGGAAATACTACCTCCAACAAAGTCAGAATATACATTCTTCTCAAGCTGGCATGGCATATTCACCACGGTTTCACTTACTGGGCCATAAAACTCACCTTCACATATTTCAAAGAATAGAAATCATGCAAACTATATTATCAGACCACAATTACATTAAGCTAGTAATAAGAGAAAATTAGCTGAAAAATCTCCAAATATTGGAAATTCTAAACACAGTTATAAATAACATGGGTCGAAGAAGACTCAAAATATATACATACATTTAAAAATTTTACTAAGTGAAATGAAAATGCAATTTAAAATTCAATACTATAATACAACAAAATATGGTATTTGTAATACTGCAGAAGCAGGACTTAAGGGAAATTGATAATATTAAATGTGTATGTTAAAAAAAAAACAAGCAAGACCTAAAATCAGTAATGTTAAGCTTCTGTCTTTGATAACTAAACAGGGTAAAGCAATTTAAACCTAAAGCAATCAGAAGAAAAGAAACAGTACAAACTAAAGCAAAACCCGATAAAATTGTAACCAGGTATACAAATAAAAAACGCATTGAGATACTATCTCACACAAGTCAGAATGGCTATTATGAAAAAGCCAAAAATAACAGCTGTTGGTGAAGTTGCAGAGAAAAAGAAACACTTATATACTGCTGGTGGTAATGTGAATTAGTTTAACTTCTGTGGAAAACAGTGTGGCAATTTCTCAAAGAACTACAAACAGAACTGCCATTTAACCCAGGAATCCCTTTACTGGGTATATACCCTAAGGAATATAAATCATTCTAATAAAAAGACATATGTTACATGTTCATTGCAGCACTATTCACAATAGCAAAATGCAATCAAACTAAATGTCCATCAAGGGTAGACTGGATACATAAAATGTGGTGAATACACACCATGGGATAGTATCCAGTGTAAATACAATGAAAATCATGTCCTCTGCAGAAACATAGATGGAGCCGGAGGCCATTATCCTTAGCAAACTAACCCAGGAACAGAAAACCAAATGCCACACGTTCTCACTTATAACTGGGAGCTAAATAATGAGAACTCACGGATAGAAAGAGGGGAACAATGGACACCGAGTCCTACGTGAGCTTGGAGGGTGCAAGGAGGGAGAAGAGCAGAAGAAAGTACTATCAACTACGAGGCTTAGTACCTGAGTGATAATAGTTTGTACAGAAACACCTCTTGTCATGAGTTTGCCCATATAACAAACCTGTATGCGTAACCTCTGAATCTAAAATAGAAGTTAAAATAATAATAAAAAGGGATACAATACAGAAAAATTGTTGTTGTTGTTGTTTTTTATTATTATTGTACTTTAAGTTCTAGGGTACATGTGCACAACATGCAGGTTTGTTACATAGGTATACATGTGCCTTGTTGGTGTGCTGCACCCATAAACTCGTCATTTACATTAGGTATATCTCCTAATGCTATCTCTCCTCCCTCCCCCACCCCCACAATAGGACCCACTGTGTGATGTTCCCCTTCCTGTGTCCAAGTGATCTCATTGTTCAATTCCCACCTATGAGTGAGAACATGCGGTGTTTGGTTTTCTGTTCTTGTAATAGTTTGCTGAGAATTATGGTTTCCAGCTGCATCCATGTCCCTACAAAGGACACAGACTCATCCTTTTTTATGGCTGCATAGTATTCCGTGGTGTATATGTGCCACATTTTCTTAATCCAATCTGTCATTGATGGACATTTGTGTTGAGAAAAATTAACAAAATCAAAAATTGTTTCTTTGAAAGATTAATACCTTGGTAAACCTATACAGGTTAAGTTCCCCCAAAAAAAGAAAGAAAGAGAGGAAGACACAAATTACCAATATTGGAAATAAAACAGGGGCATTTACTACTGTTGTCATTCATCAAAATAATAATAGTAGTGTGAATAGATTTTTTGCTACTAATCTGAAAATGTAGATACAATGGTCCATTTCTTTGAAATGCACAAATTACCAAACTCACACAAGGAGAAAAAGAAAATCTGAATAAGCTCCATCTGTTTAAAAAATTGAATAAATTAATAATCTTCTGAAACAAAGTACCACACCCAGATGCATTCACTGGAAAAATAATGCCATTTCACTAACATTTGTACCAGAAAATAAATGTAAAAATACATGTTTTAATTCATCTTATGAATCCAGCATTACTCTGATACAAAATAAGATAAAACTATTGAAACCAATACAGTTTCAATACAAGTACAGAGCAATATCTCTCATGAATATAGATGCAAAACTCCTGAGTCAATTTATTGCACATTGTATAGTACAATCTATAAACATAATTATCTATCACAATTGTAATTTATTCAAGGTATGCAAGGTTGATTCATTATCTAAAAATGATTATAATCAATATCATAAGAAAAAAATTACATGATAATATTAATTGGGAGAGAAGTATTTAAAAAAATTGAATCTCCATTCATGTTAAAATACCTGAGGGAACTGGAAATATAGAGGAATTTCCTGAAGTTGATTCAAAAAGGACAACAACAGAAAAGCTATAGCTAACATTTTATTAATGTGAGAGTAACCAGACACATTTTTTCTAAGATTGTGAATAAGCCAAAGATGTTCTTGCACACCACTCCAATCCAACATTGTCTGGAAGTCCTACATAGAGTAATAAGACAAAAAACACTCCATACAGATTGAAAAGAAAGAAAGAAAACTGCCTTTGTTTGAGACAATATGACTGTCTATGTAGCAAATCTCAAAGAATCGACAAACACTTCTAAAACTAATAAATGATCACCACGAACTTAGATGATACACAGCTATCGTTCAAATCAATTGTTTTTCTTTATTCCATCAATAAACAACTGAAATTTAAAATAAAATAAAACAAATTTACAATAGAAATTCGACCCTTAAGGGAAATAATTGTTAAATATTAAAACATCACAGAATCCCTATTCAGAAAATTTTCTTTATTCAGAAAATTTCAAAATTTTATTGAAAGAAGCTAAAGATCTAAATAAATGAAACATGTCTCATTTATGGAATAAACACTCAAAGTATTTAGATGTCAGCTATCCAAATTTAATTTATAGATATGGAATAATCCTAATATTAATCCTGCAAGTATTACCTACATATTGACAAGCAAACATCAACAATTATATAGAAAGGCAAAAGACCTAGATTAGCCAATGCAATATGGAAGGAGAAACAAACTTCACAGTACCTGAATTCAAAATATAATTTCAATGGTGCAGTAATCAAGGTAATATGGTATTAGCAAAAGAACTGACATATAAATTACTGAAAATATTAGCCTAGAAATAGTATTAGCCCAGAATTACTGTATTACAATGTATGAAACAAGCTCACTTAAGAGAGATGAGGCAAAAAAGTACTGGCCCAAATAACTTTGGAAATGAGTGGATTCCTTAAAAAAGATAAAATAGGTTGTATATAGTATTTATTCTACTTGATGAATTCCTTCTCATGGGAATATGGGTTGAAAATTCTGACTTTGCTATGCATGCATAATGGCATTTATCAGTTCTGTAAATGTATGTTGCATGATGGGAGCCTGCGTTCTTACTAAGTGGGAGGTTACAGATAAGAAAGGAAAGGAGTCTAGAATATCCATGTGGTTCTGCATTACAGTTGGAGACATCAATATAAGTTTACATTTAGTTTATTATAGATAAAGATGTTTACATATAAAATACCTATAGTTAGTTATGTGCACATACATAGATTATTATAGTCATTTTCCCACTCAATATTCTGAGAAGTTTCAGAAGCAACAACTCCTCAATAGCACTGAGCACACCTAACCCCCAGATCTTAGTTTCTAATACTATTTACCAATAAAAGAAAGCAGAGCTTTTAGCAAAATGGCTGGTTCTAAAACTGGGGCAGGAAATACCCAAGATGAACCTGGAGCTTGAAATAAATTTATAAAGTGCTCAAACAAAATAAGTCAAAGCAAAACAAACCAGATAACTCAACTATGATAGGAGTATGTTAAGGGTATGCAGGAATGAACTTAAAGATGTCCCAAAGACCAAAGCTGGAACAATTTTTGTAAAAAGTAAAGTAATATTGACACAATTGAAAAAAAAAATCTATTAACCCATATTGGTTATAATAGATAATTGAATAAATAAAAAAATATATTCATTTAATTATCTATTATTAGATACAAAAAATCTCACCTGCAGAAGTGTTACTAACAATTTATGTAGATACACTGCTTTAAGGAGGTAAAATATGACTCTCTACTTCATAAGTGTGGGTTGTGCATAATAACACATTTCCAAAGAGTACAGTATACAAAGAGAGGGAAGGGAAGAGCAACTTCACAGTGGAGCTATTTGACAAACCTATCTCAGGTGATCAAGTCAACTTCAGCAGTGATAGCTCATGTACACAGTATGTTTCTTTGATATGTATGATGCTATGGCCCCTCACCTCTGTCATCCTCCTCCCAAAAACCCAGTCTCATCATGAGAAAATCAGATAAATACTAACTGAAGACATTCTGTAACATATTTGCTAAGTATTCCTCAAACTATCACAATCATCAAAAATAAGTACAGTGTGAGAAACCTTCTGAGCCAGGAGACTGAGGACACGTGACTACTAAATATAATGGGGTATTCTGATACAGAAAAAGGATATTACCTAGGACTAAGAAAATCAGAATAAAGTATGGATTTTTGTTAATAATATAACTATTGGTTAATTAATCCTGGCAAATGCCATTACTATCAATGTAAGATATTAATAGTGGGGAAAAGTGAGGATGAGGTATATGGGAACTCTGTACTACTAAATTTTTCTGTAATTATAAAACTGCTCTAAAAATGTAGTTCATCAAAAACATGGTGAATCTAAAGCTATAAAATTATGAATTATCAATGAGATGTGATCAATACATTAAGTATATTAGCATGGAAAAATGAATTAATAACAAATATACTGGAGTAGTCAAGAACACAGATGTGAAAGACCAACTACCTGCTTGTGTTTTAAATATTGCTTTATGAAGCTGGCTATGTTCCTTTGTCACTTTATACATATCTCCTCAGTTGTTAAGTGGGCTTAATCATAGTAAATGTATTAACATTAAAGAACTAAAATATAAGAAATACTTAAAATCTTAATGAAATACAGTAAACCTCAAAAGCGCTACTCATTATTGTCATTATCTGCAAGATTATTTTCAAATTTATTTTTTGTATTTTAAAATAATTTGACATAGAAAAGTTGTAAATATAGTAAGAAATTTCTCTATGCCCTTCACCAAGCTTCCCCTAAACATAATATCTTACATAGCCAGGGTGCAATTATAGAAACTTGGAGATTGACATTAATATATTCTTATTAAGTAAGCCACAGGACTACTTTGAATGTCACCAGTTCCCCACTACTGTCCTTTTCTGGTTGTCAGCAGTGCATTTCTCTGTCATATATCAATTTTGTTTCCTGTAATCTGTGATAATATATCAATCTTTTTTCCTGTTTTTCTTTTTTTATAATTCTGACACTTTTGATGAATACTGGCTAATTATTTTGTAGAATGCTTCTAAAACAGGATTTTTTAATGTCTTCTCATGATTAGTTTGAGTGTGTATTTTTAACAAGAATACAAGAAAAATAATGTAATGCTCTCCTAAGTCCACTACATCAATAACTAAAAGGTGCCTATCCCATTGGTGATGTTAATTTTGATCACCCAGTAAACATGTTGTCTGCCAGGTTTCCCCATTATAATGTTACTATTTTTCTCTTCTAATTAATAATTATTTTATGCGGAGATTCCTGGGGACTGTGATACTATCCTGTTTCTTATTGTATTTACTATCTATTGATGATTCTTACCCCCAATGCTCATTTATACTAATGGCTACCTAAAGATGGTTTTCTATTTCTATTATTTCTTCCACACTTTTTAATCTAAATTCTACTATTAAAAAATCATGTCCATTTGTCTAATTTATTACAAATTCAATTCTTTATTATTTTCAGCTCTCCTTAGTAAGCACAGAAACGCTGGCTATGTAAATCTCACGTGTCCTGCAGTCATTGTCATTGGTTACTGTCAGACAATAGGAGATATTTAGAAGAAAATGTAATGATGCACACATAAGAAAAAGGAAATTTCAACATGAAATTAGTATCAAATTACATAGTCCCATATTTCTTGGAGGCTTGTTCGTTTCTTTTTACTCTTTTTACTCTAAATTTCTCTTCTCACTTCATTTCATTTATTTGATCTTCAATCACTGATACCCTTTCTTCCAGTTGATCAAATCAGCTACTGAAGATGGTGCATACATCATGTAGTTCTTGTGCCATGGTTTTCAGCTCCATCAGGTCATTTGAGGTCTTGTCTATGCTGTTTATTCTAGTTAGCCATTCGTCTAATCTTTTTTCAAGGTTTTTAGCTTCTTTGCAATGGGTTCAAACATCCTCCTTTAGCTCGGAGAAGTTTGTTATTACCGAAATTGAGAGCCTACTTCTCTCAATTTGTCAAAGTCATTCATTGTCCAGCTTTGTTGCTGGTGAGGAGCTGCATTCCTTTGGAGGGGAAGAGGTGCTCCAATTTTTAGAATTTTCAGCTTTTCTGCTCTGGTTTCTCCCCATCATTGTGATTTTATCTACCTTTGGTCTTTGATGATGGCAATGTACAGATGGCGTTTTGGTGTGAATGTCCTTTCTGTTTGTTAGTTTTAAAAGAACAAATCTACGTCTGATTGTGAAATCAGTGAAAGTGACGGGGAAAATGGAACCAAGTTGGAAAACACTCTTCAGGATATTATCCAGGAGAACTTCCCCAACCTAGCAAGGCAGGCCAAAACTCAAATTCAGGAAATACAGAGAACACCAAAAAGATACTCCTCAAGAAGAGCAACTCCAAGACACATAACTGTCAGATACACCAAAGTTGAAATGAAGGAAAAAATGTTAAGGGCAGCTAGAGAGAAAGGGCGGTTACTCACAAAGAGAAGCCCATCAGACTAACAGCAGATCTCTCAGCAGAAACCCTACAAGTCAGAAGAGAGTGAGGGCCAATATTCAACATTCTTAAAGAAAAGAATTTTCAACCCAGAATTTCATCTCCAGACAAACTAAGCTTCATAAGTGAAAGAGAAATAAAATTCTTTATAGACAAGCAAATACTGAGAGATTTTGTCACCACCAGGCCTGCCTTACAAGAGCTCCTGAAGGAAGCATTAAACATGCAAAGGAACAACCAGTACCAGCCACTGCAAAAACATGTCAAATTGTAAAGACCTTTGATGCTAGGAAGAAACTGTATCAACTACAAAGCAAAGTAACCAGCTAACATCATAATGACAGGATGAAATTCACACATAACAATATTAACCTTCAATGTAAATGGGCTAAATGCTCCAATTAAAAGACACAGAGTGGCAAATTGGATAGAGTCAAGACCCATCAGTGTGCTGTATTCAGGAGACCCATA